>NW_019211459.1:9239392-9701265 GCF_002443255.2 Varroa destructor | reverse complement strand
TATATATTTAAGCGAACTGATTTAGCTTCATTATCAGTTAGCGGTTCAATATGCACAGCCGAGCTTATCAAGCGAGATGTCTTCATACTACTGCCCATCTCCATCTTATAGCGCAAATTAGATCTGCTGTTCCGTCTCTCTGACTAGTCTCTCGTTTTGAGATTAATCCTGACAGCCGTCGACGCGGATCCTTCTATACCGCGCGCCTACTGACGGAAAACGCTGTTTAACGACATAGATAAAGTAAATATTTTGGCGTAACTCTGATACCGCTTCCTAGACTCGTGAGAACCTTATGCGATGAAAGGAGTCCTTTACTTTGAATAGTTCGACGACACACATAAATCTGGCGCCAGTGACCTCAAAACCCCTCTATCCGAAGGATACGTTGACATCAATCGACGTAGTAAAGACTTTTACATGCCCAACATTCTCACGTTGATGCCAGGCAAGGAACCCTAAACTTTTCAGTGATCGCAAGGCAACCGGATGAAAGCTTTCTCGACTAGCCGGTAGTGTGTGCTGTAAGAGTGGATCCAAAGACTTTTTCCTTGCTTATATGACAGCTGCCAGTAATTCCTAGCAAAATATGGCCACTTTTCTCTGGTCTCATGGTTTTTACAAATGCCTCCAGAATTACGTCTACGTTACCTTTTTTTAACAAATACGCTACTTTTGCTGGCCGTTGTGATTGGATACACAGAGACCGGTCCTTTAGTGAGATGTTCATTAGAGCAAAAACTTGTTCCTCTTAACTTGTAACTGAGCAAATAATTTTCTTGGGTTTGTCTCTACCCTTGTGGCGGCATTGGGTCACATCGGAGGTACACAGCTTCCGTGCGCTTCACATACGGTCCAATGAGCTTGCCATGCTCGTTTTTTTGCTATCTACGAGATGAACTGAGCTCGATTGGAGGAGAATTCCGATAACTTTATCCCATTACGTGGGCAACCTACCCGTCGATTTAATGCCACGTCCAAATTGTTGGCTTCCCAACTACAATTACTAGCAGAACCTCTGTAACGATGAAATTCAACCATAGCCAATTGGAAGCTAACCCGTCTGCGGACGGACGTTACATACTCACCGGCGGTCAGAGTCGGAAGTGTACTTTTGTAAAATTATAGTTGATTATATAATTATATAATTAATTATAATTAATTATATAATTCATTAAGACAGTTGTTGAAAAATCGGTTTCACATCAGAGACTGGCATTGGTTAAATGCTTACCATACCCCTACTATTCAAATATATTAGTCGTCTATTATATCATATTATTTCTATCATCATATCATATTCGTTATATAGTTATTATAAGGAATATATAATATTATATAGGACGTTGGCTGAAGCTGGAACATGGGAATTAACAACGGAATTTAGACGGTTCGGGGTAAAAGGTGCGTGGTTGACCTCGCAACGTGCCTGCGGAAATAGATTCGCTTATGATATGATGTCTGGGGTTGAACTTAAAGAGACCCAAGATAACTTTACGGTTTTTCCAGCGGTTTTATCCGGAGCAAGGCATAGTCGCAGCTTTTCTTTTGCAGTGTTAGAAATAAAGGGCAGACGCCGGGTCTGAATGGAAATTAATGAACAGATTGAAACTGCGACCTGACTTCAAGGACTGCATCAACAATGCCAGAAGGACGGCCAGGCACGGAGTGAGCGCCTGGAGTTTATGTTTAATGCTTTCTAGTTTACGATGCTTTCAATGTATCGCTAGAATCCTATTACTTTTGCTAGCGTAATGTTTGGCTAAGTAGCAGGAAGTTTCAAAAAGTTCGTTTGTACAGAAGCAGGTGTGTGACTACTTTATGAGGGAGTTATGTGTACACTCTCGATATCGATAAACGGCATATGACGCAGAATACGTTAGCTGCGTTTAACTGCCCGCGTCAGTGGCTTTCAAGAATACAGTCCGGATACGTAGTTAAACGCGTCTTCCAGTACCGTACACAGCGGCGCTGATAGAAAGCATGGAAGGGTCGCTGGCCCTCTGTTTAATATCTATTTCTAAATATCGTCTTCAGGTTCCTTCAAGCTAAAATTATTGTTCTAATAGCTACCAGATGCACTTCGGTATACCTTTTCCGATCAAATAATCATTCGTTTTCCCAGTGTTTTCATATTCAGAGGTCAAATTATGACCACTGACAAAAAGATGCAGCATATGTATTTAAAGATGTCCGGAATTTTCGAAAATAGTGAAATGAAAGAGATAGGGCTTAAGTTTTAAGGCCAATTGATTTTACACATCTCGACGCCCCTGTATGTAGTCATTCGGGCATGATGTCCAAGGTCATGCAGATACGCTATCACACTGATGCCATCGCTCGTTCTTTCAAGTTTAGATTTCATCCTATAATGGCACGTAATAAGTTTTATCTACTCTTTTCAGTTGTGTATGCTAGGTTCAGTGGCCATTTCCTTTACAACTTGATGAGATATCATTAGACGGTCATAGAAATATTTTCAGGTTTCAGTGAAATGTTTAATTTTGTTATAAAAACCGGGAAAACTGTATACCAACATCTTTCACAACGAAATGTTCGGCATTCTATTAGCCCATTCTGCGCTCGGATGACGCCCAGATAAGAGGGCAGAGTGTTAATTTGACGCAGACCTTAATAGACGTCCGGAACAATAAGGAACAGTCTCCTCTACACAGACCTGTTCTTACTTCCCGAGTCTAAGGAATGGTTCTTTTCATAAGCACTTGCTTTCCCAAGCTATATCTGTCGTGTGGCTATACTTGTTGCACACTAAAATTTTGCTTCCTAGTGAAATGACACATGGACCCTTTTTCACCCAGTGGACTGTATATAGATCTTTCTGCCGGGTTCCATTGAAAGGTATCGACATCTAGCCTTGAAACACTTGCTATATTTCAATGATCACAATTATTCGATTTCCGGTATTCCAAGAGACAGACGCCATTCTTCATCGTTATTGCATAGCCAATGAGTACTTGTTACTACCATTTCTAATGTCACTTTCCTCTACCTGTCTGCTGAACCTCCGCGTCGGGGCTGTTTAGTATCTACAACATTAGCCCTAATCGAACGCCACAAGTCGGCGAGATTCGCAGATTAATTCTTGTTGGATTCCGCGCTTTGTTTCTTCTATCGTCCTGGAAAATCTTTTCGCCTTTTGCGTGGACAGTTGCTCGGGAGCGCCAATCGTGTGTTTAGCGGCTTTCACTGGCCGTGAAATTGTGACCAGGAAGGAACTCCCTTCGGTCGTTCGAGTCGAAGCCGATCCTCAAAACCGAAATTGCAAAAGACGCTTATGGGAATGGCATTGAAACTTTGATGAGCAAAGAAGACCAGATCGCTGGGCCGCAACCGCATACAAACCTTTTCCCTTAGGATTTCTTCTACCGTCGGCCAGGGTTATGATCATTTTGGGGGCACGCATGAAGCCTACGAGTCAAAGAAGTCTCGAGGAACTGCTGACGATAAGAAAAATAGCAGTTTTCCTCGAGGATCGACCAATGCGATCGGAGACCCTAAATGCTGTTAACTATTGACTAACATTTAAGCACTTAACAACCGGCCTCTAACACTGGTTAATGACATTGCGTAACCCCCAAACTAGACTTTTCATCCCGAAAAGAAGGTTGAGTATATATAAATATTCGTTGATGGATATTAAAATGGGCAAAATTCGAAACAAATACCCATTGTTGTAAGTATATTATATATGTTAGTTACAGTAGGACTTAGAGAAACCGGTGCGTAGTCTGTAATTTTTACGCTGATAAGGAATAATAGTCTGCACATATAAAAGGACAGCAAAAGCTAATGCAGCCTGATAACTAAACCTACGTAATTATTTCAGTAAATTATATATTTACATGAAACCTTCAAAATATAGAACTTTAAAGTCCTAAACGATCATTCGGCACGAAAAGGACATGGCCGAATCATGAATCGTGCGCAAATAGAAAAGGGCTATTCGAAAATCTTGCACTACCTACTTTGACGGTACCTACACCTGGTTTCGAACTTACACTTCCTCACGTGTCTCTGACTTCCTCACGTGTCTCTGAGCTAAGTAGACGAACACTTCACTATTGTACCGCAAAATAATTTTTGACAGTAGCTACTATAAGTAAGTGGAAATTTGCTATACACAGACGAGCGTCGGCGTATGCCACAGAGATTACGCTTTAACTATCTGTGTTGCAGACTACAAAGTGTCCAGCCTTTTCGAGCTCTGAGTAAGTTCCCGAAGCTCGCTAAACCTTTAGGCTTGATCTCCCAGTATTTTGTCGTTCGTTATTAGCCCACCAGAAGGTGGCCGACATTCATCACGGTAAGATCCTCTTAGGGCTGTAAGTGGGTTGGCATCAACGGCCAAGAAATGGGGTAGCTGCCAGAGAAACGATGCGTAATATGGTTAATGCATCCGTGTCAGTCTGCGCTTTTCGCCGGAAAAGTGGTAGCACATAACGTGTAGGATAGACAGAATACGCCTGTGATTAAGCCGGTATTGCTCCGGTGCGAGCTGCAGCTACCTCGAGAATATTGAATAAAGGGATATTGCAAGGACAACCGATTGTCAAATCATCGCGCTCGCAGCGTCACTTCGTTATTCGGTATATATATACCGAATACTATAATAATTAGACTAATTAAGCAATCGGGACGACACGCTAATCTTATTATGCTTAGAGGGCAATGACAAATTGCAGCTTTTTTCGGTCCAAATTCGAAACTACATGTAGGACTTGCGGGATTTCCTGATAATTCATAGCACAAACCGATCGGCTTAAGGTAGTTGTTAATCGTTATCTTTCTCGATTTTTATAGCGAGAACCCCTGTAATATGTTTAATCCAGTTGCGACCGCCATAGTATTAGAAGTCAGCAAATAATAGTAAAGATCTGTTTATTAGTATAAAAACATTAGCATGTACCTGATGTTCATTCATAATGGGACGATCTACACTTATACATATCAAGGTGATTTACTTACAGAGTAATAAAGCTCTCCAAGGTGAAGGAACTGAATAGTGATTAGACCTAGAACCTAGCCAGAAAGTGAGGCCTAATGAATACAACTACATTACATTATAAGTAATCTAATTTGTAGTCAATCTCTACACAGGTTTCCTAAAATATTGAAGTTTATAGCGTTCATGAAATTAGTGGAACGTCTTCTACGATCCGCTGTATTTTTGCCTTTGGAAGCTGTCGGAAGCCCTCAGAATACTAATTTCGCTATTAACTATATTTATCAAACGCTTCATTATTTAGGTGAGTAAATATTTGTGATGTTGCGGGAGGATCTGCGATTCCCTCTACCTTCCCGTAATCAGAATCAGATATAACAATGCTTTCGGACATACACTCGACCAGTAACAAATGGCAAACTTCACTGGCAGTGTTAATCGTTCATACAAACATTCTGTATATAAAATTCTTCGTTTGGCTATCTGTGATTTGCCTAATTTGCGCTCTTATGGACAACAGGCTTTGTGAGCAAAGTTGTAGCTCGGTATCAATCGGAATCGACTGTGATTTTACCACATTTCCAGTCAGATGTATTCCTTCCAGTTCCTAGAAAGAAAAAACAGTGCGACTTCAAGCTCTTCCCATCACACAGCTTATGGAGTCACACAGTATGCATACATACATACAATTATAATACTAGAAGGTGTTTGGGGCCACCATAACTCATTAGTTAGTGTGGGACATTATGCACAGGAGATCTTATAGAGAACGGCAGAACTATTTTGAGGCTAGTTGGGGCCCAATGACAAGTTCCGCGATGAACTAACCATCTATATGACTCATTTTCAATTCACTGCTCCAACGGAACAAGATACATTGCGCAAAAAATCGACTCAGGGACAAAAAGTTCTAGGTTCGTCTTTTCCTTTTTCGAAATTGTGCTGCTTTGACGCGCAGCTGGTCCTATTGCTTCCGTTGCCGTCGGTACGGCTTTTAGTGCTGCTTCTGTACACGATAACTTGCCAAATGTAAATAATGAAATGCGGCACAAAAATCTCAGGACGTATCCAATATTATCTGCTGCGAGTAGTAGCAAATGACGACGAGTTAGCGCATTGCAGGTACCGGCTGGTTGTCGGATAAATTTCCTAATCTATCTAAGCAACTAGAGTAGATGCCGGTATAATCTGTGATGAATACAAATAGCATATGTATATTCTGATTGGAAATTTCTCAAATCTCTATAGTAGCAAAAGAAATAGAACAAAATAGATTAGATTTTGGAAAACAAAATACGCCCATCACGGTTGTACTGATTCTTGAACATAGCGAAAGCAGCATAATATCAAACCCCCTATGAATACATGGGCTTTCTTTTTCTTCAGTCATATTCAATCGTAGTCAGTATCTGACCGTGAACAGGTGCCATATTGAACAAATAGCCATTCAGGCATGTTGCGTTCATTAAAGCTCCCCTTCAACAACAAACCGTGTGCAAAACTTTCCACAGACAACGGGCTCCGTATCTTAGGTATTTATAATATAATATATATATAATATTAATAATAATAGAAGGTTCCCCCTATTGCCTCGCATCTCAGTTTTAGTAATCAAGTTTAGTAGTTGAAATGTAACTTCGAATTTTCTAACCTAAAGACGCCAAACTGCCATCGCGCCTTAAACACTATAAACGTGTGTACACTTATATTGCAAAATTGATTGCTGCCACTAATCAATGATCGTGTAAGGTAGCTGTTGTTAAGTGAGAAATCTGGAAAATGCAATATAATACGATAATTATCAAGAAAAAAAAAGCTGCTTATAACTATATTCATGTATATGACCCGAGATATGAACCCTGACTAACAAAATCGGTCGACTGTTTGAAGCTCGTGAGGCAAAAATCGACGGTGAACATGATAGGCCGATTGTTCTTATCAGCTCAATAGAAAACTTCGTGCTTAAGAGGCAGGCTAAACATAATGTTAATTGAAAACAAAGAATCACAATCCGACGTTAACTGAATCCATTACTAAAACAACGTAATCTAAGTCGTTAATACATCAGCTAGGGAAGATCTATCGAACAGAACACATATACGCGTACTCCCTTTCACATATAGGATGGCTAGCTATTGTGAAATAACAATCATTATTTGCTTGGCACCATTGCTTGTCTGCTAGAATACATTCCAACGTTAGTATTCCAGAGAGTGGTCCGCTGTGAGGCTTTGCCAGTATGATCTTGTCTTCTGCTGCAAGCGTTTTTGCTCTTGCCGAGTTTCCTCGTCATCGCTGCAACCGCAGCGCCACCTGCGCGGACGGATTAGGTCTCTCTTGGATCGGAGCGCAGGTGGATGGCGTTTCGGCCACAAGTTCCTCTTCGAAAGCGATTGTGCCCCTACCCATTCCAACCCATTCAACCCTGCACATTTCGCAACTCCTTGGCCGGAGGGAGACCCGCAATTCCCTATGGCATTCTCCAAGTTTGTTCGCTCTTTCGCTTCCGTTTCCTTCAATGCCCTGCACCGACGTCAAGCAAGTCTATGTTCTATCTGTTGGCGTCAACTCGATAAGACAAGGCGACTTCATGGTTGTTTCGCTAGTTAACAGAGGGTTAAGAGAAACGAGCAGAACGTTGGCAGCTACAGCGTCTGTTTTGTATCTCGTGCCGTCCGAAGTAGTCACCTCAACCCAAGCCAGTACCATCCGCATCCAGGGAACAGCTCGCTATGTCAGTAACATTACCAGCAGAGTGGCTCTACAGTTGGGCCTCTAACACAGGCAGATGGAGCCCACTCAAGCAGTCTAGAGAATTGACGCTGTTAGTGGCCATTACTTGAAATCCGGTGTCGAGCCAAACCCTCACTGTCACCCGCTACCCCGTAATACCGCTTATATGCCGTGCAGATCGCTAGACGGTAACGGTGAGTTGTTCAGTAACGTGACTTGAACTACGTGAGTGTTAGTATATGAAAATGCTACGATGAAATGAAGCGATTTGCAAACATAGATTGAATGAATGGCGACTGAGTGCCTCGTTTTCCAAGCAGCTGACCGCTTCGAGTGGTAAACAGGGTCAGGGGAAAGTTCCCCGACGCAGGCTTTCCTGATCAGATGTCGCCTTCGTCAACTCCAGGTTACCCTTTCAAATTTCCCGTTTTCTTAACTATAAGCACGGCCTACTGGCTATGCATAGAAGGGGTGTAACTGATTTCACAATTGTCGGTTACCTATCTGCTAGCATTTGCGCAAATAAGCCGCATAACACCGGACCTGTAGAAAAGCAAACGTTGAAAATATTGAGCAATGTATGAAGGAAAATTGGACAGACTTGAAGTCAGATCCTGGAAAGGACAAATTGCAAACGTGTCAACTAAAATAGAGCAGCCCGTTTCTAAAGTCAATTTTGGAGTCTTTGGTAGGTCTCGTAAATGGTCCTGGATATAAAGTAAGTTGATTGTAATGCCGACAAAGATGAGGAATACTATTCACGATGCAGGTGGAAAAGGCACTAGAAGAAGCAGTCGTTCTATTTCTATTTAATTTCATAGGCTCTTTTGAATCAGTTTAGATTCAAGATTCGAGGACAGACAAGCGTCTGTCATGGTTGACTTGCTTGTTGCTGTCATCATCATCATCATCATAATAAGTTGACGCGGTTGGTCTGGGGTAGTTAACTGCCAGTTACCCCAACCAGAGACACGGCTTCGTAACAGAGTTTTCTGAGTGTCGGATGTGCGCAAAAAATAATGAAACGGCTAGATTCAATTGTTTAAATTCATCTCGGTAGTATGCTGTTGAACATACACAAAACAGGCCCTTATAAATGTTCCTATTAGGTCGATGTATGAATAATGTCTGCTCAATGTTAATCGCTTCTCTTTTCTAAATTATTCTAATTATTATTCTTTTCGAAATTATCGAACGAAAGGAATTATTTAGAAAATGATCTGTTACTGTATGTGGTTGAGGTGCTTGTAGGCGGACAGCATAGGAAATAAAAAAAATTGGATCATTTTACCCATCAATCCAAGTGTCAACACGTATTGCTTGTACCAGAAAATAAAGTGCTGTTGTGATAGAAACAATCAAATATCAGCGTATCAATATCATCTAGTCTGCAGCAGAGTTGTATAGATCTCACTTGTTTTCTAAGTGTATTTTTCAGTTAGTGATGATTCAATGTAACAATAATGGAATGCTACCAACGTTGCCCTATAAGGAAACATATGCGTACCGTGTGACGCCCAAGGAATTACTAACTCTAAGAAATCTGTTGACAATCAGCTAACATTTACGGTTATAGCCAGCTAACTGCTACAATATGTTCAGTTGTGGAGTAACGATCCGAAAATATAGAATGTTACAAATTAGACATACGCTGAGATAATATGGAATATCTACTGCTTTGTCCTCGACACGTACTGTGCTATTTTCCGACTCCGCGGCAATTTTCAAAGCGGTAGCACGGAACGAAAACACAAAAATGTCATAACAATCAGATTTGGCTTAAAAAACAACTGATAGGCTTCTGAGAGAGAATTTAGAACATATGTTGTCTGCCAGCTCTGGCAATCATTCAGATAAAGCACGCGCTATGATTGATTAAAATCTAGTCGCCGCAAAACTGGCTCGCTCTGATTGTATCGAAGACCTTAAAAACTTAAAAATACACACACGACTGACCAAAGCCAGTATGTGATACATTTTATATTAGCATCGATATTTCACACGGCTAATCCCTCTGACACCACTCATTTAACCCTGAAGACTCCAGCAAAGCCGGGTAGCGTATAATGAGCTACCCAGAACTGCATTGACGAAATTCAAACATTTCGTCGCATGTAGTATACATACCTCATTCTGAGGGTTTTTTTTTCTAGCCTTGTCATCATCATTTTTAATGCGCTGTTTACTCTATATGTTCCCTTTCATCCCCATGCACATTTCCGCTATGACTTCTCCCAGGCAATGGTAATTAATGGATTGGCTGCACCTTTGCATTGCCGGTAGCATCAACCAGCTTTACCGCACGGACCCTTCTGTCAGACGCGACTCAAGTAGTTTTCCGCCTGCCGACTCTTAAAGCCTTCGTCTAACTGTTGTATGGCTTTTAGGTGATCTAGTATGCTGCCCACGTCAACGAAACAGTACTCCTCCAAAGGGTCTGATCATCCCTGGCTGGCATAGATATCGTTCATGGTCACGTCTGTCGTCGTCGCCGCCGCTATTATGGGCAAGTAAAGCTAACCGCCAATCACTTCCTGTCTTTCATTCGCAGCAAATTCTGGCAGAGTTTCCCTTATGTGAGCACAGCCCATACACTCTCAGTTCCGTAAGAGTGTAGAACTGTTTAAAAGAAGAAAATAAAGAAATCGCGAGCGATATCATAAAAACTGACACAAAGAGCTTTTAGTTGATTCGGGATCTATGGCTAACTTTCAACTATGCTCCGTATAGCTTTCTAGAGCGTACGGTTTTCTACCGAGAGACGTGTACGGATCCAGGAGCGATCTGATTTTCGTTTGTGCGCGATTAACTCGTATGAGCTCAACATTGTATGATCGAAAAAGCTAATCACTCCCAGTCTCCATGGGCCTAATCCCATTTTACCGATCAGTGGTATAATTATAGTTATACAACAGTATAACCTTCCGTTATTTTCTGATATAACGGAAGAATCGGAATTCAATGCGATATTTACTCCGAGCTCATCTGTACAAGCTTCCGATACTGATAGTATTGGCTTAATATAGGCAAAGCCTGACAGTAATGCACTTTTGATTACATACGCAAGTAACTGGGGTTAGGTTGGTATCAACAAAGTATGATATCAACGCCGAGCTCCATAGATTTTCTACAAACGAAATACAATGATCAAAGTCTCCTAGCCACTGATTAGATAATCTGGTGTTGTTCGCTAGAAAAAGTTCTACCTAGTCTTACCGACTAATTATAGCCGATCATTTATCTGTTGTTCCAACTAAAGAACAATGCGCATCTAGTGAAATGTGTAATACTATGTAGAAGCTTGTCGAATTTTGCACCATCTAACTAGCAGGGCTCACTGTGGTGAGGAACATGTATCTATCATAACGGCACGCAGTCGTACGTACGATGATCGTGATAGTGACAGTGCAGATGAAGACCCGAGAATAATGATCGCCACTTACTTACTTTCTTCACCCATGTTTTGTTTACCAATAGGCCTTTCACTAAGGGGTTGTATTTGTCCGTAGCGTTTGTGTTACCTTACTCCGCCTTTGCAATGGTGGCGTGTGTTTTTGGCCATTTCATATATGGTCTGTGGACGTACAGGTGATCTGCAGTGTAAGCCTTACGAACAAACCTTGCCGCATTCAGGTTCAGATCGATTAAACAGACCATACTGATTCTATGTCGGACGCGACCGCTTTACGAGTTATGTAAGATGTCAGAATTTTTCGATCGAATTTTCGTTTTCTCAACTGACCCATAGACACTGCGTTGGCTTGCTCCTATTACTGGTTGTGCCGTATCGTCAATAGACACATGGCAGCGTTCTTAAGCACTGGGTGCGCGAACTGGTTGATGGAAGCTATGTGTTAAAATGTATTGAAATAAAACAACGGTACTGTCTTATATAGTTGATATGATATGCCGTCGCATTTTACGAGACCATATACAGTTACACTTCCTACTTATAGTATATAATTATCGCATCAGTTCTTAACGTTTACGCTTCTTTTGGGGTATAATTAGTTAGTTGCTCAGTTAGGGCTTAAAACTGACCCATTTCAGTTTAGTCAAATAAACGAAACTATTTCTTTGAAGGTGGCGTTCCTCAAGCTTCACTGCCCCAGTGACAAAAAACGAGCAAGCAAAATGTGATTATTGCTTTGATGCCACCCCAGAGTTCCCTGTGATAAATTTTTCCATATATTTTGGATTGGTCAGCCATACCTTTCATGATAGTTAGAGCGTTTCATCATCAAAGACTATCTCGTATGGAATATACAAGGCTATTGTAAAGTTAACTGTGCGAAATTAGTGGACGTGTAACAAACTTGTCGCTTGAACTTAAACTAGTTCGATTCAGCTGTATTGTGGCTACGAATGCCCCTGGAATTTATAAGCCATTAAAGTTACAGCTACTGCAGATCTTGTGGGCAAGACCTTCACAGAAGTCTTCTTTTCATGTAGAAGGTTGATATAACACACGTGCGATGGCCATATTTGCAGATGATATGTTCCTTAAATAATACAAAGTTAGCAAGTTTACGATATCTGCCTCTATCTTATTTTAGTTAATTTCAACACCAAAGAAAATGCGAGTCAGCTTCTATATAGGCCTATGTCCATTCATTCATTTACCCGTATGATACATCGTATAGATGTAACATGATCAGTTGAAGAGCCATACTAGATACGATCAAAGTTTCCCTCTTCATATCAAAACTTGCTTTATATCGCCATATAGGCTGTCAACTAATGCATGGAGGGTTTGTCGTTTATCTGTACAAAGCTTCCATGTTGAAACTGTCTAGATACAACTGCGCTGCCAGCTAAACATTCGCGTGCTGCCTTCATAGAGAACTCTGGCCTGTCCTCTATCAAGGCTCCCCTATCTTCGTCACCGTACCTATTCACTGGGAAATCATGAACCTCATCAACATCGTCACTCTAAAAAAAAAAAACAAGATAGGAAGTATTGTAATAATATTAATCGCTAGCTCAAATTAAGGTAAGTACGTTTTGTACCATCCTTTGGCAGGCTCCGTGGTAATGGGGCAATATCGTGTCTGGCTAGTGAAGTCCGAAGGTACATAGTGTGGGTTCGAGTCTGAGCGAACACTTCGATTTGTATTAAAACTTGGCCGGCAATGCTAGTCGTAAACTCGAAACATCTATTTATGTCATTGCTCAGCAAACACTACGAAGTTTTGACAGGATATGTTCAATAACATTATGCTATGAGTCATGCTAAAATTGAGCATCGTACTTCTGATTTACTATGGCAATTCGGAATGTCTTTTCTGTATTCTGCGCCCTCATTTGTCGACAATATGATATGAGTGGATTGTCCAGTAGCAGTCCATTTGACCAGTGTTAAGAAATGTAGAGGGTGAGGTAACATAAGGCTTATAGCGAAGTAGGCACAGGTTTGAAAAAATACATTTACAGTTAGACGAAAAGTAGGATTACATTTCACGCAGCATCTGTTTCAACGGTAAGCCCACTATTTTGTGACTAGAAGTATATTTTAAATATTGTAAAAAGACATTATACAATGTTTTTTTTTTACAATTTATATCATTCTTGCTTATTATCGCTCATCATTTTTGATCTTTAACCATGAGCCATGATCCGACCGATTTATTGTGTGCTTCCGTCGGAGTGCAAGGTCAGATTCAGCCTAGAAATACTCGAATTTCCCATATTGTGTTCCACGTAAAAGCCATTGAAAGGCAAGAAAGTGGAAGGAGCAAGCCGACGCAGTGACTCGGGGAAGATTGTACCAGTACATAAAAGTCCCTGCTGGGCGTAGCACAATAAAGCACAACAGATCCAAGAATATAAACTGTAGCTTCCGTCGATCTGCCGAAAGACCCTATAGCGATCACTTAACGCGGCGAAGGAAGGGTCCGCTGTAAGGAAGAGTTCTCGCGTGCCTTGGCAGTAACTGGAAAGAGGCCCGCACGCTATCTGCTTAAGTGTTCACTGAAAAACTGGTCTTGTGCTCTCGCGGGCATGCGTGTATGTTTGCGTGTTGGGATGTGTTTCATACACATGCAGATCAGAGGCTCCACAATAGTATATAACCAGTTCGTCCCCAAAAGAGTGCTTTAGCTTAAAGGATGAGCTACTGTCAGAAGCGCCGAAGCTCTTTACCTTTTACTGATGTTATAATCTAGCAAAGGAACAGTTATCGTCACAAAATACGATAATATATATTATATATCTGCAGCAAGCTACGGGGTTTATCGTTGATCCGTATCATCCATCCCTCTGAGACGTTATGCCGAATCGTCAATGTTGCCGGCATTCGTCTCTCAACTTCGAATTTATTTTATTAATAATCAAAAGCTGAGTCCGTACGCCTGTCTGAACGTACCTGTCATTTTTCCAGTACTCCAACATACGTACCAACAATATATGTATCCGTACGACCGCTATAAAAACATCAGCTACCTTTTTGTTTCGGCCACGTTCATGTGGGCCTGATAACAGGCCATAAACGCCAAAGCTAATTTTGGCTGGACTGGTCGTGATTCCCTCGGACGCGGCAAAGCGTGCCCTTGTTGAGGTTGAACCCGCGAATCGTTCCTGTATCCGTCCTGCAACGCCCTTATCATCGTCACACACCGAGGACTGACTACTTGATGCGTTCTGACTAATGCACTGAGAATAGCATTTTTAACAACGGGCATACGAGTGAGCGGATCCGTAGTACAGATTTTACAGCGTCAACCCTACCGATGCTTAACCCGATTGCCACTTCCGTCTGCCGTACCTTGCCAACCGATGCTTGCGCAGCGGGCGTCGCTTCTTGATCCGATCTTTCTTGAAGCAGCAACAGGTGCTTTTTCGTTCCGGGATGCTACTCCGGGACTTCCCCAGCTTAGTCTTGCATCTATTCAGCTAACTCGGTGTGGAAATCGACGCTCGTCGCTATAAAGAGGTTAACGATGGTAGTTGATTTTGTGGTTCTTCGTTAGCTACGAACATACTAATCCAAGCTTGATTCCCAGTTCCCTCAGCAATTACTATTTAATAGCCACAAATCATTAAAGAATCTCCCAGTCTATTCGCCCAGGCCTTGTCGAAGGCCGTTCGCAGGCACTTTACGAGCCGGCTCATCAACATGTTCATGTCGCCAGCCATCTTACTGCTCCCGTCAAAATACTTTTGTAGTTGGCTGACAGAAACGAGCGCTTTAGAGCCATTTGCTCTGATACTATATCCGAAGACATATTCATTAATTTATGTTATAAAATTTGATATATATATATATATATATATATATATATTTACAGGCTGTTTTTATTTGACTTATATATATATATATATATATATATATATATATATATATATATATATAAGTCAAATAAGCGAAAAATCTTGACAAAACAGCCTGTAAATTAATATTAACATCTTCCGTATAAAATTGCTAAATTTCTTTGTTTGTACAAGTCGTGTAATGCGTATCGTGGAGTAATACTAATGATATTGATTTGGACAAACATAAAATCTCGGAACCAAAACAAATTTGTAATGCAATAATAACAGGTGAACTCTAGTAGTATGGTAACATGGCAAAAGCAGCTATTAAGCACCGTCGAAATTCAGTATTCAAGAGATTCAACGGCGTTACGCACAACTGCGAAAGAACAGGGCGAAGGTTGACTGTGCTTTTTGTACGCGACATATGCATACACCATGGCAATCCATACTGCTTATAGAATAATTCCTGTTTATGCAGTATGCGAGGCTTAGAGGGGTTTTAAGCAATGAGTGCCGACTTCAACACCGACAAACCCCCATTGTTACCCTATAACGATTACAATTCATCGTATGCAAGGACAAGCAGAAAAACAGTACTTGACCTAAGGCTCATCCAAGGCTTTTAAGTTTGGTATGCTAATAATTAGAGGAACGTGAGATGATTACCCACTCGCATTGTCTCGCATCAGCACACTCACGTTTACGGTGGAACGCGTTTCTTTGTAGTTGTACATACGAGACTCAAAGAACACTATGTTCCGCTTCCTCCAACACAGCCACACACGGGCGACAACATCCATGATATTGGTTTTTTATAAAAAAAAAAAAAAAAAAAAACAATTCCTGCTGTGAGTTGATCGGCGGTCATTAGATGTGTTACGATTCGTCATATATAGCGGCTTCTTCGTATGATACAGCTGGCCAAAAGTCTGTTACTTACTGTTAATATAGCAAGCGATGAGAGACGCGTATCTTTATTCTTCGGCAGATTGATAAAAAGAGCACCATTAATTGACTGAATGTCTTTACCAAATCTAGAAACACCCCCGGTGCTATGCCAATTGCCCTTCGTGTAGGAAAGGCGCACCGAAGGGCTCCGTCAGTCATTGCCGGGCTTCTTGATCAATTGTGTTAGTACTTTTGACCCGATATTACTAACACTGACAGCAGTTGTTGAATGACAACGAAGACACGGAAGCATGCGGAACTGGCTTCCGCCACTGCTCGCCTAAGTTAAAGGATCAGACGAGTTGAGCAACGTCGTCATGAAGCTAGCGAAAACTGTGACATGTGGCATATATAGTATCAACATTATATATCACATTTTTTTAGTCATATAAAATAAATAAAAAAAAAAGTTACATGTCTGGGAAGTTGTTCGCGAATTCTTTCAGAAATTGCGAGCGAAAACCCGATGACATACCTTAAAAATCGTCTCGTACACGAATAAAATACGTTGACGCAATCGCCGTTAAGACAATCAGTGTCGTGCTAATGCAAACGGCATGATTCCACCGACGTATTTCTCATATTTATTTCAATAGTACGGCGTAACTTGAATTAGGGACTGGTATAAAATTAAAAGAGGACGAAATTGCACTTTTCTTTGAACAAGTGCGTTACTCCATAAATTTCTTTCAGAAGGAAAAAGTTCCCGTGAATTTTAAGCGGGAAATCCAGCCATAGCGCCGTCCAAAGAGTTATCGTGGTCTTTCTCGTCATTGAGAAGCAGCACAGATCTTTAGGTCCTTCCATTACGAAATCCAAGTGACATAATCTCGACTTCGCCGAACAGTATTAGGCTACATGACGAAAGCGCTTATATGGAATCGTCGTTGGAATCGCCTTTGTAGTATAGAGAGAATAACGTAAAAAGGATTCGAGTGAGAGACTTCTGATATACGTCTACGAACCTGGAAATATGACAGGAAAACGGGGACCGCAGAAAAGCTGATCTCAAACTTATTATTATCAATAATAGCTTCATTATGTTTCATGCGTAGACTTTGATCCAATTAATGTGGGTATCTAGATGCACGTTGTGTAAGAATGAAACACTTGCTAGCCCAGTTACATCTAGTTATGTAGTATGTAAACATCCTTAAATAACTTGATAAAGGTAAGATCTTCCTATATATTGTATATATATTTCGTGCTCTTCTTCATTTAAGTAGTTGGTCAATACCTTTTGTTAAACGTACACACGAATTCTTTGACCCATGAGTCTTTACCAACTATTGCGGTTATGTCGTCGGCACGCAGAAAAGAGTGTTTCGTGGACGCAGACGGCCCAAATTGGGCGCGTGAACATACAAAATATGGATACAGAAGGAAAAAACAATAAATTTAAATAAAACGTAAGCAAAAAAAATATATCATATATAAATCTATATAAAGATCCGTATACAGGGGGGCTACTTGAGGTCTAGTAGATCGAAACTTGTCTTAAGACAACTTGTAAAGTTGGTAAAGACAACAGACGGGACCCCGGACAACAAGTTAAGGCAGATGCATGGCGATGCTTGACCTCGACCGCGGACGGGAATAGACTTGTATTAGAGGCCTGGGCCCAGGCGGTGAAGACGTAGCAGAAACAGACTTTGCGCTGGAAGTTTTCATTGTCCACCTCATGGACATCACCAAAATGGCTCCAGCGCTGATTTCGGATTTAGACCTGCCGCAACTAAACTACACCACACCCGGCAAGTAAGCCCTACATTTAAAATTCTTGGGAGGATAGCCTTTGGGCTGCTTCTCAAGTCGAACTAAACGGTGTGCAAATCTAGCCCAGCAGCGTGGAAGCAGTTTAGGGTTTGAAAGGTTATCACAAAGAGTGTTTCCATCTGTAACAAGGAGTAATACATAACGGGTCTACCAGCGTCCGAGCATTACAGGAAGGTCCTTATAGTTTCATACGAAAGAGACGCTTTTTGCTGACTAATGGGGCTGCCGCACGCTTTTGGAACTTCCTTAAAGGGCGTCAAAGAAGCGTGCCAGAGTGATAATTTCGTCATTTATACTACAAGGGTTTCTTCCGCTAATTTTTAGTAGCACACGCGATTGTTTCATAAGTAGCAGAAAGCAAAACCATCGAGCGGTCGTAGGTTCAAGTTTGCGAGTGGCACAGTGAGGAGTCCAATATTATAAAGAGACAAAGATGTAGTGTTTGTTTTTGAGACGGACGTAAATGCATTCTCAACACAGTTCGTAGACAAGCTATACTTGCTGACATCGCAAGACGTTCGGAGCTCAAATGCCTAACCCGTACAAAAAGCCGTTGTTTAGTGTCGAAAAACTTGTGAAGGATCTGACCCTGAGGTTGTTTGTTACCAAGGGTTTTCGGAAAGACAATAATAACTCGTTTTGTAATCTTCTGTGGAGTTACCTATGGGTCTACTACACCGCCAGAGGTAGAATTCTGCGGCAATTGAACAGCGTCCTAAGCTGTTCTCTGGGTTGTTTCTATTTTTCCTGCACAGCGTTGCGTATGGAAAAGGGCTGTGCAGGATCAATGGCAGGTGTTGCTCGCGAGCTTACAAGATAACATCATCAAGCTGACGGGCCGTAACGCCGTGGGTAAATATAGCAAGTCTGATTCCGTTCATGGGCTGGCATCAATAAACGGTGTATTCCCTCGATCACAGCGGCTCTTTTAAGGTCAATAGTAGATTATAACAGCCGCCTTATGGAGCACTACATGGGCCAATACAACCGTTCCTTTCGGCAGCTGAATAGATTAACTCATGCTCAACTTGTTCAGTACAGGATTCCGCCTGCATGTCACCATCAGTCCAGTGCCAGGCTAGTTTCACCCACGGAAAGATGGGTCATAGAAAATGAAATTTAAGCTACGCTGCGCAACATCATCTAACAGCTCGTGGTCTTCCCCGGTAGTCCTAGTGAGGAAAATATATGGAACAATGCGTTTATGCGTCGACTGCTGCATGGTGAATTCTACCACCAAGCAAAAAGGTGTACTTGCTGCCGCACATCGACGACCCTACAGATACCCTTGCACTAGCGCTAATACTTCGGACCCGATAAAGAAAATTGGAAAATCAGCGTGTATTCAGATGACAAGATAGCATTCAGCACGCAGGAGAATTTCTGCGAGAAGCAATACATTCCCACAACGTAAAGTATAGTATTTCTAGGCCAGAAGGTCACGGCCGCGGGAACTTCCCCGAATTTCGGGAAGGCCCAGGCAGTGAAATGTGTATTCACTTCGACATCGAGATCGAGCCGTATGTCACCGACGGTTCATATTAAATGGAGTGCGAACTCGCACCACGCCACGGTCAACGCGAAGGACATCCTTTTGAAACGCTGAAAACGACGAGGTTTGTCAGCTGGTGTAGGCTAAGGTTAAAAGAAGATCGTCCGTCTGTGAAGTTTGGTCTGATTTGCCAGAATTAGAACGAAGATCCAGAACTATGCAACGCGCTTAGCCTAGTGCTGGCGCCGTGCTTTCGAGAGGTTAAGGTTAAACTTCGTTGGCCCCTTGGAGGTTTGAGACGAGAAAGCTTTACAGATTTTGGTTCACTATTGCACCAATTTTGTCCAACTTAGGCCGGTTCTGGGGGCGACCTCGAATACCGCAATCGGGGCGCCGAAAGCTGGAACGAATGCTGCCATCTGTATTACATCGCGGCAGCTCTCGGGTTACTTTAGGTGGAGCAATATAGGGCACATTGTAAAGACTGCCACACGATGCCACGATGCAATGGAGAAAAGCTGGATACCTGATGATGAAGGACATGACTCATTAGCAGAGCATCGTACTGCCTTCCAGCTATGTGGACGCAGGGGTACGAAATGCTGGGGAACTGCGCCTGAACACGCATCGATAGCTTCGGAATCAGTAGCGTCACTTGAAAGAGCGCAAAGGAGTTCTGCGTTGCGGGAACTGAGGAGGGCACGAAGGTACTGGTAAAGTAAAACCACAGAGTACTGCGCATTATAGCCTGCCTTTATTCTTTCCATGACATACTTTGTCCCTGAGTATCTACGAATATACACCGGAAAATTTGGAACAACAGCGCAGTAGACCTAAGTCAAATTTATGCTTTCGCGCGAAATTGTTTCAAAACAGTTTACTTTTATAGAAAGTACAAAAGTGAAATTGCAAAAAAACACAACATATAGAATAATGTAACGCAAGTCCACCCCGCAGGGTAAATCCTTCAAATCTGGTAATTTCAGGAAATATAAATTCAAGTCTTGACACGGGAACTCGGACTCGGATGTAGCTACATGAAAGTGTGTTATTAAATAATGAACACGAGCAATAGGTTACTATAAGAGAGTAGTAAAGAACGAAAGCAATCTCCTTGTGCTACATGCATATTAAGCAGGGCATAGCGAATGCACCGCTGTCGATTACTTTCTAGCGTATTTGTCTTTGTACGATATAAATAGCCTACGACATAATACTTGATAAATGACATTTATTCAGATGTCAGTCCGGCAGAAGTGTTTCCATGTTGTAGATATAGATCGATTACGAAGTGTTATAGTTTTATTAAGTAATTTTTTTGCTTGGTTTGAGCTACTTAGAAAAAGTAATGAAACAATAGGACTTTCACTGACACATCACCAATAAGCAAACTCCTATTTTTTTTTTTGTTTCGGTGAAGTAATTCGGCGGGATTGTTTAACGGTTTCACAGTCTTCTGTGGGACGGCACTCCAGAAGCCAGTTTGTTATTGAATTAGCTTCGGACGGCACTCCAGAAGCCAGTTTGTTATTGAATTAGCTTCAATGTTTTATTGATGAGCTGTTTTTTTATTTGCAGATAGATATTTTTTATTTGTTTCAACACCGTTCCTCATTACTATACCTCACACATTCCCGAAAAGTGTTTAGGAGCTGCTTCCACGTTTTCGATGTACGCGCTTTTCAGTCTGCCCCTAAATTTTGTCATTCAGATATAATACGGAGCAGATCTTGATTCATACCAGTAGCTAATGCAACTATCGGCTGTAGCTCATCCCGATGACTGTTAACGGCTATAGAAACCGAACCGATCTGTTCGATCTTTATTGACGCCTATTACTTACCTATCAGCGCGGGACTGGGAACATCGTTCGATCCGCTTTTGCGTCAGGTATCGTTTACTTAATCTGTCCGTTTTGTCGGAAAAACCGTCTGCTTAATGTGGCCTAATCATTAATCCGGCCACATATAATAGCAAATAATGTGAAGTTCTTTCATTCTTCGTGGCCATCGCGATTAAGGCAGTGCCGTAGATAGAAATGCAGATCGCGTCAACCAACGTTTTCGCGAAAAGGTACGAATTTGGACTACCATAGTAATTGCGGATGTGCTTCCATTTCTAACTGTACATATGTTTCGGTGAATTAGGCGGCAAATTTTGTTTGAGAACATCGCATGCTGTGCTTGGAATTGAAACAACTGCATATAATTACTAACAAATGAGGCACGATTAATTTTTATCCGAATATTCTAGAGACTACACAGACAAGGTGTTCTCTCGATACTCTATCTATCTGTCTCTGTTGCACTGTGATGACTGCCTCCGTGCTGCTTAAATCTGCTCCTTGACCATTGCATCTTCGAAGCTTAGAGTAAACGTTTTGCCTATTAGGCTCTACCCTAAAGAAGGGCGTATTGCTTCCCGATAATCGACTTGGCACACATGGAGGCGCACAAGATACAATAAATTTATTCGGCTGCGGAAAGCTTCATGACGGTGATAGTGGTAATGTTCCGGTACCAGCCCGCTTCCTGTTTTAAGTAGAATTCAACTTACTATGTACTCAGTAAAAGGGACGATAGTACCATTAAGCATGGCATTAGCTACGGCAATACTTTGATAGGGACATCAGGGCAGCTGTCAATAGGCACGCTTTTAATATGTTTTAATTTAACAAACAAAAAAGCTTTGTTTTGGTATGCAGTAACGCAGTTCTATCATGTTGTTGTTTCTTCTTTTTGTCTAACCGAACCCGCCAAGATAATAAGGATAAGAGATAGCGAAAAAAAACTATCTCATGGATTATTGTTTGTTTCACAACAACTAGAGTATGATAGTTGCACGCGAATCGATCCAAAAACGGGTGAATTGTTATTAATAGTTAATTAATTGCACAAATAAATCCTACTAAAATTATTAATCTAATAATTTTATGAAAGGTAAAATATTACACATGGCACGGCAGGTACTCATACCCCCGTCCGCCGCCCCGCCGCCCCTGTTCATCTGTCACAGATGAGATTCAGCTATGGCATCCGAGTATCTAGAAGCTACGAAAAAACAGTAAATGACTGAACCACCATAACTAGAAATCGCCGTGGTATAATGCTTCAGGGGGCTACACGTAGTACTAAATATGTAAATAAAATCTTTGCACACCAGCAGTCAATGCACCCAACACCTTTATTTTTACATCTCGTAAAGATGAAAATATTTTTAAATTAATTTTGTTTTATTTGTTCAACAAATTTTGCTACTTTTCGACTTTCTTTTTTAACTTCTTTACTGTGTGAACTTTGTGGAACTGCATTGCCCTTTTCCGCACGCATCATTTTTCCAAAGCAAAGGTTATGAAGTTGAAAATAAGTGTCCTTTAGCTAGCGTACATTAGCACTATCTGAAATGGTTCTCTGCAAGATAAAAAAGAAACATGCTCGGACAAGAAACGCTCCATAATAGTAGATCACACAGGTAACACAGGTAAACATGTTTTTAGTAAAAGAAGTTATTGCAAAGTCTACAGATTACTCTAACATATTTTGCAATATATGGTACGCAAGTAACCTGAATAAAGTGATGTTTTTGCGTACGTTGTTGCTTTCGCTGGGTCAAAACACCCGGACAACCTTGAAGACTTCAGTCTATATTCCATAGGCAATGTATCTATTCAGGAGTCATTAAGTTATCAAGTCAACTTTTATTGAACATAATAAAGCATTGAAAACCACCATTATTGGCTAATGGTCGTTTTGGTGTTTTCAAACAAAATCGTGTGTAGCAAGAGGCGAACGATAAGTAAATTATTAGTAATGAAGGATTTGTAACGAGACTCAGTGTTTTATGTGAAGCGTTTAAATCGTTTGCGATGGTAGTCTACAATAACAACACAGGGTGTCAATATGCGATAAACGTTTTCAGACGATATCAAGGTTCCACACTATCAATATGGACAATATTTGTCCTTGAATAGAACTCGTAAGCCATGAGAGGTAAATGCGGTCCTTTTCAGGATAGCGTAGCACTTTTATTAATATTGAATTGGCCTTTTGAGAAATTTTTTAGTTCGATATCAAAGGGAATCTGTGTTTCGTTTCGCTGACTACACTGTTATCCTTTATTAGTGGTAATGACCAAACAGCTCTCATCAAGGCCTCTAAATGCACGATAAAGACAAAGACGCGTCGATATGCGCTGTTGGTAAATCCCAATGAAACAAGTATATTACATTTCGCAAGAGTACGCGATCTTAAATGTAGAGTTCCGTGTTTGTTTGGACACGTTGTATAACACAGCGACACCCTGGAGGTAGTAGCAAGCTAGAAATATCTTGGACTACTTAGATAAACAAGGCAATAAAGAGTATGGACAATGTATATAAAAAGTTTAAATAAAGGAAATGTTTGTGTGTTTTATATGCTTTTAGTCTGCTCTTTAAAGCCATTTGTATTGCAGACTGTTCAGCCAATCTTGAACCTCTCGGAACCGCACGTATACAAAAGAAAATGAAGCTTTACATCTGGCATTGGCGTTAAGTATAATTTGAGGCACACTGATAACCTTCTTTACCTTTGCTAGGTAGTTTTATTTAATGACCATTGCCGGGGCTCTTCAGTTACGTCCGCCGTACTTAGACTGATTTATACTTGCTATATAGGTACCTATAACATGTGCGTATGCCTGGATTTTATCTATATGTGTCTGTATTTAATCCTCCTTTGAAGCTGCACGTCCTGAACAAAAACTAAAGTAAAATAGCGTATCTATGGAGCACCTACACCTAACTAACACAGTATAGCTTAACAGGTCCAGTACATGTCCAGTGCGCTGAATAACATAAAAAATAGCAGAAAAATTTTTTGATTTCTCAGAAATGATTGTCCAGTGGTATTTTCTTTAATCCTTTTTAATGGAGCCATTTTTTTAATATCCGATTAATCTGATAAGACCTTACGGTAGGTATCGATAGGCTATAGCCCAATAGAAGATACTTTCAGTGTTAAATTTTTTTCAACACTTTTTGTTTTACTTTTAAATGTATCGAACAGCAAAGAGAAGCCGCCCACAATTACTTATTAGAAATTCGAATTTAGAGGTAACGCGAATACTGTCTACCAAGGTCAATGCGTTATCAGAGCAGACAAAAACCTACTTTGAAATCGACGCAAGATTGAATTGTTTTCCTTCATTTTTCAATTGTCGAAAAACTCTTCCGTTTACCATCATGTATTTAACGTGGAGCCAAAATGCGCAATATAGAAACAACCCCAATATACTCTAAAAATAAAGCCATTACCGGTTAGAAGTTAGTTTCTATGACTAACACCTCTTCTCAACAAACTACACGAATAAAAATAGTGCGATTTGTCGCGCACAGGTCCTGCCTAAGATCTGTAAGCTACACGTTCTATACTCGCGTGTGCACGTATGTAAATGGAACACGTAGTAGTTCTTCTCGACGAGGCAAAGATCAACTTTATTTCGTTACTTTATTTTACATTTTATTATATAATCACCGTGTTCATCAGAGTTTTCGTCGGTATGGTAATATGTCGTCGTCATTTTCATCGTTTTTATCAGCATTACCAATTGTTTAGTCTCTCTCTCTCTCTCTCTCTCTCGCTCGCTCTCTCTCTCTCTCTCTCTCTCTCTCTCTCTGTCTCTATCTCTCATTCAATTCTCAGTTCTTACGCGAGATGAATATGAACACAGACTGCACAAATAAACCGTTGTCCTCTCTTATCATGCTTATCAGCTTCTATCATGTCATCATTTTATGCGAAGATCAATCACACACTTGAGAAGACCTTCGGTCCAGAGCTTCACACACATCTATATAATCTTAACCTTCGTCATTTCACCACTTACTACCATTATCTTTGTCTTCGCCATCGTAATTAGCAGCAGCTTCTTCACCATCTTTATCGCCACCTCTACGAGATGCAAGTACATTCAAGATCATCATTTTATTCTCATTATTATTATTATTATTATTATTATTTTATACTAGTAATTATTCGTCTTCTGCCTCAATAATAATATTATAATTATGATCATTATAATCGATCAGCTGCATTGCACACCACTCGTTCATTCCTTCATTCCGCCATCGCTCTATAGCGCATTTGCCTTTTTTCATACTTTTACAATTTTCTCTTCACTTTTACGGTTTCATTATCTTCTTTTTACTTTTTTTTATACCTTCATTTACTTATTCTCATTCATTTTTGCTTTCCAACGCTCCTCTTCTTCACGTACAATTTTTCGCAATTTCTCTTTTCCTAATTCGGCTTTTCGATTCTATTCTGCACGTCCTGCTCCAGTGTCGGCAAGGTCTTTAAAGATGTGTGTCCTACAGATGTGTGCTTGCATGTGTACATATTAGTGAGTGAGTGTGTTTTTACTGTTCGTGTATCTAATATTTGCTTGCTTGTATATATCTGGCCTAGGCCAACGGCACGAGCTCATTGTAGACGTTGATGTCCTAAAACGTTTGCGGGAGCGTCTGCAGGTGACCAGCGTGGGGGTAGGGGAGGTGATTTTCTGTTGTGGTAACGAATTGTGTTTGATTGCTGTATATGTAAGTGTTTTTCAACTTGATATTCTTCTGTGTGTTGTCTGCGTCAGGGTAAGTCACGACGATGACTGGGGTCCGCGCCAAAGCGTTGACACTAACCAACCCATCCAATATTGTCATCCCTCAGTGACAGATCCCTGTAGGAAGTTTAATGGACTACCGGATGATTGGCTATCACAACATGACCCGAGGACTTCTGGACCCACATGCATCCGCGTCTATTGGAACAAATGCAAGCGTCCATATCATGCATATCGACTGAGACTCCTACCCCACCGCATGAATAACCTGCCTCCCAGCTCAGCCCTGAGACTTTTGTGGTAGCTGACCACGAAGACGGCTATTCCCCAAGACTGCAATTTTGACACTGAAGGCGCCAACACTCACCACGGAAAATGCCGGCTTCCTGTTGGACAAACCAGCCATTGCTGTGGGATTGCCGCCTTACGCGCACGCGGTGCCAGTTGACACGAACCGACCATTCCTCTTCATGTTAAAGTTGTGTTTTCATGTTTGCTTCTCTCTTTTCCGTTTCCTTTCACACAAAGCCACTTTCTCTCGTTTGGTCTGCCTCTCTCTCGCGTTATCACATATGTGCGTAATCTGAGAGAAATACGCTAATAAAGAAGATATTTACAGATTTATTTATATTACTCATATCATTATTTATATAAATCTACTATTACAACTATTCTTGAGTGTTTTTTTGGGTAATGTCACCGGGAAGTGGACCGGGAAGCGTTGCGTCCTCTGCTCATTTTATCGATTGTGTCCTACACACACATATATATATATATATATATATTGGTTGTTGGGTAATATTTCAGTCAGGCCGGCATGCGTGTGCAACAAGCTTGATTTCTTATATATATATGGTACAGCGGGTGTTTTGTAATCCAGTATTTCATCGTTATACCTTCAGCGATCAATTCCACTTACACGACCATTGTGTGTGTATAACAAATATTTATAATAAGATCTGCAATTAATAATAATAATAATAATAAAATAAGTTACCCTTAATAATACTGAGGATCTAAGAATGGCGAGAAGCGGTTTTCGCCTCGATGCTAGCATCGATCTTATCGTTGCTGTTGTTGCTAGAGCCCGCACGTCACCGCCCCCATATTCCATATATGGCGTTCAATATCCTTGCATCGATCTAGGTCATTCTAATAATGTCTCATCTTTATGATTCCTATGGGTACATCTTGTCACAATATTACAGTGTTTTGTTATTATGCAATTAAACGTTACGTCACGTGTTTCTGACGCAACTACACCTTTCTACGCTCTCCTTGCTAAGTACAGTTAACGTGTTTCATATGTGTGTGTGTGTGTGTGTGTGTGTGTGTGTGTGTTTGTGTCATCTTTTGAATTTTTCGTCTCTAGTTTCTAAAGTCAATTTCCGGTCGCTTTATCACCGATTCCCTTTTTGCGTTTTCCTTCTCCTACGTTTTTACCTTCTTTGTCTTTCCCCTTTTTTGAACGCAAAGGGCGAATATGTCGGGGGTGGCATTTTTTTGGTATGCACTACTGTTTTTGTCTCATAGGATTCTAAAGGCCCTGCCGTTACCAACGTGTCTTCGAATCGAAGCCAGCAATAGCCTCGGATTTCTATTTATGAATGCTCCGGGGCTTCCAGGCCATATTCGGTTCAACTATACTTGGCCGCTGGTAAGTCTCAGAAAAGAGATTCTATATACAGGTCCCATCTTATGGGCGCCTGGAATGAATAAACGTTGGCCGTTTGCATACATGAATGTGCCCCGAATCCAGCCCCCGCTGAGGTGTTTTATCCTAATATAGTCTCTTTGCGGACGGGGAGCAAGCCGAAGATGCATTATTGCTCCCCGCCTGCTTCGGGGGAAGATCGAAACACGTCACATATGAGTTCACTGACAGCTCTGTTTTTGTCTCGTAATGGGTCGGTCTGTTTATTTGCTTGTTGTTATCGGACAACTGTGTTTTGTCTAAGATGCGTGTTGAACGTGTCTGTACCAGCCCAAGCGTGTTTGAGGGAGCTTCTCGCTCTCGTTATTTGTGGTTTGCTTGTTCTACGGTAAGGGAATGAGTACTGCGGCGGCGTATAAACATTATGTACAAATACGCAAGTTCTGTCTGGGACATGGTTGCGGGAAAGACTAAGGCAAAGCGGGGGTCATTAAAATTATCACGGTGATCGCGATCATTCTATATCGTTACAGATTCTATTAGATGATTGGATTTTGTAGCTTCTTCTGTTTTTTCTCTTCATTTTAGAATTATTATGGTGTCATTTTCGTGTTCACATAGATGTACATATATTTATATTTTAATTCGTCTACGGGGGGAACGCCTAAGTACCGCGGTTGTGCGTTAGCACGACCTCTTTGGCGACGGTGCTACAATATATATTCTACACGTATTCTAAACGACAGGTATGTATATATATATATATATATATATATATATATAGTGGCAATATTAGTATTCGTATTAATGGTCATTGTCTTCATCATGATGATAATGTATGTGAACATAGGTTACTATTAGAATGAATTATTTCTCTTCATTATGATCATCTAAACGAGAAAAAAAACTATATACAGAAGTGCATGCATGAATGATACTGTTGACAACATCGTTCCTTATTCTTCATTATTTGATATCATATTTATCGTTTTCTTCATTGATGGTCAATGAACGGTCAGCCGGCGAATTCAGTTCCGTCCTATCTGAATGCTCTGCAATGTTTTCTCCTGCTGGAAACTAATAAATGGCGTCATTTTGGCACCCGAAAGGTGATAGTTAAAGCAAACGATGCGTTGCGTTTGTTTCTACGTATTTATTTGCCTTGTATACTAGCTTTTTTCCTTACTTGCCAGCTTTATTTACGCGCCTTCGCAGCCCATGCTAGATCGCTGCCTCGGCTCGGCCAAAGCAGCGCCTCGCGGCGAAAACGCTTCCCCACTCAGTCGAGTAGTCAAATGGTCCAGCGTTTCATATCGAAGAAATCTGCTACGCTCCACGCGATCAATCTTTATTTGTGTTCAGAAATCGTCATCGGAATGGGTTTGTGTTGGAGTGAGCTGTTGTTGACTGGTTGAATTGTTATCGTCGGTTGTGTTGTTGTTGCTTTCGCGTTTCTTACTGCTGAGGTCGTCAGCTGCAGGGGAAGGCGCGACAGGATCGATGCGTACGACCTCGATCGAGTCACCGAGAAGACTGCCCAATTTTTCTTTCGCTGCGCGCAAATCGTTGGTCACACGGCACACCCCATTGATAATCAGCTCCGGCTCATGTATGTCGTGCTCGTCCTGTTCGCAGTCATTCAGTCCCGGATCGATCCACTTGGGCATGGCTGGTTTCCTGCGTGATGAAGACGTTTTAGCCTGAGCAGCGCCGTCAAGCGAGTCGCGATCGCTACCTTCTGTTGCTGTCGGCTCCTGACTATCGTCATTGTCGTTGTCATTGTCGTTTTCGTTATCGCTCTTGTGACCCCCCGTAGCCATTGATAAGTCAAGGGTGCCGTCGTCATTTGTTGACGAAGGCGAGTAACTGTTGTACGAGATGGCTGGTGGAGTCGAATTGCGAGACGTCGATCGATCGCTAGACTGCAGATCGCGTAAACGCTGGACAAGCGCTGCGCGGAAAGCAACTGGATCAAACGTATTACCTTGGTCGCGCATCGCCGGATTGAGCTCAGGTGGCCGGGGATCGTCGGGGTTGGGCGAACAGTGCTGCTTCAGCCGCATTCGATGGTTATGGAACCAATTGGTGATGGTACGCACCGAGAGGTTCAACTCCCCTGCAAGGAATTCGATCGTTGACGTTCCTGGGTAGGGATCCATGGAGAAAGCTAGACGCAGAGCCTCCTTCTGTTCATCGGTGAACAGCACCCGAGGCTTCTTGGCGGCCGGGAACGGTGAATTTGGCGAAGGGAATGGAAAACCTGGTAGGTCTATCCTGGGATAATCGGCCTCCGGGCCCCTTCGCCGTTTGTTGGCCGCAAACAGACGGAGGTCCTCGCGTCGCTCGTTCTTTAAAGCCTGCAACTTCTCCACATTGAGGGGGTCGTTTAGCCATAGCTGCATGCGTATAAAAGGCTCTCGACCCTTAATCGATAGCATATGCCAAGGCTTGGGCTTGGACAACAGTTCGCTTACGGAGCCCTGTGACAGACCTAGTACGGCCTCTCCGAAGATCTGTAATGAACATAGGCAAGTAAGCAACCAATTTAGTATTTTATGCTTATATGAATAGATTGTTTTTGGTATCTTTTTCGTATGTATATATATACTGTTGTAGTAATAGCCTACTGTTGCAATATGTATCGCAAACTATATCCGTAACCAATAGCCGATGTGTCATATGTACGGAATTATTAACAGTAATAATAATTACTTGTGTTTTACGAAGTGTTATTATTTTCCTTACCTTCTGACCAATGTTATGTGCCATCAGCGTCTCCTTGATGCGAGCGGTTATGACCTGAGTGTCGAGGTCCGTGGTAAGAGCTGCCATTTCGTAGACTGATGGCTGTAAATAAGGTACGCGATTGTTGCTAATGGCCGCATTATTCTTGTTGGGAGTGGTGTTAAGTGAGTTTAGGTTGCCAGCGTTCGCAGTTGGGGCGGCTGTAGTGGGTGTCGGTGAAGGTGAATGACTGGGTAGGGGAATCTGCCTTTGAAGCGCGGCCAATGCGACCGCGGGAGGTTGCGCAAGATTGAGGTGGACCTGCTCCTTCATGGCGGCCTGAAGGGACTCAATGGAAGAGTTCTTCGGCATGGCTTGGGCTGCCGCCGCTGCTGCGGCTGCTGCCGCCGCAGCGGCGTTATGCTCAAATGGCATGGCGGTTGAGTGGTGGCGTACAGGTGGTGCTTTTGGGATAGTGGCAGCGGTAAATCCCGAGGTGCGCATAAGTTTCTCAGGGGCAATCTTGTACTGTGATGCGACGAGCTTGTGCACGGCTTGTTCGTCCTCCAGGAAGATCTTCATACGGATAAAGGGCTCCCGACCCTTCTGAGTGAGCATGTGCCACGGTTTAGGTCTCGCGAGAAGATCAGAGACCGATCCCTGGGAGAGTCCCAGTACGCTTTCGCCGAAGAGTCTCTGCGAAATAGAGTACTGAGAAAGCTGCTCCTTGACCTTCTTAACAATCTCTTCGGTGTTTAGGTTGTTGTATTTATCGAACTGCTGCTGCGTGATGGGGGGTAACACGGCTTTGGCCTGACGTGGGTTGGGTGTTGCCAGAGCCGGCATCGCTGACTGCGTCAGGAGTGAGTTGGTAATGCTCTGCATCCGCTGCAAGGGGTTGCTGCTGCTGTCCTCGGCAGTGGATGTCTCGGGCACGCTCAAGACGGCGGGCGGGCTTTGCGCCGGATATTTTCTGGGTTGCTGCTGTTGCTGTTGAGCCTGAGCCTGCTGCTGAGCCTGTACCGCCTGCGCAGCTTGTACCATCGAGAACGCGCTTTGCTGTTGGCGCTCGAGCGCTTCCCGACCGCGCGGGTCGGCGATGGCTTGCAGGTTGAGACCATTGAATAAGGCGCCTGGTAAAGCAGCGCCGAAGCGGGCCAGTTCGTGGCCGGGCGCCAATGCCAGCGACAGTCGCGACAGCTCCTGGTGATAGATCGATAAAGCTTGTCGAACCTCTTCTTGTTTCATGTCGTAAGCTGGCGCGGGGTTGCGGAAACTATCCTCGACTCGCTGACCCATTAGCTTGGCCAGTTCTTCATGATAGAACCGAGCAATGTGGTTGATATCTTGCGGTAGATCAACACCATCCTTTTCCTTGTCATCCTGTTTCTTCTTGCTGAGATTCTGAGGGCTGTCGGCATTGTCGGAGTCGGGCTCCTCCTTCTTCGGTGTCATAGGCGTGATCATTGCCTGCTGGGCCTCGGAAAGGATCTGAACGATTCGGTCCTCAGCAAGGTCTTCATGACGGAAAGCACCGACCGGGGTGGACGGCGTATCCTTCGAGCCCTTGCGTGGCACGAGTGCTTTGAGGATCATGATACAGTTCTCATCCGTGGCCCACGCATGCATTTTTCTGTATGAGTCGCGGCCTTTTTCGGTCAGCTTGTCCCACGGTTTTGGTTTCGAGAGAAGTTCGCTCACGGTGCCCTGAGACAGACCCAGAACGTACTTGGCAAAAAGCCTCTGCCCAATATTATGCACGCTGAGTAGCTCTCTGACGCATCTAGCAATGTTGCCCGTATTTAACGCTTCGGACTGATACTTGTCGACGTTCTGACGTAGGCATTCCTGGAGGCGCTCAAGACTGGCGGCGTGTTCCTCGCCGAAACGCGAGCCGGAGCCTTCGGTCCCTGACGACATGTCATCGTGTGACTTCGGTGTGGCAGGCGGACTTGACTGTCCACACGGAAGTGCCGGCTCTGAGCCTTCCCGTTTGAGCATTCGAGAGAACGTCGAGACGATCTCCTCCCCCAAGAGCGACCCAAACGCCTCAACGTTTTGTTGCAGACTTCCGCGCTCTTTAATAAACACACATACACAAACATTAAATCGTAACTATGCTATACACTGTATGTTATTGAACGGTACGCCAGCGTTTGTTTGTACTAATTGAGACAGGTGTAGCTAGAGTTTGAAATGCACGATAAACAGTATCTTCATATATTCTGCAACAATTTACTAACCATACGATAGAGGTAAATAAAAATACAATAATTAATATAAACATCTTTCGTGATCATCAAGTACTTTTCGAAGAGAAAGTCTTCGGAGTACTCGTTAAAATATTAAATGTAATTTTTAATGTAATACTTTAACTTTATGCAACACGCTTATTATTATTCTTTCCTCTGTAGAATTCTCTCTAATAATACTCACATATATAAAACGCATTGAAGATAGGATACCACCTAACGTTCTATAGCTAATCTCGTTATCTTCCCCTTATCGTTTATGAGCTTACCATTTTCTTCGGCTTTATCGTCAACTAAGCTGTCGTGTAACCGCGGTGACTCTGCGCTGTCACGTTCACTTTTGACGTTGTTACTACAGCTGTTTTCTTGCAGCTGCTGCCGCTGCTGCTGCTGCTGCTGTTGTATTTGTTGCAATTGATCAACAGCAGCAGTGCCATTATGCAACTTCCGTAGTTGCGTCTTCAAATCATCATAGTCCTTTTGTCGCTCGAGTTGCTCTTCGAGCTGCTGGATTGTGCGGCTCTTCTCTTTGACCAGCCGCTCGAGCTGTGAGATCTGTTTAGCGCTGGATTCGCGCAGCGCCTCGACAGTGGCCTGTAAACGGCGGATGTCGTCGAGCAATTGGGCTACCTCGCGATGTTCCAACGATGGCGTCGAGGGCGTCGTTGGCCGCGAACAGGGGCCCTCCATCACAGCAGCTGAGTAATCTCGAAGGCGTACGGACTCCCTTTGGGCAGGCGGGGCACGCTATAACGTATACAGACAACAAGTCTCTGTTAGTTGAAATCATAAACACAAATGTGACCTCAATGCCTATTAATATTATTGTCTAGTGAAAGATTTAGTTAGCAGAGGTAACGAACTTAGATCGCTACGTAAAAATAGTTATTTCCAAGTTATAGCCAACTTGCTATATATATATAGTAAGAGTGTTCCTGCTACAGTCTCTGACAAGGATCGTCTCTCTTATTTAGTTGCAGAGTTTTAAACGCTTATTGCGTATCGTCTAAGACGGACTCAAGTGCGATTAGTTCTGATCCAGCCCGTTCGTTTTGAATTTGCACACGCTTTACTGTTGTGCTGCTTAAAGCAATGAGCCCAATTCAAGAATATAAGTGCGGCAATGCAACTGACGAATGCATCGGTAATCTAGGCTATCCCTTTTTATCGGCTGATACGATTTGCCCCGTTGTCCGCAGCTGCTGGGTGCTTGAGATGAGGTGATATGTATAGTCTGACCATGCAACCGTTGACTGGCCATGTAGAACGGCAAAAAAGCTGCCACCTCTACACTTCTCTTAGCTTTCGTTCTCCGTCGCACGCGAGATCATTCGACTGACTCTGCCTTACTCAGAATTCACTTCATACGTTACAGGCGAATGCTGAGCCATCTTATGTATGTATATATATATATATATATACATATATATAGAAGTTGTAGGAAATGCTGCTCGCGCTCGTGCAGCTTTTCCTGTCTCTTCGATCGCTAATTCCTCCTTCTCTATGCTACCCCCTGCTTTTCACTCCGCGAACGCAAAAAAGTTCATCAGGCAAGCATGCTACGCTAACGCCCTCTAGAGGGCCTGGAGGAAGTACCCACTAGGCCGGTAGTTATCCATACAGCAGTGGAATTCACGTTCAGTACGTTCGCTACAGTTATTGGGCGGCAGTTACTGGGATGTCATTGGTACGTACTGCTACTGCTGCAGCTGTTGTTGCCATAGGCGTAAAACTACTTGCGCCAGCGTCGGTGTGTGATCGGACTAGCATCGCATTCAACGTAATGTCGGTTAGCTGGAGCCTTCTTGTTGTCGATGCGCGAAGGCCGAATTGCTTCCGCGGACACATACACACACAGATATTCACACAACACCCATTTCCTGCAGCAACGTTTCGCACAAAGCGAGCGAAGCCCTCCCAAGCGTCCCTGACTGACCCAGGGCCCTCCCATCGGGCCTGCCCTTTCTCAGAAGCACCGTACTTCCCTTTCTTCCGCAGCGGGAGGCATCCAGCTATCGCTGGGGCCCGATGGCCAATCAATGTTCGATCTTTGGCGCCTCGAGCCTTCGGGCGCTCGGTCTCCGTATCGCGATACGTACGCCGCGATCGAAGGGCCGGCACGCGCGGCGACTCCGCCCCCCGAGAAACAGCCGCCGAGGTAGGCCACGCGAAGACTTATTGCCATACCATTACAGGTATACGAGTAAACGGCTGCCTTCCATACAGTTCCCAAGAGGGCTGATCTTTTTGATGGTTCGACGGGAGCTGTTTGACGGCCTCAGGGAAAGCGACAAACACGTTAGCCGAGAGGCCGCAACAGGTGTCTTCGTTCAGTTGGTGTTGCACAGAAAGTTGTTGTCGAAACAGTCATGTTGGTACAAAGGAGCAATCATTTTGGTGTCAGAAAAAAAATTGACAGTTTTTTGGATAAGGTTAAGAGGGATAAAGTTTAGAGAGAAGACAGAAGAAAATTATTGTGGGCTTTAAATAATACATTGAATGTCAACTAAAGTATTTTCCAATATTCGCACAGGGCTTGTATTGCGTAACAAGTGTTCATGTCTTTGCGGTCTTGTCAATAATGATTAGAAGTACAGCTGACTGGTATCCTAGGACTGGTATCCTTCTTCTCTTTTATTGATTTGAGTTCGGCCCACAAGTTCGCTTGAAATATCGGCTATCTAAGCTCAATTCGAGGTCGGCCACGGTAACAATAACGTTGAAGGTTTAGGATAACGCTTGAAACAATGGCGGCGTCATCGTTTTGTTTATCCAGTGACCTTGAATTGTTGTTTGGGCTCCAACTATCATGCCATAGCCCCCTTTTTTCGTGTCTTTTTAATAGAATTGGATCAAACTATTGCCTTAGAAAGCTATATGTGGGCGTTCATGTATCTCATCTATTCTACCGAGTCCGATCTGAGGTAATTGACTATTGTTGTGGATGACAAGCGACCAACGACGTATTTTGAATAATCGACCATTTTTTTCGACGGTTCCCCCGGTCGATATAGTAGCCAGCTAGAAATCAATGGAGGCAGAGAGCCGCTGCTCGTAAACCAGGCCGCACTGGACAAAAGAGTCGAAGTAAAAGCGACAGTGCGTAGGAATAGAAGCGCGTTACAGGAAAGACAGGCACTTTACTCTTTGTAGGGTACACCACCTAAATTAGGATGTCCTCTCACGTTTTATTCCTAACACTTAAATAAAAACAAATCTTTCAATGATTTTTTTTCCACATGTACTCTAAGTGTAATTTTTTTTTATTTACAGTGATATTTATTCAATATAAGTACCCTTCACCACGGTTACAGATTCGACTCGAAAACGACTGACTCACTAACCTTTTTTAACTCAACTCGCAAACAACTATTTAAGGGTAACGGTGTGTCAAACGACATTACTGAATATAAACCTGTAGGAGTTTTGCTTAAATACGCCATATGCAAAAAATTCTTGCTAAGAGTCTCAAAAGTGCCACGGCTCAAAACGGTCGCTAAATACAAAATGTCCACAAAGACGCAACAGGTCTCAAAAAGACTAACCGTTGGAGTTTACCTGGACACTTGACAATTATTATGTTCCTCTCCGAAACCACCATTGGTTCCTGTATCAGCAATTCAGATGTCAGACAAAAATAGCCTTTTGAGCCATTCTCATGAGTTTTTCGAACTCTTTAGTTCTAAAACCTATTAAGAATTCTGCGATTTCCCTCACGAAAATTTTCCTCGGATACCTCAGAAGCCGCATGACAGCTAGGAACCATATAAATAATTTCGATTTGAAGTAAAAGAAGAAGGTATTGACTTTGGTCGAGGCTCGTTCAGCGCGAAAAGATTGGATATTTTGCTCACCCTTTGTACCTGTATAAAGACACTCACAAACGGAACACAATCAAGCAGACAGTCACCCATATACTGCCATGAGATATTCAGTTCAACCGTACAAACAGCGGCTAGGCCTTCCTCTTGTTGCGACGGTCGCATATACACACATACGTACAACCACAGACGACGAAGGCGTTCCGAAAGCTATTATATTGTCCAGGTTTCATGGAACGATCGATCTCCACCACGTTAAGCTACCCGTTCCCTGCAAATGGTCTCGTGTCCCTTGTTCCCCGCCCCATATTTTCTACACCGAATTTTCCCGAAGAAATATATAGTAAATGTTATCGCACAACGATCGTTGCAAATTCCAAATAAGATAAACATGCTTACTAACGATTTTTGACGTTTGCTCGTTGTCACCGCCACAAAAAACAGCGTTGTCCAGACATATGGCACAGTCGACGAAAGGACTAGGGGCCCTTAGCTAGTATCTAACAACACGGGTTAATCGAAACTGGTCTGCGCAATCATTTTTCACGCTATGTATATGGCAAAAAAGATTCTCTCTCTACGAAAATATAATTATTGAGATGGACATGATTAGCAGTGCCCGATAATATTCAGCTATAATGTACTCCTTACCCTATCCATATAGCGAGGGTCGTATCAAATGAGAAGGTGCGTTGTCTAACCGGAAGGTGTGGTGATCTTAACTAGCGTATTTTACATAACATTTTAATTAACGAAAAGAGATATTTTTGGCTTTTAATATTTTCTTTACTTACTTCTGTTCTTACTACAAGACGTTTTGTTATCATTGACCAGCGCCAGGAAAAGCCAGTGATAGGCGGTGTTGATCTATCGCGATGACTTTTTACCGGTCGATGCTAGTCTTATTTTGAAAGACAAAAGCAAGAACTAGAGTGACAACAATGCCCGCTTAGCGATGGCAACGGCTGAGTCTTACTGCCGTTACCACAATCGCATACTAAAAACACCATAGGAGAATCACGACTCTGTGCCCGCTATTTCTGTTGGGTGATGCCGTTCCTGTTGTTGCTGCTGCTGCTACTGATGATGATGATGATGATGATGACGTGTTTGTCACAGGGCAAAATCGAGTAACGCCATCGAAGAGATCGCCATCTGTGGCCGCCGTGATTTGCCGCCACCGCCAGCCTGGCCTCATCAAAGCCCAGTCGGTAAGTAAATAACCTTTGCTGCCTTTCTGGGCGACGCTGAGGGAACAGGGAGTATTTGCTTGCTTGTATCCCGTAGCAGTAGCAACAAAAGCAGCAGTGGCGTTCGTTGCATCGCCATCGTATCGAGATTTGTTCTTGGCTGGCCGTAGTAGCGCAGGCGCTGCTGCCGACGGCGAACTCTGGTAACTGGCCGGTGCTCGATGCCGAGATGGCCACAAGAATCGCGGACGCGAGTGGTGATCGTCACTCGGTGTTCAGCGACGTTCAGCGTTTCGGTTCAGTGTTTTTTGTCGTAGAGATTCGGCGGTCTCACTCACCCCGGTCGGTCCCCCGATACAGCAGTTGCGGTAAGAGGCCTACCAGCGAAATCCGACGCCGAGTGAAGAATTAATATTGGCAACGACAACAGCTAGAGCGAACTCGACGCAAAGCAACGGTGCAAAGGTCTCCAAAATGAGATAGAGATCAATAGAAAAAACATCGCGACGCCACGCATCAGCATTTAACTCCCCATCCGTCCCCCATAAACCTGCCTATATCGACGTCGTCGGCCGCGTCTATATAGACTGGCGTCGTTGACGGCGCCCTGGAACGCTACCGCAGGCGGCATCTGCCTCTACTATTGTTATTTTTGCTTTGATTCCTGCAATGCGAGACGTAAGAGGCAATGAGCCTAAGAGTGCCTAATTAATTTAGAACGAATTAAGTAATTGAGGACGCACTGAAATGTTTTTTTTTTTTTCTCGAACATCGCTCTCACATAATAGAATAGCAGTCAGCTGCATACGCGTGTGATGAAATCTTTAACAGCACATTCCTCCGTATTCATGGCTGAACCGCATTCAATTCTCTCCCTTCCGCTTGTCTTTGGAAAAATGATCATTGGAACTATGCTACAGTACCTATATAACGATTTAGTTTGACATAAACGAGCATTTAGCGCGGCTATGCCCAACTCGCATTAACAGTATTAAACAACGATATTCCTTTCACATTCCTTGTCTTTACGAATTGGCGCCTGGTCCTATTAGTCAGAACAACAATGGTAGGACAGCAGCAGCTTTCAACTAGCTGCACACGAGAGGCCTCCAAAAAACGACACACTTTCCCACCTCGATTCGCTTGACGTTCCCTTTAAAGTGCCCCTTTAGCATGCAAGCCTCCGTGCTCATACAAGATGCACCGCATCGCTCTCCTATTACAGACCGGCGATTGGCGATTTATTAAATTTGAAAGCAGCAACCTCTTACTACACCCCTTTACACCGTTCTTCCTGGCCCCCGTGTCTTCCGCGACGACTGCGAACTGAAAGAACTGCGGCCCATGCTTCTTGTATGGTAGGAAGATGTATGGAGATTTTCCTTGTTCGATATTTGACTCGTTAGCCTGCTCTGGTATAGACATGCACCATAGGATCACCCGGTGCTGCTGGTTGACTGGAAGAACCATCTTGCTGCTTGATCCTATTTGCTTCTCGACCACCAGCTCCGGCCATCACCCATCTGGCTGAAGCCTACGGCCTACCACATGACTAGGAACGTTTGCGTAAGTTCGTTCCTTGCCATCAGCGCCCCCAAAGCCAACCCTCGTCCACTCAACCAATCCAGTCTTGCTCTGTTCGATCCTGCTAGCACCATCGCTACAAGATGGTTAGTGGTTCGTACGTTTTTTCCTTTCATGCCTGCTTCGTGGCTGCCTGCCGGCCGAGCTGTGGGGCATCGGCGTCTACTAGAATTAAAAGAATGTTCCTTCTCCATTCTTTGTTTTTTTTTCGTCTCTTTCAAAGCTCTTTATGCCCCTGGGTAATAATATTAAACACTCTTTGCATGCCTTACGTCTATGGCAGTGGCTTTCAGTGCAAGGCTTACGGAGCAAGAAGGGCAAATGCAGTATATGCAGCGTCGAATAACCCCGAACATACAGCTTTTTCGTAGGACAGCACTCGCACATATTTAAAGTCGCAGTGGTCGCTAAGCTAGCCAGTAGAGATTTTCACACTGATTAAGCGGCGTTAATAATACCAACTAGTATAAGGAAAAATAATTGTTCTAGTCCTTAAACATGCATTTTGCTGTTTTTGAAACATGATTCCACCATGGCCATTTGATTTCTTTAAGCGGCTATGAAGTTTCGATTCTCGACTTTTCTAGTTTTTCCTCAGTTCCTCTCAATTTCGGTCCGTCCACAACGATCGCAAATCCATGGATTCTGCCAATGCCCCCAGTCTCACCATTTGACGAGCAACGATTGTAGTATTTCGAACTATGTTACGCGTGTTTTGCTATGATCTTTCTTCCCCCTGATACCCCACCCCCACACAATTCTGATCGTTTTAAACGATCTTGTAATATTTATTATCCTTCGTCTTCAAGGCGCGTTCTTCCTTCAGCTTCGTTGTCGTCGTCCACTTCTGTGTGTAACTGTGTGCGCCTGTATATGAGTGCTAGCGTATCATCTTTGTCTTCTACTTTTTCCCTCTTGCCCCGCTAAAGCCATGATATGTATCGGAGCATTCGGCGACTGGCACGCGCGCGCGCGAACTAGCATGGTTCGCCGCTGTGGTGGCGGCGGCGGCGTCGGTTACGGTGATTGTTAATTGCCGATAATCGCTAAACAGAGCTAGGCCGCTGCGTAAGATTTGTTTCGGTTCTCGCGGCGGATATATCGTCGTTCAGTGTTGATGCTGTCTATTGGCAGATACGTTATGAGCAAGGTGTACACATGCGGACATCTGTATAGACGTACGCACATATCTCTCGGATATATATGTATATATATGAGTGTTTCTATTTGCGCGTTATTAAGAATAATACAGTGTAGCTAACGATCAGATTGTCAGATTGAGCGGATAGTTCGACTCCGCCGTCATCAGCAGGAGTCGACGCGAAACGACGCGCACGCCCGCCCGCCCGCCCGCCCGCTACAGCAAGCAGGCAGACAGCCACGGCAGGCTTCTGCCGTTGTTGTTGCTGCTGCCGATGATTTGGATGGTACTTTGGCTAAAGGCAATGCTGCGGCTACTGCAGTCATAGTCATAGACGCTAGCTGAGCGGGGCGCACCCAGCCCCGGCAAGTTACCTCCTGAACGCTGCTGTTGCCGCCAGCGCCGCCGCCCTGGTCACGAAATGGCTTGACCTCAGCGCCGCCATTACACTCCACTATTACTAATACAACTTCTATTCATTGGATCCATCCATCTATAGATGTATCCGCTAGTCGCTTAAGACCACGAAATGGCCAAAAGAAGTAGGCTACAGTAAAGGGATAGAGGAACCAGAGGAAATCGACAAAGGGAGTGAAGACGTCGTTCATTAACGGACCGCCGCTTCCCAACGGCGCACAAATATGCTCCCTTACGCACGATGCTTAGGCGCAACAAACCGTGCGGTGTCTCGTTCGTACAGGGATTCTCACAGACACCCATGGGCAGTTTCTGCCTGACAGGCGCGTAAGAGTTGGAAGCCTTACACGGCAAGCGAAGTGGACGTCAGATGCTTTGACACCGCTCCGAAGAAGCAGGAAATAAAAAAAAACGTACGTGATAGGACGTGACAGATACTCTAGCATATCGCAAATGTACATGATCATAAGCATATGCACTTAGCGTTGTTAATCGAGTTATCTGTACGTGCATACGTAACGAGCATCTGAACTATTACCATGTTCATCGTTATCATCGGACCGAATTTACCGAGGTCAGCTATTACCTTATGAGAATAGTTAAAGTAATACATAGAGCTGACCGCTGGCTGCCCATGCCCATGACCGACATTACGCGACGGCTACAACAACGTAGATCGGTAAGACAGCTCATGTACGCGCACGGGGCGCCTAACTTTTTCTCTGACGGTGGTAGTAAGGGCGGCCGCCGAATTGGTCGTTGTGATCATCCGCTTGTCGCCGTCGTTTTGCTGCTGCTGCTGCTATTGCTGCAGTACTCGTATAGATAGTATGAATAGCTCAGAGTAGAAGCATCGGCAAAGTGGACTTCTTCGTCCGCCCCCACTGAAATAACAGTCGTCTCGGTAGAGGTTTAGAAAGGTGGGTCTGAGGCAGCAGAATTCTTTTTTTTTTTTCTTCTACAAATTACATTAAAATACAGCGTTGCGGTAGCAGTAGCGGAGGAATGAGCAGTGAGCAAAGATGAGGAAGATAAGGCAATTGCTATTGAACAGCTAAACGATAGATTGCCGGGGCATTGAACACTGACCGACTGCTGCCGCCAGCGCTACAGAGAAGGGTCATGTGGTCGGCTCGGTTACGTTGTTGTTCAGCTGGAATCGATCGAAAACTGCTTTCCTCTTGGCCGCCGTGACAGCTCTCCTTTACGCATGAACCACTTCATGAGCTTAGCCGGAGATTCAATGCTGTTTCGAGTAGAAGAACTCTATATATAAGCCTGTGTGCCTACCGCTGACTTGGGTAGCTACACCGTTTTGTACAGGACAACCTGTGCATTTGTTGTTGCCGTTATAGTTTTTGTTGTTGCGGTTGATGTCGTTACTAACGCTAGTGTTGCTGTTATCTACATCGATAATTTCTTTTCCATGCCCTTCTTAACAGCTCTAATGTTTCTCATTAGCAGCTTTAATGATTTGGCGTTTGCTAGACGATATCGACGTACGGGAGAATTGACCAGCCGACGGACGGATGGACGACCATACGAGCCGGTCATCTGTGGCAAGAGCGCATTTTACGAAACGACAGCATCCGTAAATCCGGAGACTGAAAGCGAAAAAGAAACGCATTCTCTTGTGGAAATTCTACAAGTTTCAAGCCAAATATAAGATCATTGTTTACAACTAGATAGAATTTGGTATTACAGGATTTTACGGCATCACTACCGACGTCTCAATGACTTTTGTCGTTTTGCGGCCGTGCACAATTGGCGAGTGCATGCGTACGTACGTACGTACGTACGTACGTACATAAGTCTATTAGAGAGTCTATTAGCTATCTTCCGCCTAGTTACCAATCACTGTATTAAGGTGTGCGTGTGCATGAAAAGTGAATTTTCCTAAGGTTTAATTGGGCAAGCTCATACTACAGATGTATATCAACAAGCGTCTCATAGTGGCAAACGCGTTCGAAGTCATGACAATTTATGTTGCTGACGTCTGTCGCTTGGCTCAATATAATAGGCCCGCAAGCTAATGGTACACTTGCTGAGCGTGTCCGGTTCGGATTGGCAAATCAATTCAGCGATGGCACGTCCGGCCCAGAATACATGAGCACAGTTAGCTATAGCTATTACGATCACTTATTTTGGCTAGTAATTCGTTTTCACCGTAGCAGAATCTGACGCTGTTACACAGCACGCACGTTGGGCTGGGATGGGATGGGATGGGATGGGACTCGATCTGCGAAAAGAGGGCCAGGCATCTGAAGCCCTCCTTTGAGTGCGTGGGAGCCAAGGGAGGATCCTGATTAACGACGATGCCCTAATAGGATTCAAATCGGTATTTCGTCAAATAGACAAGAGAGCTAACAAGTTAGAGCCAGTGAGCGCTGCAAGAAGAGTGAACAGCTCCAGATGGACAGACTACTAGTCGATACGACCATTAGTATCAACCGAATCGCTAAGAACTATGGATCACGCCGGAACCAAAAGGGAGAGATAAAACGAGATCTGCTACATGAAAACAATAGCAGCTGCGTGCACATCGGTCCCATCCCGTCTCCATCATCAGTGCCGCCATTGCTCATCTGAGGAGGGGTTGGATAATTTCAGTTCATTTAATTTCTTTTTCACGTTATATGAAGGAAGCTCCGCATATATCGATGGATTTGCCTCTCTGCACTGACGTACACAGATAATATAATCAATACAACAAATATTAAAGTATTTATATTCAATTGCTTTGGGAGCGTGGGCGGCGATATCGACCGTCCTTGACAGAGGACGATTTGCAAGATTTACGCTCAACATCTAAACGTGCTCGTACGCTGATACGACACCCCTTGCAAGTCAAATCAATATTCATCTCTGTTTTTAGTTGACATTGCCCCAGCCTGAAATCCAGTCCTTGAGCAGTATTATAGATATAATCTGGATGTTCTGCCCCCGAACTTTACGAATATAAACAAATTAGCGGAAGTCATAATTTCGTCGTCTGCTCTCGGTAAACTGCACGATCAGCCTAACGCACGTGCGCCTAAAACCTGCCAGCGCATATTTTTTTCTAGAATTTCTCAGTGTCGTTCATGACGCTGACTAGTGCATACGGAATGGTTCACCGGTGCAGTGCATTTGTATACTATTGCCGTACACAAAGTGGCCGGCCAATACAGCGGTGAACAAAGACCTAGCTCATTTCGCGTTGGTGTGCCGTAGGGCAGCACCGCTGGCCAATCGATCGGTCAACTGGTGCCGACTTGTTCAGCAAACGATGCCTGTCTCAAAATGCTTCTTCTTTGTTCAAACGCCGGCAGAGCAGTAAACAGAAACGTACCATAACACAGTTCGACGTCGACCGTCAGGCAGGCCGGCGGTCCATGCTGGCCTAACGGATGACAGGCGAAGAGTGCGATTCGAACGGCTGCCAAGACGGCGCGAAGTCACCAAGGAACGCCTCGATAGCCATAGATGCCATTTATGGAAAGGTACCTGTATCACCATATGCCTCAGCCACGGGTCTGGCTTTTTTTGTTTCGACGACGATGTTAAAATGGTATCATTTCGTTGGCCCATCAAAAAATCGCCGACAACAACACCTTCTCTAGCTGCTGCGGCAGCTGCCCGTCAATCGGCGAATCTTTCACTATAGATCTATACTCCAATGCACTTCCTTACATTTTCCTGCGTCGTAGGGCAACAGTGAAACACAAGGGGAAGCAGGGCAGGCAATCCGAAGAGAAAGGTAAAATATAAAATAAAATCTTGCATTATTATCATCAATACCATCAGCATCAGCTCGACTATAAAGCCGATAAAATTTCGTTCGACAACGACGTCAATGGCAATAATGGTCTCGACAACGGTACGACGAGGAGAACGATGGCTTGTTGACGGAGCAGAAGCGAAAAATGTTGACCGCGCACGACGATCCAGCCGACGATAGCCGATGACGCCCGACGACTGATGGAAATAGCGCGCGAATCCAAAAAGACAATGCTGCGCTATTGACTTTTCAGCCGTTTCGAGAACCTGCGTTTCATGCACCGTGCACCGGGTCGAACCAGTGACGGGGTGGAAGGACCAGCGATTTCACTAGCGTCCGAAGAAGTCGACTGACTCCGACGGCCATCTCCACCTGCTGCGGCGACTGCTCGAACCAAAGCTGCCATCTTGCGTTGGCTTCTTCTTCTGCGGAATCAGTGCGAGAAGGGGTTCGAGAACGCTTCGTCATATTCACCGTCCCTGTGCGGCCCGCCGTTGATCGTTGCCATTGGCGGTAGCGACGCGTACAGGAGCAGCGTCGATTTTTCCGCAGTAGACTCACACCGTATTGATACTTATCGCGTTGGATATTACGGCCGCTCGATACTTGCGGACGCGATAACAATATCATGATTGCATTCATCGTGGCCATTCGTATTGCCTATTGCCAGTAGTCAATAGGCGGCGGCAATTGTGCATACTGAACCGTAAATACTGCGCAAGTAGCATATCAGAAGCAATCATGCAGACAGTTGAAAACAATCGGGACAAATGACGGCGAAGTCAAAAGCGATGCCTATATGTAAAATGTGTCTAAATTCTTTTGGCCCATTTCAAAACACATTATACATATGTTATTGTTATACATACAAATTACGTGCTAAAGTCCCGATAGTGGAGTTTTTTTTTGTTCGCTTTGTCTTCTTCTTTTTCTCCTTTTCTTTTCCTCTGTGTTTTCGATCGTGTCAAACGTCACCGGCGCAGTCATGGTCGCTATCACTGCCAATACCGCCAAGGCTGTCGAAGCAGGGCGGTCAGTTCCTTGAAATGGCCAAATTCATTTGTGGGCCATTGTATATATATATATATATATATATATATACAATGTGTGTCATACGTAGCAACCAGCAGGCCAAGCTGACCGGTGCGCGCCCGACAGACGGATAAATGTAAGGGCTCGAAAAACTGAAGTTGCTGTGAACGCAGCGGCTGCACCAGCAAAACAAGCCGCCGCCCAGGGTGCCACCACAGCTTCAATGGTAAGTGAAGCGCCACGAGAAACTGATGTTTCGTAAGACTCGGCCTGGCTGGTTTCGACTTCGTATGTGAATATCTACGTACGGCTGCACGTAGTAATGTTTTTTTTAAAAAGAAGAACGACAAGAGCCAATCAACCATCATCCAAATGTATGATCCGATCCAAACGCCTCTTGCTGTACGCACAAAATCACAGATCAAAGACTCCAAAAACAACAGAACGTATAGCACGAGATCAATCTGCCTCGAAGAATACATTGTAGGATTACACTGCAAGTTACCCGAACTAGAGGTTGCGACTGTTGAACAAGAAAAACTTCACGGTAGGTATTTAATTAAAAAAAACACAATGTTTTCCAAAGATCCCGTGAGTAGTGAAGTCTTCAAAAATACGTAGTAAAAAAAGATACTTTCACGTAGGCGTGAAATAGATGTCTCAGGTTATTCTGTAGGGTAAATGTTGAAGGAGCCAAGTAGAACGTACGTGCTACATAATCCATCGTTAATACTGTACATTGTAGAAGATTCGCAATTTTTAAAAAAAAAAAACACACAATGTGGTTTTAACGACGAAGGAAACGAACAAATAATGTCTGAATTAGTTCACGGTATCTGGCGATAAGGACATTATGAAGTGAAGCAGCGAAAACCTCTTGCCTGCCAATAACCAAAATTGTGACATAGCTGAGCACGAGTCACATATTTGTGTATGATGTTTACGATACCATGGAACCATGTCTTAAAGGCAAACCAAATCCGTCTAAATCGAGCGAACAAATCGTTGGTTAAACGAAATCACCGGCAAATGTTTAGCGGTGGACGCTAGAAAAATCAAGGAAGCTCCCAGACTGACCATTACATAGCTTTCTTCTTCTGCTGCTTCTGTGCTGTTTACTTGTATGGTGCGTGCCTTATCTAGGCACCTATACTCTGACTCTAGCCAGGCCTCGCTCTTGGCTGCTCGTTACCTGTAGAAAAATCAGTCGTTTTCTAGGAAACTGTCCTGGCCTTCACCACACGAGTAGATGGCGAAGGGAAAGGGGTTTAATGTTTTAACGCCTCTGTATCGGTGTATTCGTGCAGAGAGCAGCACTGTAGATTTATCAGAGACCAGGTTTTTTCCCTATACGATGGCACCTTGGGCCCAAGCCGTCAGACTCTTTCACATCACACTTCTAAGCTACCTTCCCTCTTGATGCTCAATATGTGTAATAAACGCAGAGGCAGTTGCAGTTATTATTATTTGGGAATATGGTGTTCTTTTGCTACTAGTGCCATCCAGGGTGTCAGCCTCCACTGTTATCAAAGCATACCATAATTCTGTAACGACTGTTTTTGCCCCTATGTTACGCTCGCACAGGCGCCTGCGATTCCTAATGCTTACCAACAATTGTTTACCCTTTACTCTTCGAAAAAGTGTTAAATCTTCTTGATCGACAATCCTGCCATAGATTTACTTTGACAGTGTGTCAGCCATTGGAAGCTCGACGGGAGCAGTCCACAAGCGAAAGACTGAACGCTGAGGAACTATGGTTCGGGTGGACACACTTCCTCAGCTTCCTCTCATAGTGGGGTTACAGTTGTATGTTGTACTATCACAATCAGCGCCAATAAGCAGTTGCAACTGCTCGCAGCTGACGGCAGCGGTGTTCCTGCCGTAACCATCACCATTAAAAGAGGCCACCCGTGGCAACAATAACAGCAGGAAAATCAGCAGACAAAGCCAATATGCAGCACTATCTATTATGGTCTCATAGATTTGTCCGAGCGACACTGGCATGGAGGTCGCCTGCCTGCCTGCCTGCCTGCGCGACCGGCAACTCCCCAGTGAAATCGAGTTACGACCCTTTTCGGGCTCTTGCTTGAATCTGTCCTTCTCGATAGTTGCTCGTGCATCTCTGAGCCGATTCGGACACAGAGTTTCACCGATGCTAAAACCAACCTCCCCCAGACTTGTAGGTCTCCACGAACGATACTGGAGCTGGTTCTTGGCAACGCTGGGGCGCATGGGGTGCAAGTTGCAACTATTGGCATTGCGTCCAATGACAAGTGGCCCGCGAGCCAATAGTTAGAAGCGTCTCTGAGTCACCCATTCCCATTATACTGATGAGAATAACGGTAAGAATAGTACCAGCGGAAGCAAAAGCTACAGGAGATACAGGATACGGAGTCAATATGGAGACAGTCAACGTCGACAAGCTATAATTACTGGGTCGCCACAGCTGATTATCTCATAGAAAACATAAGCAACTGTAAGAACATTACTGCCTTGTACCTGTCTGGCGTCTCGGCAGAGAAGCAGGCATTGATTTATAAGCTGAGTGAAGACTCAATCTAAGTAATGACCTATGATAAAAAAAAAGCACACCAAAGAAGAGTAAAAATGTTGTGACCCGCAGATTGCAGTATTGCATCGTACAATACGTACCTCATTAGGGCTACCTACACCGAATAGCGAAACGTACGATGGTTCGACTAACGGCAGCAGCAGCAGCAGCAGCTTTATCAATAGGACATTTCCGACAAGATGCCAACAAGGGGAAACGGGCAAACATTTAAAAACTAGGCGAACTTTACAGTCTGCCGTACGCTTTCATTTTCCTAAAAAAAAAAAACCAGACGCACACACGCGCCCCTCAGAAGATAATGAAGAGAAGGAAAAAGCTTCGGCTGCATTGCTGCTGTCAGAAGCAAACACAGTTAACTGGCGCTGTACCAATGAACTTCGACCATCAATAACTACTTATTTAGTAGCGACCAGTCGGTCAATGTCTTCAGCGGACCGCTAATCTAGTGCATAGATATAATTCCCTATCCAAGAATTGTTTGGTATCAAATAAATAACCATATAGAACCAGTGATAGCTAGTACAGTCAATCATGAAAATATATTATAATTCATATTATTGATGCAAACCAGTTCACCGCAAAACCGGACAGTTTTTGCCTGTGCAATAAAAGGGCCTTCAAATCAACAAACGATAGCCCGCCTTTATCGGCTACTAGCCTACAATGTGCGGTCATGATGTGGATCCGCCAGTGAAGCAGAACGCTTGCAAGGTGTAAAAAAGACAGTCCACCCCATAAAAAACAGCTCAATTTCAACTTTTTAACTTCCCTACTACCATATTTTTCTGACAAAGTCAAATAAGGTTTTGTTTCTGCTTTTCGCCCACACGTAATTAGCCAATGTATATATATATATATATATATAACAAACTAATAATTATCTCAAGTGGCAATAGCCCGTAATAAACAGGCCATTTTGGGGTAACGATTACGCGTAAGTGTAGTGGAAAATTGGTCGACCGCAAGTAGTTTTTAATCGTATACAGACTCTTATTCTATTTAACTTGCAAATTACCTTCCCAGATGATTGTTTGCTATACCAACATTGAACGGAATTACTTTTCCACAAAAAAAGATGCTTTTCAAAATTTTTCGAAATTGTCCATTAATAGAGTCGATTGCATAGGACCAGGCGTAGCTAACTTAGCAGTGGTTATTGATACCAAACGGCGCCATTACAGAAAAATAATATCCACAGGAGCAAAAGGCAAAAAGTCAGATGTATTTCGGCGTATTAATGGCCGACAGATGACAGCATTAGCAATATTTAGTCGAAGACTATAACTGCTACTAAATTTTTCAACGACAGCTGCTACCCAAACGGGCGGCGTTCGTATTCGGAGGCTCTGAGCTTACCCCCGAAGCCCAGGACGGCTTCAACACAGTGCAACATCATTATCGGCATCATTCTCTTCGCGGACGCCCCCGTTCGAACGGCAAGTTCATGGGCGCGACTGCAGCGCAGACTTCAGATTGTCAGTGGACGTTGAATACTGGGTAGTCGCATTTATGTGGAAAGGCACCATAGTAACAATTAAACTTGCTCTGCGACGGAAACAGCAAAATGATCGAGAATTGACTGCCTTCAGTGAGATATCTCGCGAACCTATTGGCATAGTTGAGCCCAACAGCGTTAGTGTTATTTACCCCCACAGGCCCGACACAAACTTGGTCCTATCAACGGCAAATAGCGCACAACAGGACACAGCCTGGCGTTGATGTCACCACTACCGTATCAAACTGGCACCAATATTTTCGCCAGCAAAATGCTTTTTATTTCTAGTAGTGCCATGAGACGCTTGGTAGCGATAGCAATTCAGTACATCAAAAGTGGTAATTCTTCTGTCATTCATAGCAACTCTGGTTTCACTAATAAAAAAAAATAATTTATTCATGCTTATAGCGTTATGGCGGCCCGCGGCTAAAGATGGGTCGACATCCCCAATGTACGCTTTTTATTTACATTTCTCTCTGTACGATAAAAACAAACGATGTCATAAACCAACTCATCAACGGGTTGTCTTTACAAATAGTATATTGAAGATGGCCACTTAAATGTTGGCCAACCATCGTGTCTGCCCCTCGATGTAGGGTCGACTCTACCGCGAACCACTGTTGATCAAAGGGAGCGACAGTAATGAGACATCGAAAAACTAGGGAAGTTAGCGGTGAGGAACAACTGGCAGGCGATATATATTGCTCACTGCCATATGTGTGTATGCCCTTTTCAAGACAGTTGCTTGTCTGCCAACGGTACGTTGGCCTATCGGCGCTCACTTGAAGTAGCTTTCAACAGAACTCAAATCTCGTTAGGGTGTGGAGGATCCTGTCATCTACAAAGGGCCGTTCATGGTGAGTAAGGACTAAGCAGACGCACATTAAAAGCAGGTGCTGCCCCCGTGGGCAAGCCGAAGGGACTATGCCTTGACAGAGCATTCTAAACAGTTCGTCCGATCCTACTAAACAAATAAAGGCGATTTTTAAGGGACAGCTGCAGACGCCATAAGACCCGCAATATGAATAGGGTAAAGTACAACCATTTCAAATACATACATCCGCCAGATATAATACGGTGTACAATGCGAACAAACATTGCGGGTACCAAAGATTGATGCCACAACGGAGCGCCCATACAAGGAATAGTGTTATATCTAAGAAATTTAGATTGACTTCACTGTGATATTGCCCAATTGAATACGGGAGAAAAATAATCGCTATGGAATCGTATCACCGTAGATAGTTTACGGCAATATGTGTGTGTTAAGGGTTCTATCTGAAATGTGCTATGAACGCATCACCATTTTGTGTTTTCGTATGAAAATAGCCGTGTACGTACAGGCTCCGTAGAACGAGGTCACCCTCTCTCGAAGTTATCATAGTGTGTATATTGTGCGTCCCCCTAAATAAGGACACAGTTCTGATTGAGTTAAACTTTTCACTTAATAGAAGTGATAGTTATAAATAATGATGTCTATCAATTATCTTTCGTATGTTGTCATCCGCTTAGGAATTACTCGAAGATTCGAACAGACAACGAAATAAAGACGCTCGTGCGCGTATACGGGACGAAGTCATCCAGAGGAAAAAAAAAGTACAATTTGTTCATGATTAGAAAAGTTTGACATCATCATATTTCGATGTTGTCGATGCCGTGGCATCACCCTACCCGAAGAAGCCTTTTCGTGAGTAATGATGGTCCTTTCAGCATCATGCATCCACATATGCTAGATGATATTTCACCCTTCGAGCAATTGCCTCCATTGCTATTATAGGGATACACGGAAGACTATAGGTAGCGACTTCCCTTGCTTAACCCCATCGCATCGTATCGCCAGAGTATTCTTCTTCAGCACCATCTCTCCTTACCCCTGCCAAACCCTTGACATTATGCTAGCCCGCCAAGCCCCGTGACCACCCCCGAAAACTTTCTCTATTCAGCTCCAACGCGCTTGCTAAGCCTAACTCCCGTCAGCACATACAAACACATAATATACATATTCATGTATATATATATATATATATACACCCCTGCAAAACTGACTAGCATCTTGGACCATGGCTGATAGCTGGCGCATCGCGCTTTCTTGCTTTCGTTTCGCGATACGACAATGCTTCACGATGCCAATGTTGTAACACCATTTGCCGCCTGGCATGCTTGTGCCGTCTCAGCCGACACAGGCGTCTCCTCCAGCGCATCAACAGCAGCGTGACACCCCCGTTGATGTCTATCCTCCTTTTACCCTCGAGCCACCTTTCTACCTCGATCCCTTTGGTTGGTTTGTTCATGTACCGGGTCGCTGCTGCTTTGTTTTTTTTTGGTCCTCTGATCGGTCGGCCTCGTTCGTAGTAGCCCCGTTATGCGATACACAGTGGGAAGCGGCGGCGATAGTTGCGCCAGTGGAGGCCGGCCGGGCGGCCGGCCGACCAGTCACCTAGTGCCGCCGCGGTGTACAGCATACAACTAGGCCATCATGCTCTCGTAAGAGTTCTCTATGAAGTCTCCCTTGCCGCGAAGAGATTCAAACGCCGCAGCGCTTGAATCCTTTGAATCTATACGACACAGGGTTGGTCTCTCTCGCCTCGTTTGGTCTTCTCGCTCGACCAGCTTTTCCTTACTCACTGTGTCTCTAGTACACCTTCTCCAAAAGCGATCTTCATCGGTAGAACTGCTGGTGATAGCAGCGCAAGCAACGTAGCCAGTTGCAAGAGGCTACACAGACTACAGCTGAGCGGTCCGCTCACAGGCTGTAACTACAACGGTACCCCAGCCGTAACATTCAGCAGCGGCAGGAGCATTCAGCATCATCATCGGCATCATTACCATCATCGGCTTCGTCCGTATCAGTTACTACTTTCGCTTGTATTGCGTTCGTAAGCATTGCGCGGGTTGCATTGCATTGCATCTAGCCAGAGTACGCAAGCAATGCGACAGAGAGAGAGGAGGGGTAGGAGGAAGATTGGAAAGAATGAAGCACAACGAAAAGTAAAAAGCTCTCGTTGTTTCTTTTTGCTGCTGGAGATCTTCGACGATGCTGAAGCGCCGATCTCTCGCGGCTAGATCAGTCATATCAATGCTTTGCCAGATCTAGAGCAGCTCTGTACAGCGTTCTCGCCCTTCGCCTCCACCCATTCATTCCTATACACCGCGCGCGCCCGCGCGCGCGCGCGCGTAAGGGACGCCGCTAGTGGTCTAGCTCTGCTGTTTCGACATAAATTGCGCTTTAGACCCCCTCTCCTCTTTTAGCGCCTCTTGCTGGCACGATCCCTCAGTCGTTTCAACCCTCTCGTTCTCCGTGTCGCCCCGCACGCTCAACCTCTCGCAAACCCTCGCCTTCGATCTGTTTCGCACTCACTCTCGTTTTCTTACTATATTTCTTTAACTTTCAATCTATCGAGCTTGCTTGCTGTATCGTGCGCACGCTCTCCTTTTCCTCTCGCTATTTGTCTGCTACTCTCGGCTTGTCTCTCCCAAAAAACCCCACTCTTACTTGCCGCTGCTGCCTTTTCTATCGTTCGCCAGAGACCCGACGCTTCTACTCACTCGCACACCGACCGTGACTAAACCTTTCCTCCATCACTAGCGCTGTCGCAGTGTCGCGAAGTAGATGCCGAAGAGGGCACCAGTGACGTCGTGGTAAATAGCACATGATAACAACGACATGATATAAATAATACAACCTTGGATAAGGAGACGATGCTTTTTTATGGAATGAACAAACAGATAATTGGATAAATGGTTGTACACACAGTGGCAGAATAGTTATTTATTACTAGTCACATCTTCGCCGCATTTCTAGCTGCTTGGTTGTCAACAGTCTGGTGAGACATATTCTAACAGATCGCTCTCGTCTATTTTTCTATACGGCTATATTATCAAACGGCGCTAGGTGCTATCAAAAATTAAAGTAACTCAGTCGACAGTCAGTGGTACCAAGGAAATGCAAGCTTGCGTCACTGCGTTATGGTTTTTTTTTCTGCTTTGCCCTCTCGCGTAGCCTTGTCGGGTAAAAATGTTAGTCACACGTAAAGTACTGTGCATAGATGCAGCAGTGATCGATCGCAGTGTCGACTCAAAACGTTGGTGTCAATGACTATGACAAAGGGCTGTTCGCTCTACGGACCATCGCTACACCCTGGTCCGGCCAACATCGAGCATCGACATTACCATTGTCAGCGGTCACCACCTGACACCTGACGGAGGTTCGGCTGCAACCACGCCGGCGCTATCGCTCGTCATCTTTTCGAGACCGTTCCTGAATGGGCGATGCCTCGAATCCGTCAACGCGTCACACTTAGTGGTGTCTAGATAGTGACTGCCAGTAGCGATCCGTCGTTATCGCCGTAAACGCTGCGGATGGCCTCGCGTCACACCAATAGCCCGTTCGTAGTACTCTGCTGTTTGCAGTTGTTACGTTATGGATGCCGCCCCTGTCGCTGCCGTGTACGACCACGCAATGCCCATAAAGGCCATCACCGGAAGACGCTGGCTACGTTGCCATTCATTTTAACGCTGAGACCAGTAGTAGCTTTTCTTTCTCTCGTCTCCGCTGCCGTCACCTCATTTAGTAACGAAGTAGAACGTACATTTCGATGGCGTATTGGCAATGTTCCTCAGTGCTACATGGTGCATGGCTACCGCAATCGATTTGATAACAGCGGCGGTAGCAGTAGCAAACATGACCGACAGCCAACGCTAACGATACTGAAGATCTAAATAGAATTAACTGCTAGCAATAGATTTCAACGTACGATATATTTAGGCAAATAGTGTTATGCTCGAAACGTAACATCGAAGTCTCTTCGTGCATGCATGCCTATGATCAATCATTTTGATCCATGCTGCATGCAATTTAATAGATTTAGTCACAAACCCTTCTCTGTCCTTTTCTTTCTTTGTGCCTATAGATAACAGGGATGGTTTTCCCTAGCGACTTTCTCTAACGGCCCTTTGCCCTTCCGACTTTTTCGCGCTCAAATTTGCGATTGTTTTATAAGTGAGAACTGAGCGACCAGGGCCGAACGACCGAATCAGGTGGTCAGTTCAACAGAGCATTTGCCCTGCCGTTGTGCTATGCCCGTTTGTATTCGGAATAGCCAGTCAGATTGATAATAATCACCCCAGTCAGTGTCTACACCGAACACCACCGAAGACTATCAACCAAAATGCGCCTGAGACAGGGAGAACCTACAAAGCATCGAAGGGACAACGAAAAGAATTCGATCTGCGCTTTATGTCGAGCTGCGGCCGTCGACAGCGCGTTTAGATGACAAACAAATGACGTTATACAACATAGAGTATAATAGACGAGAGGCCTGTTTGGTCCTGCGTTGGTTGGTTGGCGTCTGTCGAACTCTGAACACTATCGTGCCACATACGTCCAATCTGTTTCCTTCCTAACTCTCCCTTAGCTATTGCTTTCTGTGCCCCTTTTACAGGTCCTCTTTTACCTATTCATCCTTTGAAAAAGATACGGATTCAGGCCCCGAACAGAAAACCTTGCAGTACGTTTGCTGATCCGTCGAAAAGCGCCTACCCTGATTTGCCCCACATGTTTGCCCCGGCTGCCTTGTAAGTCTCGAGGCGGTAGTAACCACCGCTGTTTCTGGGTATTGGATGCCCTCGACACCAGGCGCCAGGACACGTATTGCCATTTCATTGGCTCGATATCGACCGGTAAAGGAATACCATTCAGCAAGGCTACTCTGTCCTGTCGGGATAGATCCACCTCCAATAGAACATAGCCATAGACGACATCGCCACCCGCTACATATCCAAGCCAACACCTGCTGACACAACCGTGCTTACAGAATCCAGTTTCCAGACACATCGAAAATGCGCGCGGTCTGAAGGGGACAATAGAAACTGAAAGCGATGGAACAATCTCACCTATATACAATACAGCCAAACCAAAGCCGACTGATTCGTACACATACACGCATTACACGGCCGCGCACAATACCTTCCTTCGCAAACACCGCCTCGTGCTGCTCCTCAACAACATCTTCGACCTCCATCGAACTTCGAGAGGGTGAAACGAAGGTAATTCGCAGCATACGGGGTATCTTCGCAAGCGCCCACCGCTACACAATTGGCACAATAACAATACACTAGGCAGACAATGTAAGAAATAGGGGCTCGCGCCACGAGGTAGAGCGTCCGTCTGCTTTCCTGTCTTCCGCGCAGTTAAGGAAAGAAAGGCTCTTGTTGGGTTACTCGTACACCGGCATTCGCTCTATCAAAGCAGCTGCTGCTGCTGCTACTACTGCAAGAACGACTGTTATCGCTGTCTCAACCCTATCCCCTTGTGCCCCGCACCGCCGCATGCCCTCCTGCTGACGTTGCCAATATGCACGGCCAAACAGCGACTCAATAGGATCCGATATTTAATTTATTTCTTCGATACAACACAAAGCCAACAGCAGCGAACATACAGTATGATTTTCATCGTACAACCTAATGCCTGGTAGGCAGCTACTTACCAGATGAACGAAACGACTGCCACAAGCCAAACATAGTCCCCTCGCAATGCACAACAACGTCGAGGGCAATGTAAGCGGCAGCAAGTCATCTTGCTCCATCGGCGGCCATGCTTTGGCTCTCCCTGTTTCTCCCACGCGCGCGCACTCCTTTCTGCTCTTTAAGACTCTCGTCCCTATCCGCTTTCTTAACGAAGAGACAGAGAGAAAAAAGGAAGGAAAGCACGAAAGGGAAGAAGAGACGAATTGAGCAAAGCTGGGCGAGCGACCATAGAAGATGAAATTGCCAATCAGCCGTTACTGGAGATTGGCAATCCGAATGGCTGTTTTGCTTTAGCGGCTAGACTCAGCCGGTTCGGTCTCAACAATAGCCAGTTGTAGGCATACTTCTGGATTCCATGTCTGCGGTATTCAATTGTATGTTGACGAGACGCGTGGCACGTTCAAGATAGGCAAGCCCATGGGTACGATACTAGGGCATCCCCTTCGGTCCCTTGCGTGGTACCCCATAAGCCCCCAAAAATATGCGGCAAGAAAGGCGAAAGATGGCGGTAAAGCAGAACGAGCTGTTGTTGAGGGGGGATCGGCCGAACGTAATCGGCAATCGACTTACTTTTTGCCTATTTACTGCTTGCTGTATTGTGCGTTGAGCGATGCTTCCGGTGTGCTTGTTTCGGCTTATGGCCTGCTCGCAGTGATAGCTCTTACCGGTTTCAGTAATTTAGCTTGGTACCATTTAGCAGAACGGGTGAATATGACATTTCTGACCAACGTACGCTGTACGTAGACGTGCACAACAACACTCTCTAGCTTCGTGCCACGATTTTGTTACACAGTCTGTAGTCATTAATATAATATCGATTGCATCGGTTCTAATAATGCTAAGCTTGGTATAAGCAGATATTTATTTACATGTTTGTGGTTCGGCCGATCTTAGGGCGCATCGTGTTGACTTGAGTGGTTTGATGTTAACGAAAAAAAAAAGTGCGTAATGTAATATTGTAATGAGACAGCGTAAAAAAGAAGCTCAACAACTAGGATGGCTCAAAGAAAAATAAAAAAAAAAAACGCGGCCTCCTCATTCAGCAGGCGCCGGACCACGCCAATGGCCATGCATTACCAATGACAATAAGCTCTTTCCACGCATCCAACGAAGATCAGTAGCAAAAAGTTTTTATCTGTTGAGGCTGGATGCTGAGAGAGGGCGGTAGCATGTTGTGTCTATACCTTTCTGTATAAATATCCACAATCCATCTCTTAGCTGGTCACAGCACGTGCGGCAAAAACGTTCCGTTTTGTACGATCGTGAGCGAGCGCCATTGAGCACCGGTGTACGCCTGTTGATTCGCTTCTCTCAAACAGAAGCAAAGGTGGAGTTATGCCACTAGTGCTCTCGCTGCTGCGGGGCCGCTCACGAGACACTACGGTCAGTATTCTATGTTCCGCATTAAACGAAATGTTTTCTTTTTAGAGACAGATGCCCGTCTGCATTGCTCGGCTTCCTGTTTCATGTCTAGCTTTGATCAGCGTCGCCACCCAGCATTCACGCAGCTCTAAGGATATCCAATAAACCGTCACAAAGAATAGGAGTGAAGATGGGCTGCACTCCGCCATTAGCCTACTCTTCTGTAGCTGTGTGTTCTTCGCATCGATGTTAGTGCTGCACCATGTTGACGACCAGCGGTGTTGCCTACTATTTCTGCTGCAGAAACTTAACCGGATTTTGCAAAAAGGAGATGGACCGATTTCTGTATCGCGGAACCACAATCTGAGCCTTGCGCAGCACTGGTGCCAGTGATTGCAACAGGGCTACCGTTATTTCACTATTATTATCAGTACTACTATGAGCGGTACTCGCCGATTAGTATCGATAGCGACGGCGGTCCCGTTTCTTAGTTGAAGGGTCATTTTGCTAGCCGACGCCCTCAACGAAACACAGCCATAGGCGGCAGATGCGTTGACGCGCGACGCCCAGCTCATCAATGCGCCATCGGTGCCGCTGCTGCATTTGCGTCCGATCCACCGTCCAATAGTCGCACAATACGCTCCCGCTGCAAAAGCCTATGGAGCTTATAGGCGAAGGGGCATGGCTGCCAAGCGATTGAAGTGGAGTCTTTAGCAATCGCAGTTTTCGCAGCAGATCCATGGCGGCCGCAAGGGACCGCTTACGCTGAGCGGCAGGCGTGCGGCGCGGTGATCGCCACAGAACTCCGTCGATGAAGACGGACGTAGCTTAAGACAGTTCCGTTAAACCAGCAATATTAGTAAATCAGTCAGCAGGAACTTGAGCGGTATCGCCAACGCCATAGACCCAACAAAGCAACCAGTTAAAAGGTAAGTTGCATATATACACATATAGGTCACTCTAAAGAATAATGGACAATTTCGATGTTCACTCACTCACTCGTGGTCTAATTCGTTTCTCGTGTCTACATTAAACTATAATGCTATCTAGTTAATTATTAAATCTGGTTAATGAATATTAGAAGAGGCTAAGTTTACTTCCACTATCAATAGCTGCCATATTTCGTGTGTTCGAGGCAGTCTCGCCATGGTCAAAACAGTGCGTTCATCACAATTTTACGTTCTTCTAGCCTTATCGTTGCTAGAGATTACTGCACACCTCTTCAGCGAACCTAAACAATCTAATGAGTCACTGTAAGTTTACCGGGGGTCAGCGTGACCTAACTAGCAAATGGTGGAATAAAAATGGTTGTAGATACTGCTTCGATGGGCCGTATGCAATAGCGGTAGCAATAGCGTGCTATTAAGAAACAGCTCGCCAGACATTCGACAACGGACACCCACTGCTGGCTTTCCAGTATCCACTATGCTAGTGACTGCCAAAGCCTAATGAAATCGTTGTAATAGCATCATGATATGGGCCAATCCGGTCAACACTATATTGGTAGTACCATTGTCTTATTGCGCAAAACGCAACTATAGTTCACCCCTTGAAGGAACAACGACTACGAGCAGCAGCGGGAACGTAACGATATTGAATGGGCTCGGGCGGGGGGGCGGACGAAGCCATGCCAGCGCCCCCGCTTCTCCTGTGCTGCGAAACGACGCCATCACGCTGGCCGAGCTGACTCTGCCACCGGGAGTGTCCTCTGCCAGTTACACCCAGTTAGAAATAGATGTACATGCTTGCTTGTTCATAGCGTTGCATTCATCCAGTTCACCCTCGATATCCCTCCATCAGCGAAGTTGGATTGTTACACTCGCAAGCAGGCAAACAGACAGAGAGCCAGCGAGTGAGCGAGACCAAATGGAGGGTAGGGGCTGCAACTCAGCGTCAAGCAAACGTTCGACCAGTTTTTTGAATTTAAATCCAATGGATATGAAGCGATGCGCGCCGAGACGATGGGTACAATGGCATTACATTCAGGTAGTAACTGCCTCAATTGCCGCTCCTTCCGCCGATGTTGCTGATGCCAACGTGATGCCCAAACGAGAACACAGTGCGTCGGTTTGTTGTTGTTGTTGTGCCTTAGAGAAAAAGCTAAACGAAGAGGGAAAAGCGTTGGTGAGCTGGAGCTCGTCAAATTTACTTCTTCCAAGCTCGACTACTCATCCAAACTATGAGTTATACTGTATCTGTCCCCTAGCGGCGCTATCTTCGTATATCTTTTGCTCTCCCCTTCTTTGTCTGTGCCCGATGATTCTTTCGATTACTTCCTCAACGGCAGTGAAGCAGAGGCACTAGCTGTCGCTAACCCTACATTCATCGACATCAGAGCGTTCGTAGTTACACCAAACACGCGGCCGTGCATTGGATAGTACTTGTTGTACCAGTTGTATTCGAAGCCGTAGAGAAGTAGAAGTCGATGTAGGCGTACTGGAACATAGAGCCCCGGCCTGGATCGGCCGTGTTCCATCATATCGCCTACATACACCTAGGCACTTTATACAGATGTATGAAGGTAGTACCTACTGCTCTTGAGCAGGGAGCAGTGACGCGGTATTAACAGCGCCAGATAGCCGTATGTACATGCATAGCCAGTTAAAATTGTACTGTTCTAACGAAACTACCCTGTTCTCGATACCAACAGGCTGGTGTTCTTGATAGGCAACTAACCGCTTTCGGCTGACTTATCGGTGGCAGTATCAGGATCGACGTGGCAGCTCGCAGAGTCGTGAACATATAGAATGCATCTATTCGGCAATAGGCTGCACTTCGAAGGCGAATGGAACGGTAGCAGACAAGAGCGTGGTAGATGGGATGTAGGGACGTCGCGTGGCAACATTATCCAATACGGTGCGACTTTCCAATAGTAGTGATAATAGAAACCCAACGTATCGATCATCATTACACATTTTCACTGGCAGGCCTGATCGCTCGTCGTTGAGAGCCGTTGTTTTCAGATAGCATCACTTCCACACCCGGCTCGTCGCAGTCGCCGTGTCAAACGCTCTCCTTCTCCCTTCCTCTCCCCCCTCTCTCTCTCTCTCTCTCTCTCTCTCTCGCAAAACGAAGTGTATATTGTCGTTTCACATATGGTCATATGCTAGCTGGTTGGTTTGGATGCGCAAATTTCGTATGGAGCCTCGTGCGTAGCGAAGGTGCACCAGAGATGTCCTTTAGCAACCTGTTGTTTGAACGGAATGAGCAAAACCGTGTCATGATGTACCGAATAAAAATGACCATTTCCGAAGGGGAGAACGTAATATCAACGTCTGGAACGACATATAAGAGGCTGAATGTACTATGCATATAGCATAGAGTCTAGAGAAAAAAAACACTGAAATTATACCATCCGTTTTGTACTATTTCGAAAGGTGTCGTACATATGTGTGGGTGTATCTATAGGCTGTCAGCGCCAGGAGTAGGCTACTGTTGTTTGGGTTTTTGAAAATTTGAGAGGAGTGTGCTGGCATTCAGGTTTGTATTTAGAAGTCGACCCAACGCAGTCGAACCTGACTGAGTGCGAGAAAGAAAAATGCCGAAAACGAAGCGATCTGACGGCTTTGGGCGGTGGCGGCTGGAGTAGACAGTTAGTTGGCCCCTGCTCGACGGTCCCCGCCCGGGCTGACTCTATTCTATCGTTAAACCGCCATCACTACCGCCGCTGCTGCTTTGGTTGACTGGCACAAGTCGAAGCTCGCTGCTGAAATAAAGCTTTATGAAGATCGGGAGAAGGCTAGAAAATCACACTGCAGCAAAGTCGACCTGCACTGTCGACGTCGCTCTCACGCACAAACCACCGACAGACAAAAAGCGGGATCCCGTAGCTGAGATCTTTATAAAGATTGACAGCAGGACAAGGGGAAGAGCACAGGCCGCGCCGCCTTTGATGCCCATCTGCTCCAACAACAACAGCGGCTGGCGTACGCCGCCGCCTTTTTTTTTTTCGAGTGCAATGCTGCAACTGCATAAAGCACAACGCGTATCCGCTTGTTGGGGCGTGTGAATACTGCCAGAGTGACCCTGTTACCCGTTGCTCGTTCGCTTCCACCGGCAAGTGATGAAAACGGAAAGCAGCTGTATAACCGCTGACACTTCTAAGCCAAACGCTAAATCCAACAGTATATGGAAATCAATAACTATTAGTCTAAATACAGTTGTGCTATATCACAGTACAATCGTACTACGATATTTCCGGAATCTGTCTGTCAATATTACTTCCCCGACTTGTGTGACGGAATTGAGTAAATAATTAGGAAGGCAGATTTGTGAAAAATGTTACGTGAAAACACGTGTATTCAATCAGGTTTATTGTATCCCTGCAATAACCTGACTGCTGATTTCAAACGAATCGTAAACAGTGAGAAAGTTTCCATTGTTGATGGACCTTTTCCCCTGACGCTTTATCTATCAAAGAGCCTGACGCTTGTCCCATTTATTTCTGTAGCCGGCTGCTACTCGCATAAATTCAACTGTGTCTCTACGCTACTCTTGTGAGGCTAAAAATGTCATAGTGCCTCTCAAATTGCGGTTTTCATTTTTGTTGTTTTACTGCCCGGCTTGCTCGTGCCCCATCTTCATCCAGCGGCTCTTCCTTCTACGGGTCCGGGACTCACGCCCGTAGTAAGCCCACACCGAACGGCTTAACTCGACGCATGGCGTATGCGCCTCAGCATATATCCTTACAGATTGGTAGAAAATTAGTAAAAACGTCGTCTATCTCCAGTCTGCCGCGCAGCCGTCCCATTCCCATCCTTGCGCGACACTACAATTGTTCCCAAAGCCTAGGATACCAGCAAATCTTCGGGGTAAGTGCTCGGTCGGCCGTGGCAAGCTCGAAGAATTCTTGCCATTTTATTATCAATAGAACTCCTTGTAGTCGCGGTCGTAGCTCTACTGTGTAGTATGTAAGCAAATGAATGTAGTATTGGTGGCCCTAGCGAGCGACAGCCCCAGCAGAGCACCAGTAGTAATAGCACTATTTAAGACGCGTATTCCTTTCTTTGTTCTTATTGAAAATAAAATCTAAGGACAACGTGCCCTACGTCTGATTTCAGGGCTCAGCAGGAGAGAGGAACACACGGCCGGAGCAGGCGACGCAAACGAGGTAGCGGCCGAAGTACGAGAAGACAGAGTGCGCGCTCTATACACATACAGTTTTGGCAGTCCGCTGATTCTTGGTCGTTCTCACTCTTTTTCTTCTTTCTTTCCTGCTACTTTCCTTCTACAGCCGTGGCTGGCAGACGGTGCGCATCGTGTGAATCCTGGTAGATATCGGGGGCGGGGGAGGATATGCCAGGGGCAGTGGGAATACTTGGCAGGACCTCAGTTTCTAACGTATTCTGAAGCCCCTTCTGTAACCCGTGTTTGACCCAACCTTTCGCAACCCCTCAACTAAGAAGAGCTGCTACAGACTGTCGTTTGATGCTGCGACGACGCTTAGGGTTGGTACGATCTTCTTCATTGGACCCGAAGCTGGAGCAGCCTCTTGAGGCAACTCCATCCACTTTCATAGTGCGTAATGGGCTTAGAGTGGCGCTTGATCATACACAGGATACAGTCGGCAAGGTTCCAACAGCGAGCCGGTAAAACCTCCGTAACCAGACATTTGGACGGATGGATATTATTCTCGTACTGGATGACGACGAAGCCTGCTCGGTGGAGTTAGTTAACGGCTTCGAATGCCGCGCGCTTTGAATACTGAAGACGTTCTTCGATGACTCTATGGTGATGCTCATTGGTACAGTTTAGGTTTCCAGTTCAGACTGATATATAATACATGCAGAGAATTTAGCGTCCCTATGACTTTTCTTATTCTACGATGATACAGTATGTGTACATATGTACACTTCATAATATTAGTTGAATTTTAAGGCTTGCCATGGCTGAGCTTGAAGCATGTTTTCTTCTTTTTCCGATTTGCCCCTGCCAGAAGGCCGCGTCAAAAACAACGTCTACTAACAATAGACTAAACAGAAAGAGAAGAGTGGATCCCTGAATCGTTCTTCTATGTAGCACAAATTTACGAGTTTCGTGAAAACGAAACAACGATTGAACCACCAGAAGAGCATATATACGCGCTTACTCATCCATTTGCTCTATTCGTCGATACTAGATAATTTCTTTCCTTCTGTAGAAATCAGACTAACCGCGATCAGCTATTGACACAGCTCAGAGCGCAGTTTCACATATTCAACGCTGATATATAGTGGGCGTACAGCTCAGATCTTCCTGATGGCATATACTATTATCTTCTTTTCGGTAGCAATCTGCATCGAGAGCTGAAAAGCCGAAATCTTTGCCGAAGAACTTGCGCGACGACCTCATCGTCTTTGCTTCTGCCGACACCGGTCGAATTGAAACAACACTAATGTTTACATTGGCTTCGTTCCGGCGTGAGGGAAGCGGTTATTCTTAAACGCCAGATGTTTTTGTGACATTACGACCAAAGAGACTACTTCATACGATGCAAAATTGTAAAATATTTGCTTCTAGCGATGCCTTCGTTGATGATAAAGCTGGCCAGCCAAAAGCTATGGCCTCAGCGAGAGTCGGCCAGTCAATGTTGGGCGTTGTTCCGTCTTGTCACAGGCGGCCATAAATCTGTGCTCTACAATGGATTAGCGGTATACTGTTATGAGGTAAAAGTGACACATTAAGGCTGTTGATGCGTTTTTCTCACAGATATTATACATATGACAGGCGTCACCAGTAGCCGAGTATTTGACGAACATCGTTAAAAAAAAGAAAAACAAAAAAACAACATGTCTTTCTTTTTTGTATTTTTATAATTCCCTAATCAAAAACTATGGTATACTTATAGTCCCTCTGTATTAAAGCTGCATTTTCCAAAGTTAGCTTTAAGAGGCGTATTACATCGTTGCGCGTATCGTGCTATATTTAACCTTCGACTCAAACCTAACCAGTATGTATTAGAGAACGGACTAATCGTACGTACAATGCTGTTTGTTGTTATTTTTCTTCACTCATATTTCGGACCTTGCTCCTTATTGCCGGTCGCGCCTTTGCCTGTTTTCCTTTCATTTAGGAAGCGTTCGTTTGAGTTCGTTCTCGCCAGAAGTGAAACGTTGGCGACGGCTCGAACGTAGCAAGACGCTTTGCCTAGTTGCATGCGGAGCAGCGAATGGTGGATTTGGATTTGTACTTTGTCTTCTCGCTACGCTAACCCCCGAAGTCCTTGCCCTTCAACCCTCACATTCCGCTGCTCCCTTGCTATCTCGTCGCCGAATTTTGCCTCGGATTCGCTCGCACTCACATTCAGCGCCAAAAAGAGGCAACCTTCAACGAAGCAAAAGAGAAACCCCCTCAGGTTTCTTTGATTCCTACCGCTTCAATGCTGCTACGAGCCCTCTGCTTTTGTACAGTGCCGTCATGGCTGATCCCTCATCGCCCTTCATCCAGCCGATGTTGCCGATGCATGGATGCACGATGTTTCTAACATGTCCCAGCCCTCCGTTGCACTGCTCGTCAAATCTAAGGATGCCACCTTTGAGCGGTCTGTGCTGCTTGTCGCCGATTAGTTGCCAGGACTTCGAGCGCCGATGTTCTCGCTTTGCCTTCTGTTGCACAGTCGAAGTACGCACTTCGTGTTACCACTAATACCGACGAAAAATACTTTGGCATAAGAGCGCGATGCTACCGGTCCGTGCCTCGAAACGTAGAGGCGGCGGCGCTAAAGGCTGCCCTTATCCTTGTCGGGTTTGGTAGCCTCGGTTTGCCCTTCTGTCTGTATTTTGTTCCACAAACCCTGTCATTCCCTCTCCCTCACTCGCTTTCCGTTTTTCGGATTTCTAACAAAGAACAACTCCTTAGTAGGAAACATACAAGAAGATAAGAAAATGACAACGGCAACAACAACCGCTACGATAAAGACGCCGAGTGCGGCGAATGAAGCTAACGGTAGCCCGACAAACCAGCCATTTGTTTTAGTTTTTTCCAATGGTGGAGGCCTCGCAAAAGAATCAGAAACACCTGTAGTCACAACAACATCATCTGCGGCGACGTCGGCAAGCGATGAGGAGCAACACCATATAAGTGGTCACTGTGAATGAATTGCACAATAGGACAAGCGAGCAAAAAGAGGATAAAAGAATGAAAGCTTAGGGATTGATGCAACCGTATTCAGTCTAAATTGAGTGCTGCTACGGCAGCAATCTCAGCTATAACATGAGTACGTATTTCAAAGACCTTCGCCATACAGTTATGCATCGCAAAACGTAATTTCTGACTATCCATTCGATGTCCGAAAGCGAACCACGAGTGATACGGCCCTGGCAACTTCGCGAAGTGTGGCGAGAACCAAAATGAGCACGCAACATCGCTTCAAACAACTACAAAATTGTCCCTTAGTACAATTACTCTGTGCTTATTATAAACATAGCCTCTTCAACAACTTTGCCGAAATGTTGCTAACGAAGCGCCAAAGGTAAAGTCCAATTTATAACATTATTGGAATATAACACGTAAACACTACGAAACAGTACGCTTAGGTGTGCGTGTATATTAGTGAGTATGACTGTAGAAATTTGTTAATGCCTACGTCAATTTATAGGATTCATTCGTAACTGTTAGATGATCTCATTACTACTGATCCTAATTGATCATTTGACCTAAACCATATAACCATACCTTTATAAATTCAAAAGAAGCGGCAGTTTTAGCTTTAGGCACTCTCGTAGCCTAATTGGCACAACGCCGATTTCTACACTAAGAGAACTAAACTAGTTATAAGCCCTATATAGTAATAGTGGTCCGATGGCTCCCCTTGCGCCAGCGTTCACCAGCACCATAAGGCGCCCCCAAAAACGAAAAAGGGTGCTGCTCTGTGTGAGAGGATGTAACGCGTCCTGCTCAATGAAGACGACTGTCCTTGCACCATCGAGGCGTCACCCGCTAGTCCAGCGATGGCCGACTAATACGATGGTCCAGTTGTAGCAGGAGCCGTTGCTTGGTCGACTCAGGCCCCTTCGGCGTATATCCCCTCTTCCCCAGTCCACTGGGTTAGGCTGTCTCTCCGAACATTCGAACTAGCGGCAAGGACAGGGGATGAAGGTATGGGGAAACGGACCCTGGCATAGGCCAGCTCCTCCTGTTCTCTGGTTCCCAACGAGTTGCTGCTGCCGCCGCTGCATCGAATTCTCCTTCATTCTCCTTGTCGCTTTACTATGTGTACTAGCGATAGCGGTCGTGGCGATGAGGATTCGAAAGAACGCGATGGTAAAGCGATGACGACGCGATGCGATGCCAATGCAGTGCTGGGTCGAACTAACCAACCAACGAGCGAACGAAGGCAAATCCAAAGACATCGAGAATTGCATCGGGGAGGGAGACCAATGGTGAGGCTGCCTTCCTTGCCTCGCTTTGCTAGAACTAAAACTGCTTCGACCACTGCTGCCACCAAGTCCGCGACTACTCCTCAATGGATCAGCTGTGCTGCTGTTGAAGACTATGGGCTCGTTCGTCGGCGGACTCATTCTCGAAGCGGATCACGAGCCAAGACCGAGTGAACGAGCAAGCGCCTGCCTGGCTGGAGGGCCGACTTGCCGCTCTACCGGCCAACAGCGCCAGGGTGTTCTCAACTATTCGAACCGCTGGTCCCCTCTCCGTTAACACACACAAACCCCACTAGACCCTACTAGTCTCGATGGCTTGCGCGCCCCCACCGGCCTCCCTTCTCGCCCTCGTTTTCTCCCCCTCTCTCTATTTCTCTATGCAGTTTTGTTCCCGAGACAGAAGAAGCTAAGACTGAGCGACTAGCACAGGGACGCCACATCAGTACCATTGCAATTGCTTCGACTAATACTATAACGGCGGATAGGGTTAAGGCTATAGGCTATAGCTAATGCCTGCTTTCACCCCCATAGCTGTATGCTGCCCTGCGAATGGTACTGCTTTATTCTACTGCATTTAGACAGCAACTGGCAGCGCGTCGTGGCCGGTGTCGTCGTCCATAGAGTTTCGCGCTGTAGCTCTCCAATAGCGTCGAGTTTAGCGGTAACGGCGGCCGCAGCAGCGTAGGTCAGCGGCAGTCAGCACAGACGCGTGAGTCATAGGCGATAACCAATACGAAAGGGTTGCGTCCCCCAAGATTCTCCCGAAGCGGATGGCAAGCTGCTAGGTTGGACTCGCCCCTTCGCCCAAACTAAGACCCTGAAGAACTCCACACAGCTCCCGATTGGTCCCCCTGGTCGCTTGTTAGTGTGGGAAGAGAATTTTTAGCCTTCAGAGAGTTGAGGTGGGCGAGTAAGCAAGCCGGCATCAGTGGCTGGTATCACTACGATTAGTACGCTAGCTGAAGCTTGTCAGGGCTTTCCCTCTCTGACAGCTTTCAATGCTTTTGGCTCCTGCTGCTGCTTCAGTGATGGCGATCTGCTGTCACTCATACAGACAGTTAGAATAGACAGACAGACAGACAGACAGATAGACAATCCTAGCAAATACACGCAATACTGTTATTTTATGCAAAACGGACCCACTTGTTCCGCCGTAGGTACATACCGTGTTCTATGGAAATTGTACTGGTGTGAACGTGTGTAACAAGCATGCTCAAAGACGGCGTACGGTATATTTTCGTGATAATAAACACATGTGTATATATACTGTGTGATACTAACCTGAGTGGAACGATGATCTAGGTCAATCATGAGCATCGCAACTTCATAGCTCGAACGCTGAATTGCCCTAAAATGAGTCAAACAAAAGTATGGAATAGAATATTATGTTAGGATATATATATATTTTTTTTTTTTTTCAAAAAAGCAAATAAAAAACGTTCTGGCGTATGCTATTAGACTGATACATACGTACAGCTCAAAAAAGGAAAGCTTTAGTGTGTAATTTCGTATAGCCAGTTATGGTCGTTTCACACCATTCCAGCTGCTTGTCCAGCTATTGATTAGCGTCATAAATGTAATCAACATTCGGCAAGTTGGCTTAAAACTGATAGCCTTTCTTTTAGCTAAACTCAGTTAGTTCGCACTCTAAGGACTTCTCTGTGGCATCTTTTCATAAGTCCTTAGTTTCCGCTGTCTGCAGTAGCACTAACGATTAGGACAAGTAAAGGCAACAATTACAGCTACCGTAACAACGAAGCCAACGACGGCTTATGCCCTTATGGTTGTCGGGGGACACAAATTTCCATTGTGTGCGGACGTCATTTGCTGGAAAAGAGTTCGAGTCGCCGTGGACGCTGCACGCCGGGTGTTAAAGTTACTCGACGTTAGTGTGATCACGGGTGTTATTTGCGTAGTGGCGACTATACGAGTTTTACTGCTGATTCTACTCTCATGTAACACCATGTAGGGTCTCAGACTGTAATAGTTGTCCGGGTTGCGACAACTGATAGCTGCTTGTCTCCCAGAGCTAAAGATGGGTTAGCGCATAGTAGAACCCCGCGCGGCAGTCTGTCCTTGTCGTAGTGGTTTTACAGCGGCCGCAACAAACGAGTATCTACATCGTTACGTAGTGCATAGCACAAGCCGCCGGCATCGCATCTGCGTAGGAGCCTGCTGTAGCAATTGCAAGCCGAGCAGCAAAAGTACGATACAATGATCTATCATGAATAGCCAAGTAATGAAGGTTTTTGCCCTCCATTGCAGACGGCGGTAGTGGCAGCAGCAGCAACCGAGAGAGGGGCCTGATGATAATATATCGACGACGAGGTCTCCGCTGCTGCCCCCGTCGCCACAGACTGTGACGACGTGGCGTCCAACGGGCACTAACCATCCCAACTGGCGTTCCCCTTCAGCGGTTGCTTCTCAGGGGGGCCGAGATGCTAACCAGGGAATTTCGCCTGGTCTAGTGGGGGCGGCGGAGGGGAGAAACAGGAGATGAAGGAGGGGAAGTCGCGACGGGATAAAAAGATAAATGAATAATAATTACATTATTATTATTATTTTTATAAGCTGTATGATTACGCTGGTCGGTCGGTCGGTTGCACGCTAACGAAACTAGTCGATGGACATGGAGACATGAGAGCTCGCTAAAACGAAGCGAGAATGTAGAGGGCGCAATATCCCAATGGATGAGGTGAACAGGGAAACAGCAGGATTTCGGGGGCTTCCGGGGTCAGATTCTCAGCGTCTTTCTCGCAGATGATCGTTGCCTTTCCGGCCTTTCTGTACGAAGCTTCTTGCTGTCGCGTCGCTACTGCTACAAATCCGGCTGCTTCTGCTCATCGTGGACTAGCGGTGCTGCGGCCGTCTGCGGCGACAGCAGCGCCAAAGGCGTCATCGTCGCTCGGCTGCTTCCTCTCCTCTCTACGAACATTAATGACGGACAAATGATCAAATTAATGATGGGTTTTGTCGTCCTAGCCTTCTCCTTATATACACGTTTGCCTATATATGCTTGCTGGTGCCTCAACGAAGGAAAGTTATAGGACCAGAAGCTCTCGGCATCGGTGACGGCGGCTGCTGCTGCTGCTGTTGTAGATAGACATGAACATGGCTATCGTCACACCGCTCTGTTTTCTTTAGCCTGCCCCGCAGTACAGGTCCTTAATGTCAAAGAACAGAGCGCTACGGAGACGATGTTAAGGTCCAAATGGACGAGGCTGCTGCCAACGGCTGCAAAAATTCTGTGTGCTACTCCTCGTTCTCGCTGTGCAAGCAAACAGAATGAAAAAGCGACTGACGCAATAAGAATGCCAAAGAGAGACATCAGAAAAGGATCCCTGGGTAGTTATCATGTGCGTGACTACTTTAGTCTAGCATATACTCATCACAGAATGACGGGTTACGTATCCTCGTGAGCGCATAACCCGAAACAATTCTGTGGGTCCGACCCACACACGGCTTTTTGTCTCAGAGGACCGCTGCTCGCACGCGCCACTGGCTGGACTGATGGTACAGAGAAAAATGTTTACTAATATATACACACACACACACATATATATATAGCTAGTTGCAGGTAGCATATGCGTAATATATAGGCAAACATATATTTAACCGTATTATAAATAAAAATTATTCAGTCATATTAAATTTTATGCTCGTAGACAAGTACTAGTTGATCTACGATCTCAACTTTATGATATAACTTCTAAGCCCTTCCTTCCAATTCTTTGCTCGTGGAATATAAATCAGTCTCTACTCGATCACAGGCTGCTTTTTGCTAGCGTAGACAATGGCGTATTTAAATACATACCGATTTCCTCTGGTGCGCTTGCTGACTGCTCTGTTGCGCCCATTTGTTATGACTGAGGCCAAACGAAGCGATTTAGCTGGTGAACGACATGTATTCGATATGCTATTGGTACATCTCAGCATTTCTCATCATTTAAGACCCCTGTCGTTTTTGACGGCACTCTCTCATACATCTAGGCTCATAGTCCTATGGATTCGTCATAGACTGAAGAAACAGTAAAAGCAAGAGCAGGCGGCATCCATCTCACGTGCGCAGTGCATTACTGCCTATCGTTAGACGTGTTTACGTCATCGATTCAATATTCGTTGCATGGACAGGCGCTGACGCGACGAGGAAGGACGGGTCGGCGGAGCGATTGGGACTGGCTGGGCCTGAGGCGATGGGACGTGGCCGCCGGTGAAATTTGTGATTAAACTACCAACCAGCTAGATGATTTCGACGAACCTGTGACGCTGATGCACTGCGGGAGTCTATTCACATCGGATGTAAGCGGATTTGAATGTCCGTCGGCATGTCGATAAGTAAAACATCGGCCAATAAGCTATGTAGCACGGCTGGTGGTGCAAGGTGAGAGCATAGGAAAATTGATTCGAGTGAATAAGTGAGGATAACTCGACTCGATTTACCATTCGTTCAATATGAAACAGTCAGCGTCATCGGAAGCGCCTCAGTTACGACGGAGCAGGCTATATGATGGTTCTATATCTCTAATTTAATCATAGCAATGGTGCAGCTGTAACCAGTGGATGGCAAATTAAACGGCAGTAACACATTCTGTATTTTGCGTAGCACTCTGTACGTGAAGTTCGAGCGGGTTGGGTTTTTGTCGAATGCTTGCTACCTCCAGGACGGATTGCGTAACTCTTTGGCTCATTTGGGTCGGGTGATTTACTGAACATCCTGTATCTTTTTATGGGTGTGAGTTATTTGCAAGCATGATTCCCAACGGTACGAGGCCGTTACACTTGATTCTTCAGTAAGTGGTCCGATTTCTTTACCGTTGCGTATCTTTCGAGATTTTCTCGTTTACGTTCAGCTTGTGCATCTGTCCTTTGATCGAGACTTCTTCCAACAGAAATCCGCGAGTAAGCACCATTCTGGCTGAATGCCAAGACTCTGCTAATAGCGATGCCGGAGAAATCTCCATGTGTCCGCAGCTACCCCCGGTGCCGCGGACGCCATCGTATTGCTATCCGAAACGTTTCAACCACCGTTTTAGTAGATTGAAGTCAGTATGCAACGAAGGCTGAACGAAGACGAGATGGTGTCCGCCCAGGCCACCCGCTAGGAAGGACAGCTCCTTGCCAAACATTGGGACAGAATTCGTTCGATGGACGGTTGGCAATACTTGATGTAGAGGCAACAAAAGCGATATAACTGCTAGGGGCAGGCCAAAACTCGACATAGCTATTTTGGCTGCTTGAATTTAACGGACTCTAGAAATAAATCCGGAACGCAACTTGTTCTTTATCGTGGCTGTTGTTGGTTTTTCAGTTTCAAATAGGCCTTTGCTAGCTGAATGCTCTCATGACCCATGGCTTAGCGGCCCGGCTTGGCCTGTTATTCAGTAAGGCTGAAACAGAAATCCAGTATGCAAGTACAAGCAAAAAACAGCCAAGCCGCTTAGGGAGTGCCGTACGATATCGACAGGACAAAGAATATGTGCACAATTTCAATTGTCTTTTTCCTTCCTCAGCGCTGTCGTCACCTTTAGCACTGTATTACATGTCCATGCGTCTGACTCGACACTCTGCTCAGCTGCATCTCGCCTAGCTTTTCTGGCTCGACTTGCAGTCACTATGCACAACAAACCATGGTACAATATAGGTTTGTATAAAAGCTGATAAAGCTGAGCGAGTGCTACTATCTCCGCTACGGGAGGATCGCGAAATCGAGAAGAGGAGAGCGCTAAGAAGAGCGAAGCTTGTGCCACCGAACCTTACCACGAGTCACGGCTGGGTCATCGTTGCACCGGCTCAATCCGCGTGGTTTGGTGGGGCGGCCGGAATCGGCGGTCCCACCGGCCACAGCACGGCTCCTTGTTGCTTTTGGCTGGCAGCGATCTGAACAACCCCACGAACTAACGACCGACTGATCACCAGAATCGACGAAGTGCAGGATTACACAGCGCTAGTTGTTTCTGATGCCGTATGGCCTGTACGACCAGCGTCATACTAGTGGGAGTAGTGGACAACTGGCGCAAGTAGCAGGGGAGCGAACATCCAGCGGCGCCCGCAAATACAGCTACAGAACTCGCCCGACGAATGACTAGCAAAGTAAGGGAGCGGTAGGAAAGGAGAGTATGAGGGACAGTCCGCTAATATTTAGCGGCTCGCGGTTGTTACTATCGCCGCTGCTGGTGCTGCAGCCGACGTCACCGTGATCGCTCAGACGCCCCCGTTGAGAACGAGATGGAATGGACAAAACGGCGAGCGCCCTCTGCTGACCGAACTGAACTAGCGACGGAATCTCAAATCGCACGCGTAGGATACGCCAGGAAGACACGCGCAGGCAAATACATACGTCAACAATTCGTAGACATACGAGTTTTGGTGAGTATTGATGTGGGGCCTTCGACCACACCAAGTCGAAAAGATACAGATAGATGAAGGGCTCTTCGGATACCGCACACTTTGCATAGCGAATACAAATAGAGATGAACAGTTATGGTACTAGGAACAACGGCCGTTGCGAAATCTCCATTGGAAATATGCATGTATAAGTATACTGTTAGTTAAACTATACGATTATTTAATTAAGTAATACCATTTAACCGCTGTGTAATCGTACGTTTAAATCGGGGCTCCAGCACATCAGGTGAACGACCAGCTAAAAGTTGACGTTACAGCAGTAACCTAAACGGAGAAATTAACATGCTTAAACAACAGTTTCTACATACGTACGTATTATAGCCGTCAAATACGTGTTACGAAGTAGGAACATCCATGAAGAAGACGACGTCCAACGTTTGAACGTCAATTGTCAATTGTAGTAACATACTATAAATTAGAAAAAATATCTTTGTACAAAAATACAAATAATCATTTAAGAGAAGAGAAAATATACACATTCGGTCGGTGTTAACAATGGCGGCAGTAGCAAATTTCTAAATAAACCTACATCTAATCCAACCAATGCAGTCATGGTTCGTTTCGACAGTTTTTCGTTTTAACACATAATTAATTCTATTGAGTATATGTGCTTGGTTTGTTGTTTTACATGTCGTTCCTGCATCAAGCGGTTGGACATATACAGGGTTGACTCGCATGCAACATTGGCATCAGCTTCGATGACGGGCATCCATTTAATTCCATAGAGATTAGTGATTCCAGGCGTAGACTGGTATAGGCCTACTGAATAACGGGTGATCCACACTTAATGCCCTATTTCTCACAAGCTATTAACTACTTATCGCTGAACAACCTACGCTTGGTCTAGCTGTTAGTAAGCCTTCGTTGTTTAGGCAAATTTGGCGGAATGACCGCGGCCATCGGGGGCATCACGCGACCGGGTTTGGTACGCGCCGCAAACGAGGGTTTTTACACACTAACAGGCAATGGGTCGCATTGCCTCCGTTTCCCCCTGAATGCTAACCCCGCACTATTCCGTGGCCCGCGAACTAATAATAGCACAATACGAACTCCTACCAAGGGCATGCTTTTCGTTGTCTTCGTCAAAACCACGAAATATAGCTGAGGGGGACCAACGGCGGCGCCTCTCGCGAAGTCGGGAAGTTAAGGGAACTACAGGCATTATGGGCCCTGGCGGAGCGACGCAACGAAATTATGATGTTGTGCATCCACGCACCCCCTATCGTAACCTGACGATGAAGCCATCAAGCCCATACCAGCAGAGGCTGCAGGTCGACAAACCCCGGCCAACAACCTCAATGACGTGACGACGTGAACTCTGCTGATGGCCTGACAGTAAGAGCATTGGAGGAGGCACTAGTCTGAGCTGATAAAACTTTGTTTACACCTCAAGCAAGTCATCGTTCCGTTGACGGTCGTAGTGGCCTGGGCCAAGGTACCAAAGGCCATGCTCGGTCGATCTGGATGGACAAGTTTCGAGGCGATTTGACAGCGCGAGTACGACACAGTTCGTTACAAAAACAACGTTTTTTCGTCAGAGAATCAACATTAATTTCATAAATGTGGAGGCAGACACAAGCCAGTGGCACGCACTCGAGGAAACAACTCAGTGTTTATATTCCATACGAGAGCGTCCAATATCAAAAAGTTAAATATAGCATTGAAAAAATCCGTTTGGATTGACTACCCCACAATAAGCAGAGTCATAACAATTCTCACTATGATCGCCTAACACAATACTATGCAGTTGAACGCTTTTCTCCTGTACATTAAGACGGATAGCCATATAAATAAATAGTGCTTGAATACTCATGCAAGCTCTGCCAACAGTCGAGGTGCAGATAACACACTAACATTCTTGTACCAGTCAGCGGTCGTGGTCGGTTAGTGGAAGCGTTCATTTAGCTCTCGTCCCCCGCAGGTACCTATGTACATTCAAATATTATCATGATAGCTAGCAAGTGCTGTCTGAAGCTAAAGACGGAGCCTGTAACGACAGGTTTCTTCGTCTGCCGCATGTACGTTACCCTGGCCGACTACGTTTATGTCTCAGAGACAGTTTCAAGTCGGCCGTGGTGGGATGCCTCTGCCAATGAATATCGCAGCAGACGACAACAACTACAGCGACTGCAACGACAACAACAATAACAACATGAAAGGAACGCCACCGACGAACGAGTCTATAGCCGCTCTATTCGACGTCTAATAGAACGTCGTCATGCACATATTTAAAAAAAAAAGGAAGGAGAAAGGGAAAAGTGAGTGCACAGTGAATACACTGATTTGAAAGCACTTCGTTGCCGCTGTTTCTGTTGATGCTGTCGAATAGTGGTAAGAAACTGCTATAGACGGCAATAGCTTCCCGTGAGAGCCCCCAGCCTCCGATTCTCCGTCAGCGAAGCAGCTTAGAGTAGCGGGGTGACGGTGGACGAGAATGAGGAGAGGCGGCAAATCTCTAAAAACTAACGATTTGCGCCTGTACCACTACTTCGACTACTCGAAGTGTTTCCACTTCGACTGTTATTTCCTGGCTGTTGAACTGCCGCCCCTCTGCGAATTTGCCCGAATGCTTCCTCTGCCCCGAGTCGCTTTCACTCCCCCTCACTTACTTGCGTCCTTTCTCTTTCATTCATTCGCTTACACACTCCGTCTCGCTGCTCTTCAAACGCTACTGCAAAGCGGAAACCTGCTTGGACACGGCAGATGGTGACATGCGATGGGACATATGTAATGGTTCATCATAACTCCGAAAAGTGTACTTTCGTCGTCATTAATCGATACGTAGCCTTTACAGTTGGTAACGGCATAATGAATGCAAGCTACGGTTATAGACTTCATAATTGCTTTAGTTGTAGCTGACCCCTTTATCACGGACAATATCATTTACCTGGGGCGTGAAGGCAGCTTCATTTCAAGATAGCTCTGGCTCGAATCATGGCTGCGTGAAGGTGCTCACGCCAAGATAGACCTTGAAGCAGGACTATCGAGGCTACTGACATCAAAGTCCAGTTGTGTTCGTAAACAAAACGTAACCGAAATTGGAAGAGGCTTAGCGTCACTGATTCAACGATACGACTGACGACAATGTTTACTGAAAGAAGTTATTTGCGGACATTATTGTTGTCCGCTCGTTATAATATGATGAAAGCTACATCTGATTTGAAATTACTGCTACAGTCGGATAGTCTGCCGGCGTACATAACTCCAGCAATAGTTTTGCATGAAAATAGTCTCCGACGGCCTCCAGAAGAAAGGACACGCTGGAGCCTTGCTTACTGCACGCTTTATTAGACAAAAGAGAAACACCCAACCAAACCCATCACAACGTACGTTACGGGGGTGCATGCACATCATCGAATTGTCGAGGGGCTACTTGTTTTTAAAAGCCTTAATCGTAATAGCGCTAGTATCGAAATTCTCGGCAATCTAGGAACCAGCTGTATGTACCTGAAATGTAACGTTGAGTGTGGCCTTAAATGACAACAAACTCGGAGAAGAATCAGTACGTGGGTGTGTGTTTATGTATGTATGTGTGTGTACATATACTAAGACTCTAATCTGCTCTATTGCTTGTATTGGGTCATCGAGAAAGTACTGACCGTTTCCTAGAGTCCCATTGGCATTATTTGAAAGCCGAAATTTGCTAGCACTAAGCGTGCTACAATTGCTGGAATACCCGTATTCAGACATGAAATAGAGCGCCACGAGGAATAGAGAAGCATTTTTGCTATACTTTTCAATTTTATGATGACAAAGGCCCAAGTACTGGCCAAGCCTATGGAAAAATTTTATGCTATTAATTGTCGAGATGCGTTATCTGAGGAAATGGCCTAAAGATAATTGTGTCGGCGGGAACATCCATGTGAAAGGTACTCGTTGCAGTGGTCGACAAATCACGATAAAGATTGATGAGCTTGATTAAAACCGACGCATGAAAGCTAAACATTTCCCATCAAACAACGTTAAACCGTTTGAGGAAAACCGACGACAAAAATGTTTACGTGCTACACAGACTGACAGTAAAACGCTTTGCTCTATATCCATCTGTGAAACTTTGTGGAAACTAACGAAATAGAGCCATTTCTAAAACGGTTGATTACGAGTGATCTAAAGTAAGCCACTTACTATCATGATGTACAAATAAAAAGGAATTAGAAAAACGAGCTTCATAATCTGTGGTAAAGGTCAGGCTGACGCCAAAGAAGGTAATGCTATATATTTCGTAATTTTAGAAATAAATCGTGCACTATGGATCCCTGCTACCGCTTGTGGCAAAAAGACTGATTCAGACCTGTACTGACACCAACAGTGAAAAAAACAAAGTCATTTACGATAGCAACGTCAGACCACATACATATTGGTTACCCGACAGAACTTAGATGGGAACTTCTAACACATCCGCTGTATAGCTCGAATTTTGCACGATTAAACTGCCATTTGTTTCGGTATCTACAGAACTTCCGTGATGGTGTTAATTTAGTCTCAATAATAGGATGCAAAAATTACTTCTCTCACAACTTTTTGCTTAGAAACCACAGAAGTTCCACAGTGATGGGCTTATCGTGTTGCCAGAAAAATCGCAGAAGGTCAACGATAAAAATGGCATATATTTTGTTTCATAATATTGTTTTAAGACATAGAAAAAGCATTTACTTCAATTTTGGCTCGAAAACGGCCAATACTTTTTCAACAGTCCAATATAACCAAACGGACTACCTGTCAGAAGTTGAGAAGCGAGGTACGGAATACCGAAACCGTGGGACGTAAGTCTGGAGCATTTTTCGTTCTGTATAGGTTTTAGCAATGCTGAGAAATCAACTCGCAATTCAGGATATAAGCAGAGCGTATGGTTCAAAGCTGACGTTATCCATCTGCTGGCGTGATATTTGTTTGTAACTGAAACCTTTTACATGTAACTATAATGATTGCCTTCAACTATTTCCAGGTAGAGCCGAACCTCTATTAAAAACACACCATATTCTACAGCCTCGCCTTCTGTGCATCGCTATGACTTTTAAATAAACAGTAAAAAATTTTGTCATGCATCAGCGTCCGTTGCTTACGCACATTTTGCTCTAATTTTTATTTTTTTATCGTTTACAACTATGGAAGTCCAATCGGCACACAGCACGTTTCATTGCTCACCAAGTAGACTATCCTCACTTTTTTCTGGTTCCCTTGACTGATCCAGCTTGCCTGCTTGAATCAACCCTTCCTTTCAAAGCCATATTTTTTCGCTCTCTGGTCGCACCACATCGCCCTACCGAGCGACCATAGGACCTTACATGACCAACAAGGCAAGTCTCTCTCGTTCTCTCTGTACTTCATACTTCGACCTTCTTTTAGACTTCACATTCGTTCGCGTTAGACTTATACAAACTCTTCACCGAAACTCCTCACATGTCGGATCCATTGGCCACAACTACTACCGCTACGAGCTCCTACCTAATATTTCCCTCGCCGGTTGGCGATTTCTCTACAAGCGATCGCTTAGATAATATTTGAGGGCCATAATATTCAGTCAGGGCGCAGCTCGCATGTATGAACATATGTATGCAGTGAGGAAATTTTCATTTCCAACTTTTTCCCATAGGGAACACTCTACAGCAACGCCAGAGTCAGCGTCATCATTATCGGGAGCATCGCCCTAGCTTCTATGATCCACCTAACTCCTTTGTACGCCCTGCATACCCCTCGTTTGGTGTCGCTTGACGCCTTAATGCTTCTTTTACACCTCGCCCGCCACGTGTGACTGACTGTGCGGAGTATGTGGCTTATGCGTCCTAGTGAAAGGGTAACGAAGGACGAAAGCTGGACGCGCAAGAAGCCTCTCGCACGCGCTGGTCGCCGCTCTTACTATTAGATTTCGACTCGCCGAACTCCTTTTCGTAGCTAAAGAACACAACAGCGACCTCTCGATCGACTTCTTGCACTTTCTGTACCCTCCACGGCTTTCTTTCACGGCATTTTTCCCGCCATCTTTGTCATCCCCCGCCTCCTTTTCTACTGATCTAGCGTTTGCGATAAGAGATGGCCTTGAAAGAAATGACTTATGCGTATGCGAAAGGAGTGCAATAACGCAAAAGTAGCAGAGAGGCACCAGCTATCTCTAGTGACGGCGTACGAACTTGCCACAAACCCCTGAAATAGAGAAGCAGCTCTGATTGATCGACTACAAAGAAAGTCTCATACAGACAGACAGACAGACAGACAAAGAGACACACACGAAGGCCTGCCACCCTCTTGTTCCAAAACGCTATCCGTGGCGAGGAATTGCGGCCCTGGCCACAGGGGTGTTATTGTGCATGGGGGTGACATGGCTGTAGAAGCGCTCTCGAGAAAAACATTTTTGAGGAAAATCCACGCCTATCTCTGAAGGAAAAGATGTATCTTTGAAGATAAATGCCATGTGAGGGGAAAGGGGAGAGGCCAGCAATATGACTGTTGAGGTAACAGCAGTAGGCACCGGCGAAACGAACGCAAGAGGTCGTAGCTTCGAAGTTGAGAAATATAATCATCTCGAAAAAGCTGACTGAAAAGGAGGAAACTTCGAACAACTATTAGTTGGCTAGAAGTGTCGTGAAGCGAGTGCAAAAATGGATTCATGGAAAAAAGGAGCAAAAAAGCACTATCAAAGGTAGAATAGAATGGGAAACTTTTCAGCTCAACAAGGATGAGTAATGCAATGTTAAGTGCCTCCGTCGACATGTCGTAGTAACACATGGCCGCAGCGGCATCCCGTCTATCAACGCGTATGTACTTTCGTGGCGTCCGAGTTAGGTTACTGGAGATAGTTACATGTCTCTTACGGCTTAGGAGGTCGCGTGGAGGTGATAACAACACTGACTTGGAGTGAAATAGACAATTACCAGCGTTTCGCCCTGTATAAGGCGTATCAATTCGCTCGCGCGCGCCCATCTCCACCTTAGAAGCTATCATAACGGCATGGTCCAATCCGGATTGATTCACCTCTCCAAACACTTAATTTTGTTATGACGTTGTACTGCGGTTGTGTCCAGTCAACGATTCCTTCGAATCAACATCAGCGACCAACTCCAAATATGTTTCACCAATAGACGTAACTGCTAACTGGTGACAACAGACAGCCATCCAGCTATGTCCTCAACCGCCGTCCAATTATATCGAAATAACTAGACGTGGCGGAGCTACCCCTGAGGTGTATTTACGGATATAGAAATGAACACCCGGCGTCACTGCAGCCACTTGCACAGTTCTCCAAGCGATTGCCCTATGATTAAGAGGGGGTGCGCAGCGTTGCTTGTGGGGTGAAGGATAATGAACGCGGGGTGGAAAAACTGAGCGAAGAAGGTCTTGCCGATGGGGACAAGTAGGCAATCGTCAGGAGCAAAAGATCACGAGGGTGAACACGAGATCGCTTTGAAACGTAGTTGCCGAAGGAGTACAAGCAGTGGGTGAAACGGATTCCACATTTTACCAGCGATCTCCTATGTTGCGCTTGTAAATCGGTTCGCTGTGTTTGCCACTTTTATCATGCCAGTTGCCCCTCATCGATCAAAACTTAAGCTAAGCTCTAGGGGGTGGCCACAACCTGGTTGTTTGTTGCAACCTGATTCGAGGTTCAGCTGATAGCAATTACCGAGGCTTCTTTGCGTTTTATTTCTTTGCCACGATTCAAAAGATATCTTTTCCGGATAGACCAACATGTTACTATTCTATATTCGATGTATCGGCCAACGATATTTATACTGAAGAGACTCACCTTCCAATTCCTTGCGTTATAGACAGATTTAAAACGGCACCGCCTGTAAAAGAGCACAGACAAGACGTTACAGCCTAATACAATTCTGGTTTATTCTATTTACAACGTATTACACAATCCAGCTGATATGGTTTCTTATTATAAGCATCACTTTGCCCCAACATCGTATTTTATAGTATTTTTACCTTTGCAACTGCATACGCAGTCTCTCTATAATCGGGTCCTAACCCACTATAATTCTATTTCGTTCTGCTATAAATGTCCTTTCCGCAACGATGTTCTGTTCTCTTCAGGCGATATCAGAGCAGTGGCATCATCGCCACAGCGGTCAGCCCACCCGTGGTACAGACACAAGTAAAGCAACCGAAATGGCATTTAGTGATAGGTGTCGACGCATCGCTAGTAGAAGCAACAAAGGCACTAGTTGTAGTCTCGTTTAATGTAGGGTAATGATGATAGCAATAATACTAATAATAATATGCTATTGGACAAGTCACCGCGATCTGATCATCCTGTGAGTGCTGATACTGCCGCGCCTACTGGCGGCTTTCGCAGACGACGGCGAAGCTAAACGAATGAAAGATCCACCGACCTGGTCAGGCAGAACAAAGCAACAACTGATCGGAAGTCATTTAATGTAATTGGTAATAGCGTGCAATTGCCGGTGCAGTCGAGCCGGCTCATATTGGTGCTGTGGCAACCATAGCGGCAACAGCAGCAGACGACAAAGCCAGAGAAGGCAAAGCAAGGCCCGTACCAGCGACGGTTGGTACCATTTCGGTAGGGCCAGCTAGAATAGAGGCACCAGCACGGCCCGCGCTGGACCACCAGCGAATCTCGTTCAGCTCTCGATCGAGGCAGCCCATTTTATCCCGCTGCGAACGAACTCGAGATCACCGATGAGAAGCCATGAACGTCGGACGAGAAGCGAATCGGTCTTTGGGTAGGATATCAAAAGCGCGAACTACTGAGAACCGCAATTGAGAACCGAACCGAGTAGGCGCCCTCGTGCTGACGACCGACCGTCCGACGAAGGGATCGGTCTACCCGCTCTTCATTTATGGAGCGCAGAATAGCCTGAGAGGAAAACGGCAATGAGTAGTGGCGGCGGTACACTGGGCTTTCGAAGAGACTACAGCGCAACCCCTGGCACCAGTTTTCCTTCAAGGAGGGCGTGGGGACGAGGGAAAATGCGACATGGAATATCGCCACCATATCAAGGCTTACAGCTGAGAGGGGAGACGAGAAATGTGGGACACTGGAGCAGTGAACTAGTTGTGTCTACACTCCGTCGTCGGACAAGGGGCAATTCGTTTCTCGGCAAGGCAATCGACGGACGAGGAGGCAGATAGGAGATTTTTGAACAAATCGAAATTGAAATTCGTGTAAAATCCTACACGCTGCCTCAGTCGTTTGTTCTCACTTCATCACCATCATCGAAGCACAGTTTGTGTAGGTCGGCTCGACACAGGGTAAACGAAGAAAGAACGACAAAGGGTAGCAGCGAAACAGACATCAAAAATGAGACAGTTTTCAATGAGATAACGAAATGAATGAACAGGCCTAAACAAGGATACAATGAAACTACACGCAGACGCGCGTACCCACAAACCACCCAGATTGAACGTTAAAGCGTAAATCGCTCATCGAATCGAATCTCCAGCGCGGCCTTCAGAAGTAACAAAATGTCCAAAGAGTACATGCTTTTGATGGGTAGATGTGTTATGTAGAGTGTTAGTAACAATAACAGCACATAAACATAGTAAAATATATACGTATTAGATTTTTTTATTTCTCTATTTGAATACGTCTACGTGCAATTGCAGCAATCGACCTAGCTACCGTGCTGGTACCGGCCCGTTCATGGGTCATTCTCCCTAATTATTAGCGAGGCAAAGTGATTTGTTTCTTACCAATATCAGCTCTAAATAGCAACTTAAATATTTATTGCGGGCAGATTCTTTCTTTTTAGGGATGAGCAGAATTGGTAGCGTCACACTGCCGAATCGCTGGGAGCCGCTTCACATCATCGATAACTTGTGGCGCCTGAGAGAATGTTTTTTGTTAGTTTTGCATTTTAAATCAGCTTTGACGACTCGGTACCGATCTGATCCGTCCGTTTCACCGAAGAGACTTTGAAATAAGTAAAGTTGATAAGAAACAAGTTTGGCCACCAAATAGCAGGGTCGAGGCGAAAGTTATTCTAATTTAAAAGAAGCCGAAATATCTTTGAGAAACATCTTTTTCTGTGAAATACGTAACTCAGATTAGTATGGTACAAGGTTCAGCTGTGATATTTTATACGATTTTCGGTATACGTCTTATCCATTATGTGTTTTCCGGCATAGGAGGTAGCCAGTTCTCGTAACATCAAACGCCATTATACTGTAATTCCGCTTCCGTTCTGCCGTATATAGTACGTATAAATGTCAATACGTATAAAAAGTTCCAACATTATTCACAAACATTCAATTTAGCGTGCGTCAGCAGAAGTGACCGAGCAAACTCATCAATGCGATACGAACGGCAAACAATACAGATATACGTAGATGTCTACGCTGGTCCCTAGTACTCAATTGAGCTATATATGCACACATACATAGAATTAGCAACGGTCGAGATTTATACCGCATCGTGTGAATCACGAGGGGTATGAATCAGGTCGGCGCCACGTTGCTGCTGTCGAGAGCACACGCCTTCTGTGACCGTAATAATATAACATTCTAGTAATAGTATTAATAGTAGAGAGCAAAAGGAAGCGTTTTTACGCCAACAGATTTAGTGTCTGGCCGGCCCAGTATGTCTGTGTTATATGACGGGTCCATGTTATGTGCGTGCGTGCGTAAATGGGTTTATGCGTATGTGTGTGTTTGCTTGTCATACGTTTCATCGTTAAGAAGACCTCATTCGCCAGCCTCGTCAAAAATACGTTTGTCGGTTCCCGTATCGGCATCAGCTGTCTGCGTGTCATCTCAAATACGGTGTTCGAATGACTTTGTCGATGACCGCCAGCTGGTCATGTTAAAGGATAAGCAAAGAAACGACCAATCAGACGCTCAATCAGAACCTAAGGACTGACACTATTCGAAGACTGGCCAGTATAGACAGACATCAAAAGCATGGTACGCAGCGTTGTATGGCAGCATACTGAGCGTTGCCATGCGCCGCGTCGACGCGCCATACCGATGCTGCTTTACCACGATAGTAGCTCGTGGCAGCAATCGGTAGCCTACCGTCATGGTAGTAGCATCGATATGGCTCATTGGCATCTAAGCACTAGTGCCATCTACCTCCGCGAAGCAGAGCTTAACATCGACGTTCGTTGCTTGACGCTGATCTCATACTGACTGAGACACGACGACAGGTGAACGCTAGGCAACAAGAAGTGAAAGACGCTGGCAGAAACTACCGCAGCAGAGATGCGAACAGGCCCATAAACAGGCCGGTAGGTAGCTAATCAACAGTTAGCAAGAACGTAGATAGACCGAGTGCACTGACTAACGCCATAAACATAAACAGCAAACCACGGGGGGGGGGGGGGGTCAAAAGAAAAACCGAATCTTACCGTTTATACAATACGCTACTCGTCTATTTTTGTGTGTTCCAGATGATGTCTATCAGATTTGCGTCGGGGAACGCAACGTTACGTGGCGGTTACCAGAGAAAGCCAGATGAGTCAAGAGCATTTGGCTGACCATGTTTTACGCTGACAGGCCCAGCTGTGTTTGCGTGTGTGTTTTTGTTTATGTCTGGTACCAGACAATTAAATGTACCGAGTACCAGCATCACCCATTACCTCTTCACCACTTGCTAACATTGTTATTGGTAATAACAGCAATTGCATAAGTGGGAAAGAAAGCCCAGGAAAATACCATGTCTCGGGGTTTGCGCATGAGAGAAAACGTCCGAGATATTTCGACATCACCCAAATAACAGTGTCGTCTGGACATTGTTCTTTTGGTGTTGAGTGAACAGTATCTAATCTACCGCAATAGTCTTGTGTACTTCATTATGCCGCTTCTTGCGCCTGCTCTAGCCCACGACTGCGACGAACCACACTGCACAAAATCACGTTTAACACCAAGTCAACATGCAAAATCAATTAGCCCAACCCTCGTTCGAGCTAATACGATGTACGTTCTAGATAATCTGAGCTTTATAAACTATAGAATATCTATTATATGCTTATAGAAACACTCATTCTGCGAAGAACACTAGATTGACTGGAAAATGACATTCTGGTTTTCATACAAACACTTGCACCCCATACTAGCGATAAAATAATGCCAAATCTAATAGCGTACGCGCACGTTGCACGTAAGCCGAATAGTAGAAAAAAAGAAAACTGCCCAAAAGTTTTAGTGGCAATATGCGGTACGCAGATCGTGTCCTCACCAGGACCATCGAGCAAATTCGACCAACATCGACCAAAGCAGGCCCCCCTGTGCTGCTCATCACATAGCTGGCTTCAACTGATAGCCATTAGGTTATCCTTATTAAACAAAAGCTGACAGAGACCCTATGGCTGGTGGTCGCTGCTCGCAAAGCTAAGTGAAGAATCCGCTTTCGCGGCCACGCCAATAACTGCACCTCACTAGAACGATTCATCGAGGATACTCATTGGCTGGTGCCACACGCATCTGGTGGAGAGTGTGCCCTTCCGAGCACATGAGTATGGTTAAGAATTAGTGAAGTCGAATGAACAGCGAGAAGAAAGGCGAAGGAGATATTGGCTATACTAGTGCCCCCCTCACGAGGATATCAAAGGTGGTACCGTCCGTTCTTGATGGTGATTCTGTGCAGCGCTGTCCCTGTTAGCAGCTGAGGCACTGACTACCCAGCCGCCGACGCTTCCATTATAGTCCCCGCACGCTTAGTGCCGTGCTGTGCTGCCGAAACCAATGGGGAAATTGACGTAAAAAACCGGCTCCACACCGACTGCTGCTACTGCCGCCGTTGCGCTCACTCCATGCTGATTAAGGTTGAAATCTGCTCCCTAGGGTAGAAGCCGAGGGGCCGCGGTAGCCCCCTGTTCCGGTCTTCGCTTTTCCACGGTGACTGCGGTCGCCCAGCAGCAACAGCTACTGCAAAGGTTCGGTTAGTGCTCATTCGGTCACCCAGACCCCATGTTTTGCTCCCCTTCCCCAACCCCGGGCAATGGCGGTAGCGGCAGCTTCGTTTCCAACTCGTTCGACTCGTTAAGGACAGTGTGTGTCTGTATGTGTGCACCTCTTCTCAGCGAGGGCTAGTCATAGTGGGGAGATGGGGTAAGAAAGTCGAGAGAGAAGAAACGAGAGCGAATCTTAGCTAGAAAGTCAGGGAAATGTGTGCCTCGCGGGCAAGGTAGGAACGTTTAGGACACTAGCAGGCCCATAGCGATATAGTGGATGAGCGAATGTCGACAAATGAAACAAAAGGACAGAGCGAGGATACCAACAAAATTACAGCCTTGTGCAGATAATAATCGGTAATGGTTAATACGATTACTCTGCTTTACAATTCCAGAGTCTCCTTTGAAACATAGAGGCTAATTCGTCTTTTTATAATCCTTCCAAGTAGATTTTCCTTTCGGTAACGGTGCTTCAGCCTAGAGCAATCACAGTATCGGCGTCTGCCGATGCTAGTATTCCCAACGGTTTGAAAGTTAATGCAGACGCACATGTCCAAACAGATGACCTACAACAGGTCTAACAACGAGAATAGGAACAGCAGCGAATGCTACAGATGGAAAATGGCGGCGAAGAAAAAATATATTGATTAAAATATTCTATCTCCAATACCAGTCTGTATGGTAGAAGAAAGAACATCACCCGGCAATAGTTATTCTATAAAAATCGTTGTAGCACTACCGTATTTAGCTTCGCGTCGTAACGGCAGAATTCTTGCGAATGACTGCTTCGCTACAAGGGCAAACGGCAACTTTCTAGTTGCAGCTCAGCCATCGATGGTAGTAATTATCGTCTCGTTTGACAAAGAAGGCGATATAGTCCACCGTCTAGTGTAAGGCAGCAGCTAGCTGCTTCGTTTATGTTCTAGGTAAAACGAAAGCCCCAAACCGGGTATGATTTTGGAAGCGTTGGAACAGAATCTGCTAGCAATCGTATCTAGCTAGTATTTTATATTGCCTCCTTCCACCTACCCCCGGACCCCCCTCCGCCCGACAGTCAATTGTGCTGTCGAGTTGTTCAACCTATTCTCGCTAGCTCCGCTGCTACTGCGACTGTTGCTGTTGTTGTTCAGCCATACGCACTTACGTCGGACGTAACACAGAATAGTTCGTTCAGTTTTGCCCCTTACAAATTTCCAATAGCGACCGATCAATAAACCGGGTGACTGAGTGCTAGCTCAATGAAAGTACTGAATGAAGAAGCAATCAAGTACACAATATTCTGGTGACGCGCTCGTTCTTTTGTCGTTTGCAGCTGGCAAGTAGTCCAATCTTTGGCCGCTGCAATCGACGCCGGTGCTGGCACCTGTCAATAGACATAATTATGGTACTACTATAATATTCGCGTGTATTTATTGGATCGGGTTTATAGCGCCCCCACGTTTGTCTGATCTTGAGTGACGAGAAATAATGTGGACATTGTGAGATCGGGTACGGGAACAATGACGAATAACAGTAGAAGCAAATGACTGTGATATTTGTTTCGAAGTGTTGATCGGACCGTTTCCGGTGATCTTTATGCTGTTCCTATTGTTATTTCCGTGGCCTTGCTGGGCCGGCTGGTGCTATCCAAAACAGTGAGCAACGAAATTCAAAAACACCCGAATCGAACTATTTCACTGTAGAACTATATTACATACTTACCTTGTGGCGTATGATGTTTAGGATGAAACCGTGTTGGGCTATGTAACCCGGATAGGGTAGTGGTATCCTGAAAGGCAGGAAAATATGAGAACACAAATTGATAACATGAAGATAATCCGTTTGCGAAACAAGACAAACAGTAGAGAAAAATCTTATACATACTATACGGTCTGCGTCGATCCAGATAGTCTGATCTGCATAGATAATATATTACAAAAACTGAAATAACGATCTCCTACAATTTATGCCAACGTCTGTCTCTCAATGATAACACTACAAGAAGCCGCATAGCTCCTTCGACAAGCATCGCTTTAGCCTATCTCATACAAGATTTCTATTGTGAAATGTTTCCTTCGATTGTTTTACCTAACTCTGTGCCATTCATTTGTTACATATGTATCCCAGGTAGAAGCAGTTTTCATCCTGTCACTCGACAATCGGTGGAAAACGAACTCAGCCCACAGAAAAAGACCGTGGTAGCAGTAACCATTGTAGCACTGTAAAAATCATTACTTGTATGTAGAAACGACACCGCGTGTTATCTTCGATTTCTGCGCTGACATACAATCCGCACGAGCACGATATGCCACACCAGGGCACACTGACAGATATCGAACCCGACGTGCACACTCAAATTCGAATCGATCGACGCTGAACAGCCAGACACAAAAACGTACGGCAAATCACTGACATAAGGATTCTTTCATGCATTCCCTGTGCAACGTACTGTGTGTGGCGTTGGAGCATTACTTTTCCGTCCTTCGCAAACGACTCGCGTCATAGGCGCTACTGGGTCACACCATAGGTAATCTGCTGCCTGCGGAAAATAGTGCGACTTTATATTACAGATCCAATATAGCTGATCGAAACGGCGCTAGCGGAAACTGGCGGCGTCTAAAGTATATGGTAGCGGCTACAGCCGCTACGGCGACATATAGATCATATGCTTACGATATCGAAGGTACCAATTGAAGTGATGCAAAGACGTGCGTATAAAACACAAACACATGGGCATACAACGAGGCTGCATAAGCATATAGAATCAGTCAGGTGTAACAACGCTGCCCACCTAGAGAATGGCTGGTGGACGAAAGATTCCTTGCAGTGGTTATCGTTCAGGTTAAAGGATTCCCGTTGCAGTGGCGGCCAAACTGCGGCCACAAGTTTACCCTTCAGCTGAAGGAGGAGAGCGGACGATGACGCCACAGCCTACGGGAAGGTATGCGCGCGAGGAAACCACTCCTATCCATCATTAAGTGAAAAAAGGAATAACCTACGGGAAGCAGTTAAACGGAAACCCTGCCGGTGAGGTAAGCGGAGGAGATCTAAGAAGTCGTAGATACAACTCAACTATAATAAACTTCTTTTGGCCCAGGTCGAATTCGATCAGCAAATAGTAATACTACTCTGCGAGCTGCAGTGGCACGTTCTTTGCGATGTTGCTGTTTATTCCTGCATGACAGATCACAGCAGGCTACCACCGCATACCACCGCGTTGGATCTAGTGAATGTATGGTGAATCCGATACCTGGTCAGAATACGCCATAAAATGACGTATAACAGGAGACAGAGGCTGTTTTAAGAAAAAATAGAAGACTACCGTGCTTTTTTTTCTGTTCGAATTCCAAGTCCCCTCTAGCTTCACACTCACAAGCCATCTCGTCTTTTAACTTCGCCACGTTCAATCATACTAGGACATACGTTCTTCAGACCTCTCGGCTCTATCAGTTCACCTACATCTGCAGCATCCCCACTAGAATTTCTGTCTGCCGCTTGATAAGATCGTTGCGTTCGCTCACACGTCTACACATACGCGCGCACACATTTCACACTCCATGGTTTGTAATGTGGCGTTCCGCCTGACTCTGGATTTAGCCGGTTCTTTACTCTCGTAGATCGGCCCCGGTATATTCGCCGATCAATCAATTAATAATGTGTTGATCTGCTGCCGTCATCCACATTTACCACTCTCGCTTTCTTTCTCTCTCCCTCCCTCTTTGTCTCTGTCTCTCCGTCTTTCAGTTTCTCCTTAGCTCCTTTTCCTTTTCATTCTTGACGCGCTCGTTTTCCCTGTGCGTCTTCTTCATAATTCGCATCACCGACACCCACCGCCATTTGCCGCGCCTGATGAAGAACCGACCGACCGACCGACCGACCGACTCGCAACCACTTTCTCTTGTGGCGTTTGACTCAGCTTCTTTGCCGCAGCGTTTGTCCCAGCTGACACTGGTGCGGAATACTGGCATATAATCGCTATCGGTGAAGTCGCCAGAGAACACAGAGGACGTAGTACGGCAGCCTCCTAGCCGGTGCTGTGGTTCTACGGCGCCTTGGCGATGCCCGTGCGACCGGCTAATAAATTTAAATTAGTCCGGGCTGCTTCTGCTAGAAGCAGCCGGCCCAGCGTACGGGTCGCACTAAGGCTGTCGCGCTACGATCTATTTAACAATGAAGATGATGGCTGCTGCTGGTGCTGTTCTGATGATGAATATGACTGCGGTCGCAGAGGAACTGGTAAGGGGTGGATATGGAACGAGATATACGATGACACGATCGAGAGCAGCGGCAGCGAAAAGACCCGAAAGGCGTACAGTACGGACGGCTGAGCGAAAAATGGCGTCATGTCTTTTGCCGCCTTTGGCTGCTCTATTAGCTAGCTGCGGCTCATCTTTAATCCTCTTTAAGAGGTCTGTTGTTCTGACCAAAAGGGGACCGCTAACAACCTGGTCTACCATGGTTATGGTGTGAGTGGTACGGCCGAGGCTGTCATGCCGCTGCCGCTGCCGCTGTACTTAGGTTTATTCATCCATCGTCAGTTCGTTTCATTATTTCTACTCGGACGGACGAAAAAGCGTCCGCGAAAAGGCGACAATATGTTTCCAACAACACGATCAATGTTGGTTTCATTTCACTCCGGAACGTTTGTCCAGAGGGAGAAACGCTACTATGTTATAGGCGAGAGCTAACGCTTGTAGTGTCCAGCGCCTCGATTCCCTAAACAACTCGTCGTCTACGGGTTATTGCGAACTGACGATGATATGGCGCGAGTTTTACAGCGTGAAAAAAAAGCGAGTCTATCCCACCGTTAAACCATCCGTCATCAGTACTTGAGTAGAACAATTTCCTAACGTCCACGAGAAAGAAATTGTCGAGGCGATCGCGGACGTTTGTTGGACCAGCCGACCACCGACCCAATGAATTCAAACGTCGTTTGATATCGCCAGACAACACCAAAGTTTACGTGTGACACGCGTCCTAGTACGCCCTGAGTGCGGTCGTTCATGGGACCTATTTGCTCGACGCATATCCACCTTCGATGGTGTAGCGTGGACGAAACCGTGCGCTTAGCAACAGTTTAATCGGTCGGAGATAAACAGCGTGTCTAGGTGTATAGCGGATAGGCGCTTTGCTAATGTCGCAGCGGCAACAAGACCCAACAGAGCTGATCCCGGCAGTGTTTCTCCTGCGTTTCGTTGCCGTACAGAGTGAAAACCATTTGTTAGCAATTAAGATGGATGTTTGTTTCATAATTTTTGCTTGTTATCACTTAACTCATCGCCGTCATCATGCGGCAGCTTTCATCTGATGATGGCTGTTTTGGTTTGTTCTCGCTATAGACGGAGGAATTGGTCTCGTAGATATTTTTATTTTACGCTACTTAGCTTCCATCTTGCCGTTGTTTCAATCCTCTTTCTCTAACGAACGATGGATGGCCAGTGGTAATGACGGACACAGCGACAGTGATGGCATCGAAGGCTCCTACACAGACTCGGTTGTACTATTGCAATAATCTTTTAGATTGCCTAGCTCCTGCATGTAGCTAGCTGTTGATCTCTTTTTCTATTTCTAGAACTCACTTTATGTTTTACGTTAAATACACTACCGACACGGAAATAGGGTAGGTTCAATAACTTGAATGAAAAACTTGGCGTGACCCAGATGTCGAATTATGAAGGGAACGGATTAAAAAAAATTCTAAAAAAAAATTGGATCTTCTTTTTTTATTCAGGGAGGGAAGCTCGACTGAGGGCGGAATACATCTAACGGACCGATTTTATCAACCACTTTTCAAATTGTTCTGTTTCTTTTGTTATCTTTCTTTTCTATGCACACACGCTGGACAGCAAGACGAGTTGTCCTGCATCCCTTCATCTGCCTAATTTTTGCTGTTCTACATACATGAATACCGAAATAATAGAATCGGGCGATCGCATCTCGCATACATGTCAGCACATGCGATGTGGTAAACCTCCCGGAGACCAACCGGCTGTTGAAGCCCGCTAAACAGAGCCTGTATCACCACCAGCGTCGCGACCAAGATCTCTTGTCGTGGGTCATCTATATGAACGTCAAAACGGCTAACTTCATCCTTTTTTCGTCCTCCTTTGCATTTTACTTGACTTAGTTTTCATCCCAGTCTCCGTAGGTGGAAGCGAAAGAGAGAGAGAAGGTTATAGGAGCCATCCGTCGTCCGCTGCCCCCACAGTTTGAGTAAGTCAACAGCAGCGACTCGCAACAACGTTCATTTCTTGGGAGGGGGATGAGCCTGTCGTTATGCCTACTCGTCCTTCGTACTATTCTAAGATGAAAGCGCCAGCCTTTCTTCCAAGGTTTATGCTGCGGCCAAGGGACATCGATGGATAAGGATTCATCCGTTCTATGGGTTTCAGAATGGTGGTAATCTTGATCGCGGGGGTCGTGGTGGTAGACGTTCGGTCGTTTGTGCAATTCCGTGACAGCCGTTTGGTAATTCGGCAAAGCAACATTCGAACCAATGCTATCCAGCCAGCGTTGGTCATGACGTTCTACTCATCTCTTCGGGTCCACGGCGATGACTAGCTGGCCCGCCCAGTCCTTCTACAGCAAGCAGCGGCCACAGGCTATAGCGCCGCCTGTCGTGGCGCAGGCCCAAGCCTGTGTCGACGTTACTTCAGCTTCATGCTTATTTGAATATTTGGATTTAGGGGTCATTTGTCGTCTTTTGAGCACAAGCCTTTGCTGCCTTACCGCCGTAGCCGTCAGCGTTCCCACTTCGTTCTCCGTTCTCGCTGTTCTTGTGCCTGTGCTCTTGCGCTGCGTGCTACGTTCGGTTGGACCAGACGACCCAGCGAGTAAGCGACCGGACCAAGGCTTTCTTCCTGTGCTTCGTTGGTACTAGGAGAAGCTCTGCGTCTGAGTCGCAGTCTGTCCGGCGCTTACCATTCTCCCTCTCGTTTCTTGTCTCCGCTTCTCCGCGTCCACACCGCCTCAGCTATGCTGCTACTGCTGGTACTGCCGGTAGGGCTAGCGGCCGGCGGCAGCCGTTCGGGTGAACGAAATTCAAGATTTATCGCTGTCTCAAATCGCTCGCTATCCTGTGCATTTCGTCGCTTTCCTTATTCCCTTCGCCCCTATCCCCGGCATAGCTACCCTTTCTACAGCCTTTGCCCCCATTCCCTTTCAAAGCCTGCCCCGACGCCAGTTGCTTTGCTTTGGCTTAATGTTTGGGTTGCCCGGCTTGTTTTTCTCGGTGGTTTTCGATAAAGAATGCAGGCTTTTTTTTTTCTTACTAAAAGTCACCAACGCTCAACGGCCAGCAAGGCAGATTTCTTGTTGCCACAGCATCGCAACAACCGTTTCGCTGGCGGAAGAAGCAGGAGAGATACTTAGACCGTTTGAACGAGCAGATTCCGGGGTGATGGAATCCGCCGAGTTTTAACCGAAATAACGGCAAAGTTAAAGTTATACTTACTGGCTAAAATAGATATCGTCACATAATCTAGCAACCTTACTAGCATTTGTTGTGGCTAATCAGTCCCTTGATCACCCCTCAGCTTGACTTGAACGTTCTCATTGAGCCGCTAGGCTATTGGCTTTCCAACAATAGCAGGTCTGTGAAACGACCACCCTGTGCATACTAATTAATAGCAAAAAGCGAAGTCATATTGGAACTCATAAGACTAGTTTCTACGCGGAAAAAAAGAAAGAAATGATGGCTAATACACGAAGTATTAGCAAGCGAAGAGCTCGATCCGTTGATCATATATCCTTCTGTTCTAGAAAAGGTAAATAAATAAAAAGTATCTATCAGTAAACTGGACGCCGTCGCCAGTGTTGCTAACGTTTCGTCAACGCTAGTAACTGATGCTGATCCTTCATGCGCGATCTTCGATGATATTCAGCTAAGTTAGCTGCCCGTCACTTGGTGAGCGCTTTGTTGAATTATCGGTTGACCAAAAAGCATGAGGAAAACCTTTCGACCACATATATTACCGATATTCAAGATGTCCTGTCTGGCTCTGAACACAGAAAATAAGAGTGAGTTACTTGAAAAAGATCAAAGAATTCGAGCTCAATCAGCTATTGATCGTTGCGTGCGCGGTACGCTTCAACAATGGCATCGAAATCAACGTAGGGTGTCTCCGTCGGAAACCAGTACTGGCCAGCCGGTCCAGTAAAAGACGTTCTGCAACCCAACGAAGGCCAGATTCATCGTTCGCAAAACTAAAACATCAATTTAAATTGGTTCAATCATGGCCTGTAATTTCCTTGTGCTTCAATTAGTATTCAGACGTTACACAGTGTTTACATAATGCGATATTCTGCAGTAGCTGATGTAAAACTCGAAACAAGAACAACATGAATTTTAGAGATTTAATGGGTAAATCAGGCCTTTCCCGGCACGTAACTCACAGTAACAGCTGCATCAGCAGCCCTATCGGGATTCCCAGCGCAAAATGATCGTTCTTACCATTTAGATCTTGGGAAAAAAACGCTCGTAATTTATCTCGCTTTCATTTTAGTTCCTATTCGTACGCCATAGTGCACCTTGTCAGTTTCGTCGAGTCGATCCCCTCCTGATAATTGACAAGATAAATAAGCAGTGCTGAAACAACTAGTACGTGAATCGGTATTATGTTTTGCTGCGGTACAGCGGATAAAACAGTACAAAGACCAGCTGCATGTGCTAACTGCGATAGAAAACGAACAACCCGTTATCTCGTGAGGTTCGTGGTAGTCGAACCCCTACTTCCCTTAGCTTTCATCCTCTCCACTCCCCTCGCAGTCGACGCTCAACGTTCCACGAGCAGCTAAAGGGGTTGCCAGCTATGGAAGGCAACCCGAGCATCGTCTACTCATCTGAAATCGAGAATCGACCAGTCGACACGGAGCTGGCCGGTTCGTTGTTATCTGCTTGGCCTTATCTTGTAGAACGCCTGCTGCCGCTGCTACTTTAGGCTTATCGCCAGTCATCGTCAACAACCGCTGAAACCAGCGGCTGAAAGTGAACTGGGTAGAAGGGCAGTTTATATATAGAATTCTTTACGACACGCAGGAGAGATCGAAAAAGGATGAAACCCCAATGAAAAAGAGAGAAAAATGGGAACAAGATGTCCGAACTCAGGGCCCAGACCAGAGCAAGCCATCCAAAGGACAACAAAGAACACGCACAAAGACGACGCTCGAAGGGAGCGAGATGTATTGGTAAGAGATTTATCGGTAGAGATTGGTACTGGCGCAAGCATTGGCCAGACGCAAGTCAACCACCGGTTTTGATGAATTCTGATTAATTTACAGTTTTTACTGTGTACTAACCGTCGAATGAACGTGCATGAAGGGTGTATGCGGGAGCGTGCGTACGCTCGAAGTAAAGCTTCAATAGCTATATTTTTCATAGTGTGCAGTACGTTGGCTGTAGAATAGCACTTTTGTTTATGCGTTTCCTGTGAAATGTGACTATTGTTTAGCCGCCAATGAAAGTTGCGATTATAAAATGTATGAGTTATGTTAAACTCAAAGAAAATCAGACAACTTTCCTCAGGCCAATGCAGAACTCTTCTTACATGTGCTGTCCTGGTTATGGTCAGGCCGTCTGTCTGAGTTTGTGCGGTTCGAATCAAACTAGGAAAACGCGCCTTCTCTACCTGCAAATTTCTGCTAGCGTCTTCAAACAGCGGTGAATATTGCCGCTAGCGTAAATCGACTCAAAATATATCATGCTAGCGGAGCGTATTCGAACGAGCGAAAGGGTAGGTCTCGCAGACGCGCCGAAGCTCATCCGAAAGCATCGCACATTTTGGCACATAACTAACAGCACAGTAGTGACCAGTGCTCCTATTCGTTGAGATATAGTTTAGGAGCAATGAAACAGCCATCTGGATCGACCAGATCTGCTAATGTCAGCGCAATAGATGATGATTCCGCGCCTGTCTCCCTGTTTCTCGCGCTGGCTATTTCTCGTAGGTCGCTCTTAGAGCAAATAATTCTCAAATGTTCAATGATTCAACACATAGACGCACGCAGACGCACATGCACGCAAAGCCAGACATAAAACACCCGTAGACCCGCAGCCGGACGTATGGCGGACACGACGCTGCCGCACTAACGAAAAAGCCAACGAACTGATAGAAGTAGATTAATTTAAAGCGGCAATAGTAGCGGCGCCCGTGAACGATTTGGCGAACTAGCAGAACTAGCACCGTTGCCGCTGATTTGAAGAGGAACAACTTCGACGTCCAAGTTGATCTCAACTCGATCCTACGAGACTCAATCAACTCAACTAGATTCAATGCGCGGAGTACATCACACAAAAGAACACTCTCAGCCCAAGCGACCCCGCAAAACACAGACAAAACGAGATATGAACGTATAGTATAGAGACAGATAACATGATCGCAGGAAACTCATGCCCAGCTTATAAAGAGAAGTTGGCAGGACAAGCGAAATATTGTATTAAGAAGAGGTACCGAGACAGATGGTTAGATGGCCTGATGATGGCTGGTTTGGCCGGTTATAAATACTCAATCGCCTCAACAAGTTGGGTTTCGGGGCCCGTCAAAGTCGACGTGTGTGGCAACATTTAGCTGCTAGCTATATAGTACTAGCGGTGACAATAGCTCAGTAGAAAACGCTGCAGCGCCAGCGGCCTGATCGAAACTGTCGACGTCTGACTTCAGGCTCGTGTAGTGGTCAGTAGAAATTAGATGGATTTCTTCGAAGCTATGATAAAGCAGGATAAACTAGAATTGACTGGTTAGTTAAATGTGACTGACTGACTGACTGACTGCGGAAAACATTAGAGCAAAAATGCTAATCAATCAGTGACGGGTAGACAAGAGGAGGACGGAAGGCCACGAAATGGCCTCGTTTTGTGCTGCGTTGGGAAGCAGAAGTACAATGTAATGGAACAAGCTTCGGTGCACCAGCAGAGGAAGACACCGAACAATGTTTTTGAAAGAGTATCTACCTAGTTAGGTATCTTTAAGAGAGACGGTTCTGAATTTCTTCTCCTCTGAAGCCAGCAACTCACATACCCTAATCGTTTATCGATTTTTTTTGGGGTCAGTTTTAAGCCCACTACCTTCAAGAGGGCTAACCAAAAAAGTGATAGGAACCAGCGATGAGCTATCAGCGTTCTTTGGGATCTATTTTGGTCGGCCATATGGATGTTCCTCTAGCTGAATAAATACCATATAAAGCCGATACAGACGTAAATGTAAGTAGAAATGAATACTAAAAGGATGGTGGCATTGGGTCGCTGCGTGTGGTTCGTTTCCCGGTTTGCGTTCTGCGCCTCCTGTCCTTCGTTCGGTCACTGGGTTGTCTGCTTGCCTGGGTAGCTCAGTGGTTTTATATTTGCTAAATGTACTCCAAAGTGCCTGCCACTAGCGTTTGACTTGGCTAGTAGTGAAGTTAGTATTTGAATGCGGTAACTGCAGTCAGCTACGCCAGTGACGTGGGTGTAGTGGCGATGGAAGTAGTGGAGATTCAAAGCCGAACAAACGAAGCGGGAACGTAGCCAATAACTAAGTTATGGCTAGGCAGAGCCAACGAGAAGAGACTTTCTTTACAGATACACGGCGGCATAACACGACGTACAACCACGCCTATACACAGGGCGGTCTGTCTGAATGAGTTCTGGGGGTCGACTGAAAACGGGTTTTTGCTCCCTTCGTCAGGGGTCGATGGTGAAATAGGATTGGCGAGACACCGAGACTATGATTCAAGCGGCGACTAGTGCAACTACTACTGCTAAAACTGCTGCTGCAGCTGCCACTACTACAACGAAGAACAGGCCATAGACAGGAAAGCAGTAGCATCAACCAAAGCTTCTGCCTGTTTCGTTCGACCTCAATCCTGAGCACCATTTCTCCATAGCGCGTAACCTCTCAATGCCGTTGGGGGACCAGGCGAGCTTAAACCACCCACGGCTGACTTCGCGTCGCCGCCGCATCTTGCGTCCGGTGCTCGTCCATCGGATCGCTGCCTCTACACAGGGGCAAAGCCAGGCCGGCCAAGACGAACAGGGTTGCGCATCATTGACCCTCGTCAGAGATCCCAGACTACCAACTACGGCTGCTTCTGCTGCTGCTGCTGCTGCTCCTGTAGGTGCTGCAGCTGTACTGGACGGTGCGGCCGAAACGGCAAGAGCACGAATCCGTGTAGGGTTCATCTGAAGGGAGTGCGACGTAAAGTCGAGAATAGTGTTAGTTCTTGTAGTTGTCGAGATGCACAGCGCGGGAGGAATAAACGGAAAGAAGGAGGACAAGAATAAGCTGCTATGTATCCGTTAATGGTGGTGCTGCTTCCGTTGTTGTTGTGCCGGCGACGAAACCATCATCGCTTTTTTTTCTGATTCATATGAGTTTATACTGTAATAAATATATGGAAAACGCTGGGATATTGCAGGTTTGTTCTCCGATCAAACTGTCACTTTAAATTGGAAAGCGCGGGCAATCCCGCTTGACAGAATCTAACATAATGTTCAGTCGCTTGGATCACAACGCGCAGATACAACGAATGGCAAGAAGGAAAAAGAAATGGACCGCAAAGAAATAGCATAACAAGGCTGAAGGGGAACTGCATAAGGGCCCCAAGTAGCCAAGCGCTACAGGCGATGCAACGTATTGACGGTCGACACCAGTCACTGCCGCCGCTGCCGCCGGGCTGAACTAATGCTACCGTGGAGTCTTTGAGAGGTTCTTTTTGTTGTTGTTGATGCTTTTGTCGTTATTCGACGTCGTCCCACCAATCATTCAGCCAACCTCAGCTTAGCCATTTCTAAGCTCCAGCCAACTCGAGGATCTTATTCGCCCCCATCTGCCTGTCTCTTTCCTGTGCTGCCCTACCACCTATCGGAACCCCCTTTACCGTTCACAATAGTCAATAAAAATTTGAAATTTGATTCCCCATGAACCGATGCTCTGTTCTGCTTCTTCGTTTCCGAACACTGACTAGCGCCGATTTAACTTACAACGGTGGAAGTGGCGTAACCGGTTCTTCCCTAGCGAAGCATGCTGGAGTTATTTTGCAACACTCGCTCACAACCAACTGACGGTAACCCGACGAAATGTTAGTTGGTCCGTGGTAATATACAGCTCTTTGCGGTTAGCGATCAGGCGGTTGTCTGCATGTCCTACAAGATCGACAAGCGTAGTCAAATAAAATTCCACCGATAGCAGGCCACATCGCTGGCTGCAGCTCGCAGCGCCCTCGTCTCTGCCCTCCGGTGGAGTGACTGCCTCGAAACTTCTATTTTCTTATCCATATACATATTGGCAATAGTAATCGTGCCATTATATAATAGATCTATAGCGCATGGCCTATTGCGACTCGTCATTGTCATGTGTGAGAAGCTGCTCGCTGACCGACTGCTGCCTCTGTGTTCGACGAATCAGTTGAAAAAAATGACAGTGTTGTGGTACCTGTGCGGGAGAACCGTCATACGTCACTTGTGACAAACACGCACAAATAGACAGACCGACAAACAGGCACGAACGATGGCGACGGCTAATGTGGCGATGGTGGTGGTCGGATACGGGGACGATTTGCAAGACGTTTGGCTCTTGCATAACAGAAGGAAACAGCGAATAAACGACGAACGATGAAGTGCCGCGATAGAATGCCGACTGTGGTCCCACTGCTGCCACGCAACACTCCAACGCAGCGACGGCAGAAGTAACGCTAAGATTCTGGGGCGATGACGACTACCGCAAACGTACTTTTATGACGGTAAATCACCAATCTTACTGTCGCCGCTGCTACTAGCCATGCTCCTTGCCACCTAAGAAACCGTTCTAGCACAGTGAAATGGCTGTAGTTGAGAAAACTATGTTGATGTTAGCGACTGGACGAAAGGTGACAGAGAACTGTGCAGCTTCCGGCAACGGCCAGGTCTCCGCCAATCGTCATTAATCGAAGGCAAGTCCGCCGGAACGTTGCATAGGCCCAGCCGAAAACAGTATCAGACAAGTAGAAGTAGACCACCAAAGACGCTGTTGTCTGTTGCCTCTCATTTGACTTCGCCAACGCCGCTTCACAACACTACTTCTGATGATGGAAGCTGCAGATTTGAAGGACACCGAAACATTGGCAAACCCCCGGCCCTTTGTTGCCGTTTGTTCTATTCAATAAACTTACTTATTGACTATTGATGACTACCATTTGGTGAATGGGTCGGTCGACGGATTCCCGTGGCCGGTTTGACAAGACACCTCACTTGCAGAAGGCAGCCATGCTGTCTGCCAAGCGAAAGAAAAACTTGGCAAGTTTAACCAATTCCCACTATTTGCCTCTGTTTCTCGCCCTCATTCACTTTCTGTTGTTTAAATGATCGCTCATTGGCAGCAGCTGTTCAATAAGAAGAGTACCATCACTTTATGTCACACACAACGACACAGAAAAAAAAAAAAAAAAAAAAGACAACGTAGCAAACAACCCACATTCGAAGGTGGTCTACGCACCATAAACTAATGGATAACATTATACTATGGAATGAGCTGCTTCTTTGTCGACTTCCGAACCATAGACACACGCAGATACATATACATCAAGACAAACTGCTAGGAAGAAGCATATTGAAAGCGATATACAGTTACAAGCTATACCCCAACAAATGGAGCTGCGAGGATACCCACTGGACTATAGATTCAACAAAAACCACCATTCACGAGGACCGCATCCATGCACATAAGAATGTACATATCTAGCTTATGCCGACTGTTGCTGCCATCAGATTGTGGCATCTCGTTACGAACCAACAAACTGCCGACCCAGCGACCTACATCATCAGCATTATAATTTCGGGTGAGAATGAGTTGCAACCACAGTAATTCACTATTGGACGACGATTATGAGCCTACCATAGAGTAGCCTAGCTCTTTGCATCGCCCCTAGCTATCCCAGTCAAACACTGTTCGATCCTATACTTTCACTCGACATCAACCACCTAGTTCGTACAAGCCTATTCGGCCAAAAATATACGGAGTCGCTGCTGCTGCCGCCGCCTGTTTGTCGACTCCTGAATCAATTTGGCCCCCAAGTCACCTTGAGCTGTCAAAGGCGCGCGCCTTTGAGACAAGATGCGCACCAGTTCTCTGTTCGGCGATGACTCGGCTGGGCCTGAACTGCTAACCCCATGAACACAACGGCGAAAGCACGAATTCGTCGTCTTTAAAAAGGGGAAAGAACGAGGTAGCAAGAAGGTAGGGGGTGGGGTAAAATAGGACTTAGGTTGACGCAGTGCTATCAAGAGCAGGAGGCTCAATTCGCCTACTCTCCCAGACTCAAGAATATCGGCTAGACGGCTGATGTGTATTCGGTACTGCCTGCTGGCCGTGCATCGTGGCGCGCGTGGTGACGAAGAAATCAAAATCTTGCAGAGGTTTTGGCCTCCATCGAGACGCCGTCGTCTTATCTAGACTCATTCTTTATGTAGACAAATATTGTATGTCGCCGAATAGCGCCAGACTGAGCAAATTGTTTCAATGTTTCGTCGCCTTAAAATGAAATTTGAATGAATCCATTTATCGGTCGCTGCTACTACTCAGACCAAGCTCTTGTGTCTAACCTCAAGATCAGAACCAGATGAAGGTAGTCGACTGGCTGGTGGTCTGCTCTCAGTTTTTCTGTTCGGCCGCGGCATATCTATAATAAATGAGTCATCAAACTCCCGTCTTCTGGAGCGGATGGCAACAGCATGGCATAAAGGAGACAAGACCCGTTATACAAGGATTCATGGGTGTGCTAATGGGTATGGGAATAATATTTGATATGGGAATTTTCTTAACTTCGGTCGTGGTAACTGAACTTACATTTCATTCACAGGCAAAGTCGATTTATCACTCACGCGTACAATGGAACCATTAGTTGCTCCAATTAGTTAAAAAAAAAAAAAAAAAAAAAAAGCTACACTCTATGTACAGAATCAAACACAGTTTATAATTTTTCGCATTCAGAACAATCATTGTTTGTTCACGTCGAATAGCGATCCTGTCTCAGACTGATATTCATCCTTAGACTACAATAAAAAAAATCGGGATTTCAATAATAATAAATGTCGAGTCATAAAGTCAACTGAACATCGGTGATTAATGGTTCCTTTACGACAGACCTTACGTAGTGTCAAACGACCGTAAAGACGCGGGTTTCAATCCCAATTCGAACCACAACCACAGTCGCTCACCCATATGGTTTGAGCTTTAATTCTTGAGCGCAGTGTGCTACAAAAAAAAATAGCTGAATCCCCCCAAAAACCTGTAAGTTGCAAACATATTTGATGGCACGAACCAGCCCACACACCGAAGCCAGAAGAACAGAAGTTATTTCACCAGAAGTCGCAGCAGTTATAATAGCGTAACATTAAAAAACGCAATAGCCGTCTGACACGGGGAAGAGCCAGCAAAAACCGCCGCGGCCGAAGCGTCAGTAACCACGGTTTCGACCTGGCCTTTGCAATGGCGGCAATCGCGATACCGATCAATCGAAGCAGATCGGCTGCTCTGCCCAACAGCGGTAGCTTCTTCCAGTAGCGTAAGTCCGCCGGCTCCGCCGTTTCCGCGTCTGCCGGTTGATTTCAACCGCCGACAGTGAACGGGTTGTCGATAACGCCTCCTATAAGCACTTCTTTGCTCGCTGTTTTCTGTCTCCACGGCGCATCTTGCGCAGAAAGCCACCAGCTTGATCCGGTACGAGCATCGTTGGCCTGGAGCCGGCAGCGGCAACAGCTGCAGGAAAAGTTCTGTTGCTGCGCTAGCTGGCGCGGCCGACGCGCCAGCCGCTATTGTCAATGGTTTACATTCTACGGCTAGCACCACTGCAACGAATAACCTATGCTACGATTTCTGCTGCTGCTTCTGCCACCGCTAGATTCAGCTGATGCACTGATTCTAAGTTGATGATGGCGACCGAATCCGACGCCGTACCGATCCGAGCCGAGCCGGCGAACTGCTGTGCGTAGAAAGGGGATCAGCGGACGGGAAGAACGGACAGAAAAGATGCAACACATGGAATAATGTCGCCCGATGACGACTGTAAACTATCACGCTCTTCCCCGATTCGCTCCTTTTTCCTTCCTAGGAACTTGCACCGGCTTCTATAGACGCAATGGAGAACATTGTCGGCTGTTCTGACAACGACGACATAAACTTCATCGAACAGCTCGACTTCGGCCTCGCATCTGCAGCATCAGCGTCAGCCAAGGCAATCATATGTCGACGAACGGAGCAACGATATCGTTTACTACGTAAACGCCGAACACACACGCAGCCGGTCACATGGCAACGCACATACGGAGACAGTGGCAACGGCATCATACACAATATAGTATTATATATAACATATTATTTTGCCAGAAAATCCACCGACGAGCAGTGGTTGCAATGACACGGCGATACAGCACATCAGTAAAGCTGAAGCGTCATCCATTCTGGCGACTACTAGCGGCGGCGCGCGAGCCCCTCCCTCCATAGCCCCTCGTTTCACTTGAGCGTAGAACCTACTCAAAAGAATAGCCGAATCTATCAAGTGGTAGAGTGACGATGGGTATATAATGGAAGAGAGAATAAACCTTGGCTTTCTTCTATATTCTGTCTACACGCGTGTGTCTATTCCATGTGATGCCATCACATTGACGATGGCGTGCGCTGTAGGCCGCGGCGCGCTCTTTGACAGAGGTCATGGAGTGGGCGCGGATGACAGATACTATCAATATTAGTAAATATGGTTCGTGGTTGCATGGGAGAGCACAGACAACCTGTGGAAAAATGAGTTCGAGCCAGGACTGCCATTACATGAAAGACAACGACGTATCGAATGCACAGTATATTGATCAGGTCGTAAAGAGCTGAATTGCCTGACGAGCCCTTCGATTGTAGTAGATGAACTGATCGGATTAGGAAACGGTTACGGCACGACAGGAACGTCTAAATAGTGACAGTGTGAAGTGATAAAAATATATTCAGCGAAATATTAGGACAATAACAGCAATGACAAGGACAAAGTTGACTGTAATCTTGTGCATGACGCAAACGAGCCTACATCACAATCTCAATTACTTTCTTTTCGATTTCTCCTCTTTACCTCTTCGTCCTTAATAGTACGTAGTGCTTCCTTCGTGTGTGACGATAAATACTTACCGTTAAGCCAGCCTTCTATCCATTTCATGACAGCTACCTCTTTTATACAGCATACGCATATACACATGAACATACTTTTTTATGTTTTTGAAAACGAAACATATAATCGCGAAGACGGTATGGAGCTCCTATAAACGATCGATGCACGTTGCATTCATCCAACCGAATCTACGTCAAAGATCCTGCAACTAACTCTATGTCGATGCATTGCAGGAAAAGGGAACTGGAAAACACAACAGTACGCATCTGAATAGATAGACGGGTCAACAGAACACCGAGTACAGGCAACGATCTGGAGAATCACATCGAGCTCCCCTTTCTTTCCTACTTTCACATAAACTCCTACCAACTTTCTATAGTTCGATCCCTTAGCAACGCAGCACTCCAGACTCCTCGCAGTTATAGAGATTGTGTACGCTGCGCTGATTGTGGCTCATTACGAAGCAGCTAAACTCCTAACGAAAGTGGTTAGGCAGAGGGGGACACAAAGCACACGACCAAATGCGATCGCAATTGCTTATCTGTTTAGGGATGGAATGCTTTTTCCTGATTGTTATCTGGGTATCTACGTGTCTTGAACGCCTTTCGACGAGAAGTGAGCGCTAGACGCGCTACGTTCGGACGTCCGTTCGTCTTGTCGTAATATGTATTTGTGGGAGTAAAAGCTGTGGAAGTGGTGGTAGTAATTGCGGCGCGTTCGCTTTCAGTGTCTTAGTTCTGGGTTCGTTCGTCGGGTTAGTCGGACATTGGTTGTTCAGTTGTTTCGCGATGCCAAAGAAAAGGGCAAAACCAAGCAGAGTTTCGTCCCTTGGCTCGGACACGGCCTTTGGCTAGCGACGCCCCATTAAAGTCAGTGAGCTGCTTTTCCAAGAGTCTGTTGGCAGATCCTCTGTCGCCATGTCGGGGCTCGCGGTGTTCCTGTCGGGTGATCCCGTTCGACCCGCAGCCAGGCTTTCTTCTAGTGACAAGCTGAATCCACGTTGGATCTGGGGATTCAGTCGGTCGGAGGCCGACCACGGGGGTGACCACTACGAGCAAGAGCTCGCATACAATGTTCACTGCCAGTGGCCCAGTATATTTCGGCGGCATTCGAATATGATGGAATTGGGATAGCAGATAGTACGCTTCATTTTTAGTGGTTTATTCTTATTTCGGCGTTCGCCTTTCGCTGTGCTTTCTTTAAAGCTGACAAAATGGGCCACACTGCTCGTATCTACTGGTAGTGCTCATTGCTGGTTTTCCTCAGTGACCATAAGACACTATCCACGTGCAGCGAACGCACGACAGCGGCACAGTTGCCGCCAGAGCGCCTATCTTCGTCAGCCAGTGCAGTAACAGATTTTATTGCTAACTTTTTATGCTACAAACTGAAACGACTAAAGGATGCGCTGATTATCCAATTATATAAGAAGCCCAAAAAAGGCTAGGTATTTTTACGCCGGTTTATTATTATTAATAATGTTATTATTAGTAAATCAATTATTTTCCTACTATATTTGAATTATAGATTGAAGTGTGTTTGATTGCTGAAATGCTATCCCCTATATTACACTTGGTCCGTTATAAATGCACCCTAAAGCTATCTGTTGTATGGCAAGCACCCGTTTACCATCCACTGTCATACGGCCATTTAATCACATATGGACGTGAGAGCCTTGAGCTAGTGGGTCGCTGTTAGCTGGCAAGCAATTTGCATGCGTTCAAACGGCACCTTACACTCATACATATGTATGCAAGATTGACTGGTATCCCATATTTCCTGTCTATCGCTGCCTAGACGGCCCTCTCCCTCCATAGACGGGCAGTCAAATAGCAATGGAGAATGTCTCTGTTGTGTGTCTCAGATACACGAAAGAACGATGCACGCGTGTGACCGTCCGAACCCGCTGCTGATGCTGGCGCTGTCGGGCTATTGGCGCCATAGTATCGCCATGACCTGCGATCAGCGGTCTCGACTGATATACGACAAACAGCACCAAACGTGGCAATCGACACATTGAGCATACGGGAGCGATAAGGGAAAAGTAAGGGTCTGGGAGGATATGCTGTTCCCTTGAGGGTTACACCCGCCTAGAGCTCTGGTCATCTCCAACGACTGAGGTGGTTCCGGTGGCCCGAGTTATCCCCCGGCCGCAGTTGTCAATTCGTTGGTGCATCCGCTCGCATTTGTGCAACTGGACCCATTGCTGACTCTGATTCGTAGTCTTTACCAGCGGATGAACCCTCCGACGAGCTAGCGAAAGGCAATGACATTGAGGGCATACGGTCCGACAGGGGCGAACAGAAGGGCTCGCCTTCTACTAGTCGCCCGAGAGGCTTCGGCCGCATCCAGCCGCTAGCTCGAGAACAAGGCAGGCAATGGGGTGAAGGGAAGGGGCGACGAGACCCCCAATCTTAACGGGCATATTAAATCTGGCCTCGTTGCACATATTTCTGCCAACAGACGGCTGTCCGCCACCCACCGTCTGCCCGACTGCCCATATAAATGTAATAATATCACTATATATATATTTATTATTCGCAATTTGTAACGTCGTTGTCGTATAGACGCGGCGGCGGCGCAATTGGTACTGGTTTGGGGGGATGGGAGGAGGTAGTCAAAGGTTGTTTTGGCTAGGGAAACGTTGGATTAGAACGCTGTTAGGGACATTGCGTGGTCTGACTTCCCCAATCGGTCTGGCTAAAGTTGCTCGGGCTAGTTACCCCCGTAACTGGCTTCTACATGCAAGTCTCGGTCGCTAGCAGAGCAAGTTGGCTGGCTGTTGCCCTCTGTTAAATGCAATGGAGGTTCAAGCACCCCACAAATCTTTGCCCTTCCCCCAACAACATGGGTTACCCCCGTAGAAAGGGCTATAGAACTAGAGTTGGTTGTCGTGGCTGACGGCGGTCGCGCCAATATTCCCTTTCGCCATCACAGACGCCTACACAGATATCTATAGGAACTTACGCCGCGCACTACGAGACACGCACGGCCAAAGCAGGAGCACCGATGAGAGTGGACAGAGAAACTGAGAGATTCACGGACCTAGTTTGTGGACTTTTCGACTGGAGGGAGAAGGTTATGGCTCTAGTCATAGGACGTTGTTAGGGTTCAGTCGAAGCCGCTGGACGCTGCTGGGAGAGTGTTGGGGTCACCCTATTGATGAAACATGCCGTGTTATCGTGCACGTTATACGTTTCGAGCAAAAAAGCGTACAACAGGCGACATCAAGCCAGACAGGTTAAACGGGCAGTTAGTTGGTCCAAAATACCAGCAGATGGTGAAGGATTCGTGCCAGATCTGATTCACTGGCAGACCTTAGCCTTGCTAATGTTTTAACCTGCACAGATGCTGAATTTGGCTGCTATTTTAGCGGTTGGCTTGTCAGTTGCCCTTGTTAGCTTAAGTAAGCTCGAAAACTGTTTTATGGTTATCGAACATTCAGCCATTACTCTCATAAACACCTTTGTTTATGCTTGGTGCCAAAAAAATTACATGGTTGGAATCCCAGTTAAAAACAAAAAAGAATATTTTGAGCTAACAATATACATTCGTTACAAAAGAGCTAACGCATAAGCAATCATGTACTCTGTGACCAACTTGTATACTCATTAGTAAAATAATGTAGATTCTATATATATATAGAAAGTGCATTGTATCATCGTCTTGGGCGCGTCTGTCGGGCTCTAAACCGCCGACAATGGTGAACGCGAATAATAATAATAATGCAACACTTCTTGTATGCAATCCGCGTCATTAAAAACTCCATAACGAAAAGTCAATCGTAAAGAAAGGAGGCATCGCTTTCATCATCAAATTGAACTGACGTACGTATCCGTCCCTGAGAAGATGAGGTCTTACACGCACGCACGCACGCACGCAAATATGTTGCACACCGACCGTCACATGTCTTCTATCTGTTCCTTTTGCTGTCCCTTCTGACTGGATGGATACCACAGTACAATTTCAGTTTCTTCCTGTCCTATTTTCTCGCTTCGGTAGGAAACTCAACAAATAATCCGACAGCATTACCATTGTAACTGCATCGGCCAGTTTTAGATGCCGGCACTGTTCCTATAGTAGCTTCAGCTGCTGTGGCCGCCCCCGTCGGTCTACTGGCCAGCGCCAGTTAACTGGTGCCAGAATTTGAATGAAATGTGAATATACTTCACACTGCTTCAAATTTTCTATTTTTGCCCGCGCTGATCAGAACTCCCTCTCTCACTTTTTCATCGACTTGGTCTTCTTGATTTTTCTGCATTCCGTAACTGTGGCCGCCAACGCTACAACTATCCCGGCTGCTGTCACCAGTCTTCGGAAAATTATTTCTCCTTTTGACTGACAGAGCATGTGAGAATATTACGTGTGCGTATTCGCGCATTTCTTTGCACCCTGACAGTAACAAAATCAAAATACGCGTGTACCTGTTGCAAATGTGCTGTTTCGCATCGGCACAGAGGGGACGTCGTAGTGTCAACCGCCGATCAGTAATATATATATATTCGGTTGTAGCATAAACAGAATATATGCTTGTTCTTAGGTGCATACAAACATATTCCTTTTCTTACCTTATTGTACGACTTTCCAGCTCGTATTGATGCATCTACATAGATCTGTAATTTGATTTGTGATAGAGGACCATGAACGTGGAGAGGGGTTCTCGCCGGAGACCAAACACATACCCCATAAACTTTTGATATACAGACACCACAAAAGGCAGGCGGAACAAGGCAGGATTTGATACCGGCAGAACGGCCTGACTGCAGCTGTAGCAGTGACAGTGGCCGGGTGAAACCGGCAGCTATTCTATGTTCTACTCTAACTAGCGAAATCGACTTGTACCGGTCGCTGTGAGGGCAAAATCAGTGCTGGTGATAGAGACCAGGGAGAAGCTGTAAAATCTGTCAAGTATAGAAAACGCCGTTTACGTTGCGATAGCAATTGAAGGGCAAAGTCGGTGTGCTAAAGTCGCATCGATTTCGGCATTTTGAAGAAGACTGAAGAAGCACACGGAATAGCTATAATCAGAATATGTATCGGGATTGAAGAATCTCCCCTCCACTGCATGACAATGTTCGATTGTGTAGATACAATTCTGCATGAATATTGTCACAGATCTGAGTAATAGATCGCTTTTGTATGATACGCGCGTGGTAAATTTCGAAACGCATTTTTGAAAAACTCTGTGTTCAGTCGTTAAATTTCTATTGGCGATTACGCGTATGCTTTAGAGATTCTGGAGCTCAAAGGGGAAAAAAATAAAATTATCGTTAGTCCAAGTGTACATACAGCGCGTAGGATGCGGAATTGAAAGGTGCAGCCCTTCAAGCTTGATAATTAGTCAAAAATCGACGACACAATCACAATGCGCATCTGCCTAAATGCGAATGTGTTTGTATGTGATTGTTGGTAACTGTCGTCCCTCTAATCGTCCATCGGTTTACATAACTGAATTTGCTACGTGCGTGCGTGCGGTCGGTCTCTCACTATCAATGGAGCTGAGGGTCCCACGGGAACCCTCCGATCTCAATGCCCTATCGCCGTTATCCCGGTCTTCGTACTTTTCGCTTGAAAGACCTCTATGCATCACTAACTGAAACAACCCTACACAGTAACGTCCCATATTCTTTCATGTCCATCGCCTTTTATGAAGATAGGATCTAACAAAAATTTACAAACTGAACAACAAGCATGTCTCCGCGAACGCAAATAGGAGGACCTCTGTTTTGGCTACAATTGATTGCGATGGCTCGACAAGCATACCTGAAGAGATAATAAATCGAAATATGAGGGGCCGATATTCTGCCTGAGAGTGGGTGGGGGCATCCGTGATCATACAAATGACTTACGAAGGATTAAGGACTCAGTGGCACTTTTTACAAATAAGTGGATTCTATCATAGAGAATGGCCTTGAGAGGGCAACAGCCTTTCTCACTGCTGCTTCGTTGTAGATTGCGCTTTTCGTGGATATATTTAGATAGACTATTTAGCGGCAATCATTTTACAATCGCTGTTTCAGTAGATCGTTTATTATGGCACAGTGTCAGAGATAGTAGTCTATTCGTATTGACCTGTACAAGGAAGAACGGGCGTCATTTGTAGATTAGGGCTGTGGAAGGTGAAGAACGTTCCGTTGCCGTTACAAATGCCGTATTTTGGATTTGTGAACGTGCAGTCTAAAGGTGACCAAATTTAGCGGTACCGTCGACAGGCTCGCCAAATAATCGGCCGTCGACAGCTACCAACCACCATGTCCGCGTTACATCAGAGCGGCACCCTGTCCGTTACGTATGCTTACTAGACGGCGTAAGGGTTTACCTGAATCTGACTGGACTCTTGCTCTCGAGGATCGAGGGACTCTGAAATTGTACGCACAACCAAAGACAGAACGGGTTTAGAGTTAGAGTTTTCCGCTCGCTCAAGACGCTTCTGTCACAATCAGCACTAGCACCATACGTTAATGGACAATAGTGATTTACTAGCTTCTACACGTTTGATGCATTCATCATCTGACTGCGTAAATGAAATTTTCTAAACACACACAGCTCTTGCCGGAGACAAGGACCCGAGCTCGAATGGCGAAGGCGAAAGTTCTACTCAAAAGACTACAAATCGCTGGCTAACTAGCCAATTCAGAAGCATGTACTCTGCGTAATTGATGCTTTTTTTTGACATTTGGCCACACGAGGCCCTCGTCTCGGACACGTCTTTGGCAAATATTAGTGCTGACTACGCCTGCAGTGATCTACAATAGACTCGCTGCCGCCGCTGTTGTTACTATGCCGTCACGTGGGTACCACCAATAGCGATTCTGGCCAACCGCTGGCTATTGGATTTCGCTTTCGGTTGTAGAGTGGATGTATCGTTTTCTTTTTTCGTGACGCGTCCGTGTCGTCTATGATGTCTCCCCTCGTGTCGGACTATTGCTGGTACTTCGAAGCGTTCATTCGCTGTCCGAGTCCATTGACGACTGAATAGATTGGTTGCCGCTTGCTCGTGTTAATTGATTTACGGATATTCTTCACTCCTCCCCCAACCGATATTGAAGATTGATGGGTGCTGTCTTGCCGGACTGTGTCATATCGCGGCACCATCGTTCAAGACGTTTCGCCGTATCGGCTTGTAATGTCCACAAAACGGATCGTGGAAAATGGCCGACAGCCTTTTCCTGTCGCGCGCACAATCGCCGAATCGCTAGGGCACTCGCGTTGGACTGCATCCGAGAGTAGCCACACTGCAACCATTAACTATCACAAATCGATGCAGCTTCGCTGGCAGCCTCCTTTGCGCGATCGTCGCTATCAATAGAATGAGCAGTGCGTACAGCAAGAAGGAGCTTTAAGGATGGAGTATAGTAGTCCTTGCTTCTATTCTCGTTCGGTTCACAAAACAGCCGCTGCGAACGTGTCACTGACGCCATGTCGAATCACCAATCATCATTGGACACTGCCAACAGCTCGCACCGTATTGGAAGACATTATCGTAGTATGATCGCATCTCTAACGCTTCGACTGCGTATCAGGCCTACGTCGACTATCGTCTACGCGACGCTCGATTTACGAGTATATACATAGTGACATTGACATCGCTATTCGATTGTTGTTCGAGTCGTCTACAAATCGCTATAGCATCTAGCTCCCGTTCAGTTCACACTGTTGAACGACAAGCAGACTCCACTCGCTTTCGAGACGGAATCGGGTAGTCTTCGATGATTGACACGTATTTAAACAAAACAAAAAAAAAAAGTGTGCACGTCTTTGAACTCGAACCATCCCACAACGGGTTAAATAGCTGATTTGAAGTCAGCAAGCTGACTATCCCGTCGTCTTTCGCTCCTGATACCAGCTTAAAGCTGTCGGCACCCACCGCCCAGTCGTGTGTCCGTTGACTCGATTTGACCCTAGACACGTCAAGAACCACCATGAAATTCACTTGGTGTCATCCATCTATCTATCGGCATTCTCTCGAATTTTTCGCTCTTCTGCCCTTCTTAAGAGCACGATAGGTCGCGGGCGGGGGGGGGGGGGCAAAAGTGCACTGCTGCAGTTCCAGCTGAATCAGTCGACTGTCGCAGCTTTTCGATTTATACACGAAAAGTTTGTATTGTTAGAGTAACGGCTAAAAGTTAGCGGCCAAAACGAGTAGTCTTGAAATGCATCCATACGTGGTCGACCGACTATCGCCGCTACAACATCAGCAGCTGGCGGCATAGAGATGTTCAGCGAGATCTAAAGAATAGCGGTATCAACGAACTAGCGTTGAAGGAAAAGAAGCAACGGTAGCCGTGGCGGCAGCATGAGCGGAGGACCAAGACAAAATAACAGCAAAGGCCATTAAGAGCAGTGCAATCGCATCAGAGAAAGGACGATGGGGGTGAGGGGAGAACGTTCGCCCTGGTCGGCAAAAATAGCGCTAGAGGCGCTGTACATCATTGTACATTGTCGTCGTCGTCATCACCGCGCTCGGAACTCAAGCATACCCGTTATGTAGTACCATTATTGGCTGTTTCCATAGCTGTTCTTTCAGATGACTCTACAGTGTGCTGTGGCCATGATGCTAAAAATCTCAATTGTTTTTCCCACTATTTGTTTGTATCAACTTTGTCCGCTGTTTGCCGAGTTATTTGTCTGTCTGCCGATCCATGCGCGCTGTGTCTTTCCAACGACGAGCCAACGAAGTGTCGTCCGCTATGATGCGTTCAACTCGTCGGACAGAAATAGGACCAATCTTGTCGATAATAACTCGCACTTCGACCGCTATTCTACAATATATGCACTGACTATATCTTGATGTTATCTCTTTTTACCTAGTTTCGTTTCTTTTCACCCATCTCCCACTTTTTGCCCGTTTCGTTTAGGACGTTTGTTCGATAGCTAAGCCTCGAAGACTCAGACCAATCGGTTTGAAACAGAGTTATTGGGCGTCGAGTTCAATATTCCTATTTTCGTTTTGTATTTAACGCAAGAACAAGGCCGCTTCGTCCAATACATTGCAATCACTCATGTACAGCGCATGTCAGCATGTAGAAGTTGGTTCAGCCATGGAGAATCGCCATGGGGGAACGTATGTGTACTTTTCCTCCTCTAACTAACATCTCACAATGAATAATGCGCGCCAGTATGGACAATATTTGACGGAGCGGCCGACGCTGGCGGGCCGACAGCGGGCCCGATGATCCATGTTACTGATCCACGCTTTGCTGCGGTTCTGCGCGTTCTTTTCACCGCTATCGGTTACTTTGCTATAGACCTCTTGTCGGCAGATTGGTCTGATTTACGGGACGACCTTTGCTCTTTAGAGGCGTGCCAGCCGTTTGGGGGAAGCGTCGGTAACGGCGGCCGTTGGTGAAAACCTCGAGGGAGAAACTGTGACCTCCTGCACAAACTGGTTGCTGCACTGGCCGCGGACACGGCGGCAACGACAGCATAAGGTGAAGATAAGGAATACTATAGTAGCATTTTACCAATGCTAGTATCGTTACTTCAGTATATGTATGTCCATCGGTATTAGCGGACGCCGTCGTAGGCATCATATCATAATAGGAATGGCAAGAAGCATCGCGAAGAGTCAGAGTGTCGACTTCCCTGTATTGACTCAACGATGGCGGAAGAGTGCGCGTTCCACTGTGATCAGTCGGCAAAGAGGGGGTATGCTGGAGCAGAGTTTGAGCAGTACTGCCCATTAAGAGTACAGGGTGCCTTTTTATCAGCACAAATAGCGACGCGACAACTTCGAAGTCTACTAACATTTCGAAATAGATTAGTTTCCGGCTAGACGAAGCAGAAATGTTTCACGAGGCCTCAGGCAAGCTAATTTCAAACCAAAAGATTAGGCTTGATATACATCAATGTGATGTTAACTGAATCTTTTTCTCGATGTACCAATTAGGCCTTCTGCACCAATCTACTAATTCAAATCTAAGAAATATTCCTTTAAAAGGTGGTGATCGGACCAATATTTGAGTGTCCACTTTCTTCCGACTCTATCCATTTCACTGATGACTCTAAACGACTCCACGCCTCATTGTCCTGTTGTACAATCCGGGTGTTGCGCTGGTTTTTATTGTACCGCCGCTGTTGAACTGGCTAGCTGATTTAAGTTTCAAACATAGATGACGCCGACTGCGGCGAGAACGGTAACGTCATTTCGTCTTCATACATATGTCGTGATTTCCATCGCATCACATTTGTGTTACTCAAAGCACGTTTACACGGCCGCGGCCTGATCCCATCTGCGATCAACGTTCAGAACCAGTTGTCCAAAGCGAAGTTGCCTTTATCATCTGCCGTTGGCATCCAAATCGCGATCGAGACACCGTCGCCGCAACAACAGCAACAGGGGTGAACAACAGACCAGCAGCTGAATGGAAACTGCGAATGTCGGACAGCTAGCTACAAGCTCGTAAGAGCGTAAATGAAGACGAACAGTACCAGTTGCTATTACGGCCATATGATGTCTATGAGGTGCATTCGATTCTTCTGAGGACTATCCACCGACCACAGCGACCGCTATGGAACGGTTAGTTGATGCCACGCTAGGGATGGTTCGGGTACTCGGCAGCAGCGGCGCTAAAGGCAACAGCATTTCACTCACACACCACAAATCGAAACGAAGACTATCGTGATTGAGGCCAAGCAAGTAAGCGTCAAATATTCCACTGTCGTCTCACATACTCTTCCCTTGGGTGCTCGCGCTCTTCTTCTACTCGTTCGTTCTGTTAGAACTCAGACAGAATCATACACTGTTCTCTCGGTAGATCACGCCGCTCAAACTCCCTTCGCCCGGATCCACTGTGGTCTCCGTTACGGCTCTGTGTTTCTTCTGTCTTCCTTCATATCTCCCCCACTTCTCATTCCCTCAGCGACTTCGATTGCCACCGCCTTCATGTAGCACCTTCTGACCGCGCGCTCACCACATCTTTATACTTTAGCAGCGCGGATGCGATTTTCCCGCTGACAAAAGCAATCGCTTGTTGCCACTCTTCGGTTAGTAGCGGCACACAGTTTGGCTGACGACGTCGCGGTCGCCGCCGCAGCTATTCTACGACTATTTGCCGGTCCGGCGGTGGCGGCTACCCAGATCCAGCGCGATAGCCCAGGCAATCTATCGCGTACGGCGCGTGCACCAGTGTGTGGGCGTTGATGGCACCCTGCCGGTGAAATATAATATCGAACAACTTAGCGAAGAGATCATTCGCTGATAGTCGATATGCGTGGGCCCGCGGCTTCGGATACAACGGATAGACCAATGGGACATTCAGACGTATGGAAAAAAAAGACAGCTAGACACGTGTAACAACCAAAACAAGGAAGCTGTTGCTTGAGGAGAAGGAACTCTCGAACGATGATGATCCGTGAAGATCGGTGGTGATTTGTGGCAACGATGAGCATATTCGATGAACCTCTTGTCTGGTGATCCTGATGGCCACAAAACGGGCAGCCTTTTTTAATTATTTTAGGAATAAACTTTATATTAGAAAAATAACAATTGTAGAAGATAATAATTACGTCCTCATTTGAAGCTTGCCTCTAATATATTTGACAAGCTAGTAGGTCTCGACTGCTTCACCACGCAGTATTTTTCGGCACCAACTTACTAGTATGACAATTATAAGGTGATATGAGCGAGGCTAGTTTTGTGGGGCCATCTGCCCCACAACGCAGTGGGTGCTTACGATGTTTTTCTGTTAAAAACAACGTTTAAATAGTGGCAGGCGGGTTTCAACGAAACTGGAATTGTAATAGATACGGGTACAGTGAAATTTACAAACAAACAATGCTTAATCGAGTATGAATACAGGGCGATAGTACTCAGCTTTACCCGAATCCTGCACGTCATGGCCAAAGTAAACACCATCAGTTTGCATGATTCACATATCCTACAGCTCCATTCTGAATTATAAACGTCAAAGCAACATGTGACATTTTCTGTGCTATCTGAAAAAATTGCAAATCGCAAACGACTGATCTACAGCTGCGATTCGGAGCTATGTAACAGCCCGAAGTCGGCCATACGACTCCGAGCCTGGTGCGGAACATGTTCCGACGGTTGTAAATTGGTAGCAAACTGGTGCCGAAATCGTTCATATATCATGAACGCGTATACTTGATGGCGTTATTATTATTCGTTGAATCACTACAAGTATTTACTTGACGTTAGTACCCCGTGCGTTCGTTGTAGGCCGGTAACACTATGCACCAGGGAAGCCATCATGTGCTCTCGATGTCACACTATAAACTGAACTGGATAGCTCACTAACGTTGGGGATCCTAGCCGCAAGCGGGCGGGGGTTCCGGTGTCGGCTCGCTGTCGATATGGGGAATATTATTTCTGCAGCGTTAACAGGGTCGAATTTCGCCGCCGAAGACAACACATCGTTACCACCGTCAGCAATAACAGCAACAAACAGGCAAGAATAACATAGATCTGTCAATAAAAACAGACGTGTAACAATCAACATATCCAGATACATGCGGTGATACATGTTCACACACAATGCAAATAAATAGCTGCTTTTTTCAGTTCCGATGATAGATACTTCAGCGAGTGTTACCTATTGATGTGTGCGAACACGCCACAGAGCGCTTGCGGCATCTATACGATTGATAGATATACATGTGAGCCTTATTTTGCACGGTTACTGCACCGGCGAGGCGGCAACGACTCTGGTCGCTTCCATTTTACCCTACTCGCGCCTGCCTCAGTACAAATCATCGCTTGGCAATATTGCCTCTGCAAGTCGATGACGGTTAGCCAACGGTGCTTAAGCGCGCTGTGGCTTTATGCCTGGTTCACACGAAGGGACGAGTCAGTGCCGTATCGTCGATCTCTTTTTTACTCTCTCTTTCCGTGTCTTCGCTCAGTTGTGGGACAAAAAAGCAGACTCTTCAACACCGCTTTTCGTTCCCTACGGCCAACTCTTCAGTCGAAGTTGTTGTAGCTGTTACTATATCCTTCTGTCAGTAAGCATGGCGACAGGTACGATAACGAAGGCATCAGCTACGACACCGAAAAGCGATTTCCCTGCTACAAAAAGGAGGCGCCAGCAGCGCCCACGCTGATACCTGACAATGCTTACACTATTGCTATGATTGTGGGCAACCGTGTGCTTACCCGTTGCATAGACCGTAGCCACTTCTCGTTCGGCGGTGTACCTCAACCGACGCCACTCGGCCGTTTGAATAACAAATCAAACGTACACCAGAGGAAAAAGGTCAGCACCAGTAATAGGACGTCACGGCAAGGATGCGATAGGTATCAAACATTAATCTAGCTGTGACTTTTTCCCGTCTCCCTGATGACAACGATCAACCCCAAACTCAACCCGAACGAATGACGGCAGACCATTCGACAGAACGTCTGCCATCATTCACAAACGCATCGTGGCGCACGTTTTGTTCTGTGGCACTATATTAGTATTGGCGGAGATGTACCTATATTAATTGCGGAACAATGATTTGACGCACCAAAAAACATTACGCTACGTTCTATAAAACATGTGCGTCCACTGCTTCTAAGATGCGCATAATGTGCGTATATGTTATATCCGGCTGCACAGTTCAGGTACGTTACAATGCATTGTCCGCCTGTAAATCTGAACGTAGTCAAGCCGAAACCTTTGGCGATAAAGTACTTTCGTAATACATATGAAGACCAAGTATTGCCGCGGACGGCGCCGGAAACGCTTGAGAATTCCTTATCCACTACTCGAGGCGTTTGTCATTTCCGCACTCACAACACAGGCCAACAGCTAGAAAGATGGCAGTACTGCATCGGTTCATGAGCGAAACAAGGCGCGCGACAGGCTCAAAACGATGAAATTCACGCCCGCATATCTCTTAGAAATGAAAAATTGTACGAAAAGGCTAGCAGGCTGTAGCAGCAGCAGCAGCAGCAGCAGCAGCAGCGGCCATGCAAGATGCTGGTGCGAAGTAGCGCTGGTCATAGCTGTACACCGTGCATTTGCGATGACCGTGGCGTGTTTGCACTTCGACGAGAGCTTGCTACAGCAGCAGACAGCTATGAAGCTAAAAAACGAGGGAACCCTGTAAATACAATAGGGAGTTGTTTAGAGCATGCAAACGACGATTGCTTGTCGATGACCAGCGAGGAAGACTCGCAGACCTACCAGAACAACGGCATCGCCAAGCGAAGCCTTCGCAGGCCACAATACAGGACAGGGAAAAAGGAACTCCCTCTTGCTGCACAATATCTTTTCTGACGCATTTCAAAGAAGAGCAGTTGCAGTAGGGACAGTGCGAACGATTCTGATAAGCCAACTCAGGTAGCCGTAGCAGTATTCGTTTCGGTTCTTTCGACCGCGCACCAACGCCACACGGCTTCTTTTCTCTCTCCTCATTTGCCTTTGTCTCCTTCTTCCAGTCAGCCTAGCGCGTACTCACTCCTGGTTCGAGACCGTTATCAACTGTCGCTGCTACCGCCGCCACCACGGTCCTCATTAAATAGCTGCAATCGGTTAGCTGACGCGTGCTAGGACAACAGGTAGAGCAACAATCTCTGCCTGACCAGCATTTATATTGTTATTGCGATACACACTAACCGATACTCACGAAGTGCTGTGGCGGCACCAGGTCTGTCCGCAAAGAAAATTGTCCACGCCATTGAGAACACTGTCTCTTTTTGACGCCGATCTCTCACTTTTTCCCTCTCCACCCGATTCTCACAAAACACAACGAGGCCTTGAGCGGTGGGCCTGCAAGTATTAATAAGAAATAGCCGCACCAATACATCTACGTCTATCATGTATGTCGCTGCCATTCATCTATGGTGCCGCTAGAACGACCTGGACCTTCGCGAGGGCCGCCATCGTTATGGCGGACGGCGCCCGCTGTCGTCAGAACCAGTGGACTTGCAAGGAGGAAAGTCGTTCAGTCGACTCTGTCTGTTAGCACTTGGTCTTCTTACTCTGCAACACTATTGTCGTTCGACCTGGCCTAGGACTTGATCTCTTTCTAATTTTAAAGCTCTCTCTAGGCTCGTTCAAACCCACTGGTAATTCCAGAGCTTAGCCGGTGTTCATAAAGAGCATTGCGCGTTAAATTCATCAGCGGCGATCACTTTCGAAATCGCTGTTTGCTTCTTCCGCTTACAAATCTATCGGTAAATATATTACTATATGTAGCACTGATGTGCAGATGAACGGCGAGACGGTAAACCGTAATTACCAACTCATTTCGAGGTAAACGATGACCACCACCAGCGCTGCGCCGCACTTTTACCGCGAGTTACCTAGTAGAAAGTCATAGCATTTCTTTCGTACGCACAACGTGGTCGCCATCGCATCAAATCTGGGACGCAGCTACGGCACGTAACTTCGTACGGTTTTTACAATTGCCGCCACTGAAGTTCGACCAGGGATTTGCGATGCAACATATATGTATATATTCGCTCTCAAAACGTAGATCTATCTCTAAATGTGAACCAATGTAGTTTATTGGGCGGAACGTGTTTGTACGCATTGCAAGATGCAGCGTCTGCGGCGGCTGTAATAGTCATGCAAATCAACGGCAAAATTTATCAGCGATAGAACTCGTGTAATTAGAAGGGGCGCAAAACTCTCTCTGGGCCCTGCTGATGGGCTGAAGCCTCGGAAGGAGTTCGATGATGGGGTTGCACTAAGGCCACAGCTAACGACATTGGCGTCGGTATGGAGTTGAAACAACCAGCCGCCGAGTGTAGCGAGATTTGTTTGCCAGCGCCGGTAGACGTCGCTTCTAACTAAGTAAGTGACTAGGTAAGTGACTAAAAACAGGGGGCGAAAGGGGCAGCGGTATCATTTACGACCACAACTACACGAGAGGCAAAGTATCTGCACTGCCTGCTCTTGGGGTGGGAGGCATGGATGTTTGTATGATACAGTTCGGGACGTACATTTCTGTGTCGCGGAAAATCGTAAGCTCGTCACGTTAGCACCCGTTGCAGTAACACTAATGGTCGCCCGAAGTACGTTATCGTTGAGCAGATAAAAAAACTAGCGCTATACAAACGGACGAGGGTCGTATTGATAATCAGAATAGGAATATGTCTGTATCTAGTTGAAATGTATATGTGACATAAACCATAGCAAGCGTTAGGAATTGATCCTCACTCTAATCCGTGTGCAAGAGTCAGCAACTGATCTTCGGAGTGCTTGGATTCGCAATAGGTACACAGAAGTTGAGGTAAGATAATTACGATATTACTGTAAAACACGAACTTACCTGAAAAACGCATAAAAAAAATACTAGTTAGATCAAGAACTAACAGCTATCGGCAAGTTCAAGCGCTATGAAACTAGTTTGTATGCGCTGGTGACAGAACAGAGGGGGCTACTAGCGAATGATGCTGAAGTTAGCGCTGAGGAACTGTTTAATGAACTGGCAAGGGTCGAGTGCGATATTTTCAGATGCTATTTCTAGATGTTTAAAAAAACGGCCGAAAAGGCCAACTCGCTTTTCGAATACGGTCGAAAGAAGTTGACATGTTAAATAAAATGGAAATCAGTGCACCTTTCTCCTATAGCGTAAAACAATCGACAGGGTTCCGTGTTACGAATCTGAATTGAACCAGACGAAAAAATAAAGAAAAAATACGCCCTTCACTTGAAGTATATGAAACTGTTCGAGACTTCAAAGAGTAGCATAGCTAAACATAGCTTATCTACAATAAACGGACAGATTTCCAAGTCCGGACGCTCATGAACTATAGTATATTATAGTTCTAACGAACGACGCATTACCATAAAATACGACGCAAATAGCAAATCATGTCGATGACACATACGGTTCCCTGCACGCGGTTGTCATACTGCAACACTGCTATAAAGAACATATTCAGAAACAGATGCCTGTTTTGTCTCTAATTTTTTCAATCTCAGAATCTCCTATGGATAACGCAGACACGCACAGAGCATACATTTTTTGACAAATATCCCTGCATATGTATAATATATGCAGCGCGTATTGTGTTACTTGTAAACCCCCGTCATCGGCGCCATCCATAACTGTATCTCGTGATCGCAGTCCCCACAAATATTTTGTTCTTCCTCGATCAGGCGGTGCTAGTTTTCCGAAGTTTGCCTTTTGCCGTCGCCGCCGCTGTGCGTCGCTCCTATACTTACTTTCTCGGCAACCTGCTTTGCTTGGCTTGATTCGCTGCTTTTCGCGTTTTGTATTTTGGACACATTTGTTCAATTTATGAGACCCAGCGCCGCCGCTGCCATCGCTTTGTCCGCCGCCATCACGGCGGCCATAGCCTACCACTGGGACTGACGACAGCAGCGGCCGTCTGAGTCTTCCCCGTCATCTTTTTTTCGTCTGGCTGTTCGTTCTGCATTAGCAGTAACTTCTGCTACTGCTGCCGCTTTTGCCATGGTGGCTAGGAGCTGCTGGCTCAATATAGCTCGATCCCGATGCCATCCTGCGGGGATTGCTGCAGAAGTAAAGTCTAGCTAAGAACTTTGAATAGGCGCCGATAGCATGGAGGCTGCTGTTGCAGTGGCGACGCGGTTGTGCCGGTCATATTCCACGGATGGGCTGAGATCAGCTCGCCTGCTCGGATAAAGTGCTCGCCTGCTCTTTCTGAGTTGGCAACAACAACAACTGGCGGACTTTGTCTTCTACGTTCATATCTTTCTCTCTCCTTCTCTCCGTCAGAGATTGGCGTTTACGCTTTTTTCTGCTTGTGGCGGCGGCGGCGGCGGCAGCAGCAGCAGCGGCGGTGGTGGTACATTACAGAAAATGCACCGCGTGGCCGTCTGGGTCCCTGCCTGCCTGCCTCGGTAACTGTCTGAGCGACGGCGGACGATGGAGCGATTGGTAAATTTTTTTGCTGTTGCTGTGCGCAGTTGGCAGGGTTGAGCTTGGCTGGGTTTGTCGTCCCCAGTTTGCTGCTGCTGCTGCTGCTGTGGGGTTCGTTCCATAACGACTGCAGCCCTCGATGACAGCCACGACAGCATCATCGGATAGGTTGATGCGATGACAACGACTCGATATCGAAGTTGCCGCCGACTACGGCGATGTAACGTTGCGAAACTACGCTCTGGATGGACCAAGCGGTCGACCGAGAAGCCAAGCAAGGGAAGAGCGACCTATGCTAGCGGTGATGCCGGCCCATCGAAGAGAAACTGAATGCTACAGAGAGCGGAGGGAGTCACTGGCGTTGATAACTGCAACTGACTGACTGTTGAGGTAGCAGCAGCAGAAACAGACGAAAGAACTTTTTTTATTTTTGTACTGCTGCTGCTGCTGCTGCTGACGCCGTTGCCTCCGAATTCCCTGTCGCATTAACGATGTAGGCAGGTACGCGATATGTATTCACTGTAGCCGTCGCATCACCGGAAAGCTTGCCGATGGTGCCGTTGCGACTGCTTGCTTGGTGTTGTCGCATTTCATTTGATAGTGCCGATAGTCGGGGCAGTTCGTGCGCCGCTGGCGCGAACTTCGATGAAGTTCTCATTTTACTCCCTCAGTCGGTTTGTCCGATTTCCCTTAAGTCGTTGACGATATCGTTGAGCTCCGTTCTTCGATTCGATAAGTCGTTGTTGAGCGGACGATTCGGCCCCCGCCACGGAGAGGGGTCGCTCTGCGATTACTTGTCATAGTCGCCTGCTGATGATCGCTCGCGGTAGCATGCCGTCAGTGGCTGAGTCGCTTTTGCTGACGGCGCCTGATGACCCTGAGTAAGGCGACTCGATCCAACTCAGTTAAATTTCAGTCAAAGAATAATACTGCCAAATGACGCCATTTGCCTGTGCTGAATACCGTTGCCTTTGTTGAACAATATGGGGACCAGACAGACTCGATGAAAACTTCAAATGGATTGAGTGAAAGAGTCAACCAATGCGACTCCTCGCTTCATACAGATTCGGCGTAGGGTCACAGCGTTCATCATGATCAAAAAAGAAAAACTCGAATCGGTGGAGTCTGCAGCGGCAGTCGTAGTGCTAATAGTAGATCTATGCCAATCAGTCTAACCACCTTCGTCATGGCGCTATCATATTGCTATGTAATTGACTGCTTCTGGTTCGGCCTTCATTGCTGTTCGGATCATTTTCTTACAGACAGCTAGCTAGCTAGCTAGCTAGGTGGTGTCCGCGAGAATTCGGAGCTGAGGTAGTCGACGGTAGTTGTATCAGGTCTCGCACTTTCAAGATTTCAGAGCTTCAGTCAGTAGGGCTTACCGCACCGAAGCCGCTACGTTCATCAAGAGGAAGCGAGAATAATAACTCAAATAGTGGAGTGTTGAACGTCACAAGGGCCAAAAGGCAAAAAAAAAGCGAGAAAATCGATCGAAGAGCGCTTCTGACGTAAAGGAGACCACAGAATGATATTTGTTGTCGATGTATCATAAATGCGTGTGATCTGCGATACTCCCACCGCTCTGTGGTCCGGCCGAAGGCCGATGAGGACACTCCGTTGTTCCCGTCATCAATAGCAGAGGCAGCAACAGAAAAAAGAAAGTAAAAACGTCGTTACTACTTGATATTCTTAAAGCTGGCCGACGTGAATTTTCTTTTTTCAAAAGAGTTTATTATAGTTTAGCAGTAAAGCGCCCAAACACGAGAGTGTCTGAATGGCAAAGCTGAAACCTTCTCATAAGACTCTTTAGCGTAGTTCGCAACGAGCCGACGTCTGCTACTGGCTATTAGGTCCTTACTAATGATACACCGTGCGTCCGTTTATCGCCTTGACGAGGTGATCGGTCGATCAATCGACTGATCGATCGATCGATCGATCGTACCATAACTATGTTTCTTTCCCGCTCTTCGCCTTACCCTTTCCCCTTTTCTCTCACACTTACGACAACGACCAGTGCTTTACTAATGATAGCAGCACTTTGACGTCGTCTAGTATCTGGTCATCAGATCTGCCAGGTAAAGAAGAATGGAATTTGGTCACTGTTTACCACTACCTAGGGCGTTCTTAATAAATACGAGTCGATGTATATCGCCGTCAAGGCAATGTATTATGACGTTTATCGGTATTGTCACTAGTTAATATCCTACTGGCCGGCCAAGTCGTCTGGTTCGACAACCTGTTTGCGCCCATCCAACGCTACAATCGTGCCTCAACACGTCTGGTTACAATGGAGAAACTCGTGCAATGCTGACGTGCCAGTCTGTGATCACAGTTACGTTCAGTCCTTCGTCCACTAGAGATCGGCGGCGCCGACGTGGACATCGATTTGTTTCACTAAAAACGAAAATCATTACCGATCGCATTAAGACGCCGACGATGGCGCGTCTTCGATCTCGAACCAACTGTAGTTGTTTCCATTCGACTAGCCTCAAATATGCCAATCTCTCCGTTTGCCGGCCATTGCGGCTGATTCTGTTGAATGGCGCCGTACGGATGGGAAGAACTGCTATCAGGATAGGTTGCATTGGCCGTTATAGCCAGTGCCAACGCGAACATACGTTGGCAAGCGTTATCACAAAATCTATAAGATAGATTTCTTTTGACGGCACATAACACGTTATGCACTGAATTTCCCATCGGCTAGCTGCTCAGGCAGGTTCGATAACGACGATGCTGCCACTGAGACCATTATAAAGTGTTCGCTAAAGGTTCTTCAGTCTAAAAGGGCGAGCCATAGTAGGAGTTGAGACATTGGTTCGAGGGGCAGTTGAGGCTTTTAGCTAGCATCTTTTGCTTGAATCATGAAGCTCAAAATGTTCCTTAATTTCACGACATCCAATTGGGTACCACTAGCCACATGAAGAGTTAAGTCTATTTAAATATTAACTTTTTTTTTTTTTTTTTTTTTTATTACATGTACTGCCGCACGGTACGGTGGTCGGCCACGATCTGCGCCCGGATGTTCACTGGACGTTGACCATTACATGAATATAATAGAAGTGTCTAATATAAAAATACTGCGTCAATATCGAGTGATCAATTCTCAGTCGAATTTGCACCCCGTATTGCAGCCGTTATATGCGACATTTGTACGCTCTCTAACAGCGTTAGAACGGCTGACGTCACCAAACAGAAATAGTGTCCTGGTCGGCCACGCTGTTGTGATTGTCGTATTGTTCACGCCGATTTGGGTGGGGACCGAACCGTTCGATGGCATCATTTGCGGTCCGATGCGTTTTCGAAGTCAGTAAAATCTCTCTCCCTTTCTGTCTCTCTCCTCCTCTCATCCTGTCGTTGTTCCTCTTCACCGCTCTGGTCCTCTGTGGTGTCGAAGTTACGTCGAACCTTTTGTCCGCCAAACCAAACAAATGTTCAATCTGCGACGAATTATGATCCAGTCGTCATCTGAAGGCGCCCAGCCATTTTTCTGTTCTGCTACCGTCTGTAATGATGAAAGGTGGCAGCATCCACAGTTGCTTTCTCCTCTTCTAGGCCCACTCCCACAATTCCTTGATGTCCTCGAGTCCCTCGAAACGGCCTATTGCCTCGAACGGCAATAGCAGGCGTAAAGCAAATGACATCGAAGCAGGTAGCGTCAACACGAGCGAATACAGAAGCTTCGTTTCGATGGCGGCTCGCTATCATTAGCTCGTTTAGGGGTTCAGAGCACGCACGATGCCGCCATTTCACTGCCGTACTAAGTTAACGTGGTCGCTAAGGCTCTGGCGACAGTTTGCTTTCCACGGCAATCGGTCGACCAATAGCTATCCAACAGCCTTCGAACATGCCCATGTCCGAGTTTGCTAAATCATCTTGTAGTTAGTTTGTTGCCAAGCGCGGCCTGTTGGCAAGGATTTTTTAGGTGAATGCGTTCGAGCCGTGTCGCATGGGGATTCAAGGTTTTATTTCACCACGGTCTGGGGTTATAACAGGGTTGGCGATGCTTATAGTTAGTCAATCATAGCTAATATTGCTATTCGAAATGATCCGTCCGATATTTTTTTACCCTTAGTCTGCTTAACACGTTAAGAAAGCGCGCGTCCCCTAAATAGCGCAAGAAAAACAAGCGCCGAAACTCGAGGTCGAAGCCTGCTTCTAGCCGTCATCATGAACAATTCGATTCTGTCTGGTTCTCGAAGTGTCCGAGCATGTGAGTGCACCGGTTTTTCTGCACTATCATTGCTGTGACGAACGGATGGACGGACGGACGGACGGACGGACGGACTGACTGTTACGTGCGCTCGTTGGTTAAGAGACTCACAGACTTTGCAGGCGTGCCTCGTGTTCAAATAACACTCCTTCCTAGTCGCAGAGGCTGTAGTGAGAGTGGTGGTAGGCCGGTACCAGCCGTTGGCGAACGAATAGGACCAGTAGCTTTAATTAATTTTACATTAACTCTCGTCCGCAGCGAAAGGTTTTTTCTCCACTATTCGGCACGTTCTGGCCGCCATCGGCCCCTGACCATGGCCGATGTAGGCGGTTAGACCAAGTCTGCGAGATGTAAACAGATAATGGACGGCGAACAGTGAAAGAACGCACCGCTGCCGCGGGCTAAATTCTGTGGTGGCGTTAAGCCGCACTCGATGACTTCTCCCGGGTAAAGCGGCAATCAAGGAGAGCGCTCGTAGAAGACGCAGGGTGAGTAAAAACTATATGTCCATAGTTCATATGGCAGGTTCCGTGCTCTATCAGAACAACACGATATGCAGCAGTCGCGCGGCCAGCGTCACTAAAAAGCCTAGCTAATGGATAAAAAGAAAATTCGTTAAAATATGAACCCAAATGGCTCGCTGGCATTAAATTTGTTAAGACTTGTAGATATCGTTTTTGGGAATCTTCAACTCTGTCCACAATTTCAATTATGATCGTCAGAATAATGGATAAGCAAAATCTTTTGTCATCGAAGATGTATTGCCCTTTGTTTTTCGCTATTATTACAAAATAGATTGCGGCTGACTATTGTCGAAATGTAGGGTACACTAACCCGCCGTTCAGTCCAAGCCAGCCAAGTCACTGTTGTTTTTGTTTGTGTTTCTGTTCAAGTTTCAGTTAAACGCTATAGCGTCTTCTACGCACTTCCGGCCCCTTCCTCTCTATACTATATATTAAATTTATTGATTGGGTGGGTCGAACGGGCTTACCTAATTCGTCCATTCAACGGCAGTATCACATCGAATTATTTTTAATGGCCGCATACTTCCGATAGACAGACACGTTGACAAAAATACACCATCGAATAGACGAACGTTCCAGCCTTCGTAAAAAACTGCAGGAGTCTGCCTGTGGACAACCCAAATTAATTTTAATGATCTTACTTTTTTTTTTTTTTTTTTTTGTTTTTTTTTAGACAAGAGGCGCTCGACCGGCAGCCGGGTGCACAAAAATGCACCGATGAGGGTTATTATGACGACGGCCCTCTATGAGGCCTTACTCGCTGCGCCAGCGAGATATTGATAGATAAATACCTGTTCGATTACCTGATAATGTCTGCCCTTTTCCTCTGCCAAAGTGACACTAACATGTCTGCGGATCTGTGTGTGTGTCCGCGTCAAATGAGTCAATAAGACAATGGAACTTCACCGTGTGTAGTGTTCCTCCAAAAACAACGAGTCTGGCAAATATAAATGGGTCGTACTTTTGAAATACAAAATTCATTTATTAGCCCGTATTGATATTCATCGGACAAACATTCGTAGATTTACGATGGGCGACAAATGATTCACGTGTGTGAGTCATCAATTGTCTCCAGTCCATCGGGTCTACTTGTCACTACCGGCTAGCTCAATCCTTCATCATCGGCATTCATCGATTCAAAGCCTGCAACACAATTATGCCGGCAACGCTTCAATCAGTCTCTAATTTGGTACTATAGAAGAAGGACGCTCGCAAGATGAGAGACAACATAACAGCACAAGCGGTATCGTTGCCATTTATTCGGCCCATTATTAATAGAGACAGTTAACCTGCCGATACAATACTATGTCAGACGCCGGTGGGCAGTACAACAGCGAGGATAACCCGAATTTTCTATAAAATTCGGGTTATCCTCGGCCAATCGCTGCACGTTTGTAACATTTCTAATGAAGCACGACAATTACGTGAGCGCCACCGCGGCTGAGCGCCACCGCGGCTGACGCTATTATTACCAGTCTTTATTCAAGAACTTTTTCGGGGGTTTCTCGCTTATAATTAAATCATTTGTTGAGGAGGAACTTCGTGCACATTCATGCATGTAGCCATCCCATGGATGGCTACTGCGTTGTATTGTATTTTCGATTGTTTAGTTGGCCGTCTTCTGCGTCTGTCCATTAGTGGTGCAGCCGCCGACCGCTATGGCTGGTGATGCCGCGCTATGGCGGATTCTCAAATTGTGTTACCACAACACAATTCAGTAGTAGTGGCAATCAGCTAGTTTTTTCTGTCGCTTTCTTCCTATCTCTGGTTCGTTGCTCTATTAGCAGGAGTAGGAAAACTAGTTGTCTTGTCTTATGAGTCATTTGATGGCCGCCCGCACTATCTGCCGTATTGTTCGTCCCGTTCACGTCGGATCTTATTATTGGCCAATGTTGGCGTGTCATTTGTACGTTGTTGCCACCCGTTATTATTGACCAATAATAATAAGTAATAGGCTTGGTAATGGCGGTGATAGCTAAGGAAGGGAGCAATCAACAACAAGTTGAGGAATGGGGGCGTAGGGGAAAAGCAGAGGTCGCCAGCAAAGAGGAGAAATTAACACTTGTGCAGGGACAGAGATAAACAAAAAAAAAAAAAACAAGTGGTGGTGAGAAACATCTAGCAGCAGCAGCAAGAAGAAACGGGCGAAATGGCCAAAAGAATCGTTTCATTCATTCTTTTCGTTTAACTGGCTTCTCCTCTCGGATCGTTTTTGGCTTTCGGTTTTTCTCGATGATGCTCTTACTGGTCTAAGTGTGACCGAGCATTCTGCTCCTTAGACAAGGACAAAACCGGCGCGGATTTCGCGTGTGGTTATTGGCAGACTACCCGGCTACCAACCACTGCTTTACCACGTCGTTGAGTCACCCGTTTGTCCTCCATTTTGACTCCCCGGTATTCGCGATATCTATCGACCACATTGTGAGTTCGAGCTTGCAAGGTGCGTGACACAGCCGAAGCTTTTCCCGGCTACCCCCTTTCGGCGTGCGGGAAGATTGGGACAGGAGAACTGATCTTGCCGGACATTCTGAGGATGGCCAGCGTGGGCTGAGCAGCGGTTAGGAACCCCCGGGGGCCGCCTCGGGGTGTGGGACTAAATGTGGGTTAGTCGACCGGTTATGAGGACAAATTAAACAGCTGTCTGGTGATCCGCTACTGGCGCCCGTAACGTGGGTCATCTGCCAGTGGTCGTTTCAGCCTCCACGTCCAGTCAGAGCCACGGCAGCGGCGGCATCGTCGTTCACCGTCTTCGTTTTTCTTCCGTTCGTTCGTTCATTGTTGTTGTCTTATATATCTCGGTATGTCTCGAGCGGCAGTAAGCGGCCAGGTCACTGCAGAGGCTTGCTTGCTTGCTTTGTTAGTCTGCCTAAACGTCGTCGTTTACAACGATTCTTTCTTTCGTTCGCTCGTCCATATATATCCCTTGCTCCCATAATGACCGATAATCCAATGATGTATGATGCGTCCAAGCTCGTGACACTGACCAGACGGGTGGAAGCAGCAGCATAGCAATGGTTAGGTCCTGCCACGCACGGAGCCTGTCGCTGGCCATCGTCCGTCGCAGCCCATCGAGGCCTTCGTGTCTGCCAGGAGGCAAACAGCAGACCGCAGGCGCCGTTATGCCTTACAACCTCAGCCGAAGTAGCGCCAGCATCAACAGCAGTTGTAGCTACGAAACGCAGGTCCCACGCAAACGGCGCCGCAAATCATTCCGGAAAGGCCACTACCTTGGTATCGGGGCAAACCGACGATACAGACCCCGAACGTAGACTTGGGATCAGTCGGAACGATCTTGTGCTTTCTCCGTATATAATACGGGTTTATGAGGAAAGGCAGGCAGGAAGCAGACAACAATCCGATATTGCTGTAAAAGTATTTACATGCATGAGCAGGTGAGAAAGAAAAAAAGCTGCCACTTCCTGGCGTCATGACCATGGACTGACCGCGAATTGTAATTGTGTCGGATTTGTTTATTTAGCTGATCAAACCTCGTGACATCTTTCGAGTGTATGTTGCCTAAGCTAACTGGGACGTACGCAGGCAATGTACTAGCCAATTCCCAAAAACCAAACCGCGTTTAGCTGGAGACCTACTAGTAATTCGTCTTGTATTAGGCAATTGCCCATGCCTCTACGAAGTACCTGACATCCACAAGGCTTAATTCCAAATAGTGTGTTTTGTGCGACGTGTAAAGCAGAATACGTCAAATGGCTCATTTTTTTTATTTAAGGGGACGAGCCAGCCGAGGGGGAAGGCGTCACCCACAATCCGTGCATCCGAAATTGACGATGAATTCCAGTTCAGAAGCCAATCGTCGCTTGTTACTCTCTTAGCTCTATCGTTTAGCCGACAGAAGTCAACAGGCAAAATTAAACAGACAACGAGACTTCGATTCGAAGAGAGCTACGCCGTGAATCTTCACTCTGAGCTGTTGTCTCTATCGTCTTCAACGTCGAACTGCTACCTCAGTGGCCCCGATACTTCGGTAGGTAGTGTTTTACTTAACAGCATCCGACCCGCTTGATTTCTTCCGCGATGAGTAAATTGAATAGAGAATCTCTCAAACGGACGGGAATTTGCCGTGCCTGCCGCGAATTTGCGATTGAAATTCGCGCTACCGATTCCGATCGTCATCTAAAACAGAAACACCGTATTGCCGGTGGTCTTGCATAGAAACATCGATATCAATTCACGATCCAGCGACACCGACGCTGCCGACTACTGTCGCTGCTGCTACTGCTGCTGCTGCTGCTGCTGCTGCTGCTGCTGCTGCTGCTGTTGCTGCTGCTGCTGCTGCTGCTGCTGCTGCTGCTGCTGCAGGTGTCCCGGCTAATCCAGACGGTCTAGTTCACACGCTTCACCGTACCCTCTATCTATTAAAAATCGATGCTGGCTAGTGTAAAATGTGTAGTTTTAAATAAATTTTATTTAAATTAAATTAAATAAAAATTAAATTTAAATAAATATATTTTTTCATACTGTCGACACGTTGCTATATGCTAGATATGTTTTGGCCAGGTGGGCCAGCTCGTGCTTAGGGGCTGGCGTTACCATGCATCAATGTGATTCATTACAGATGATTATTATAAGCGGGTCTTGGAGGAAAGTAGCGTTGAAAACATTTCCCATCTGCATGCTGCACCGTGTTGGTGGCTAATGTTCGCCACCGTCGTAAGTAATTCTCTCTGTTGTTGAGTGTCAAAGAAAAATATAGACGTATTGATTTACCTGTCTAGTTCGCCTGATACGTCTTTGTTCTGTTACTTGCATATTCCCTTGGCGCAATCACATATTGTGCCAGCCGTATCCACCAACGTTATCGGTACCGTCGACGACGGCGGAGTTCAATTGAAGCGCGGGTTAACGCCGTTCACTTGCTCTGTTCAGGCCGATTGACATGCTCATAATTCTGTAATTGGCGAGTCTCAATGTAACGATCTGCATTAACAGTACTGATCCGGCAATACTTACATCGACAAACCGATGCGTGGATGAGAGTCATCAGACACTGTAGTCTGAGCAGCAGCAGCATGTACGAATGATGCCGCGATTTTCACAGCGTATTGCGTACGCATTAGTGGACCGGGAACAGCCAAGCGTCGCTTACGCGCATTTACAACGCCGCTGGCCAGAACAGCATGCCATGAACACCAGCAGTACACCGTTATATCGTAGTACTTGTTGATGACTGAATTGTGCTGTACAACTACGGATCAGAACAACTATACCCCGAGAACAGTCTGATCAGCACGAGCCACATCAACAGCAGCATCAGCAGCAGCAGCAGCCTGTAAGGAAACTCATGCTTCAAGCCGTACCACCGATCGCATTGAGCGGCTGTGTTAACAACGAAGCTAGCAGAAATACCCACCGCCATCGCATGGCATCAACAACAGCATCAACAAAATGACGCCGTCGCCATGCACACAAGTGGGAACGCTTTCCTTACGAACGGACCACAGATCATCGGTATGCTCCCATAGTTGATCGGATGCATTTGTCTATACACGAATCTCTAGTCCATTTCAGCGACGATGGCGGCTACAACCGCCGTAGCCGAAGTTCCTGTGTGTCTGTGTGCATGCGTGCGTGCGTGCGTGCGTGCGTGCGTGCGTACTCGTGAGTCCGCTTGTCAATGTGCTACATCTGTAGTGAAGGCGGCTGGCGACTAATTTTGCCTGGTCTGTGCGCGCGAGCTCGTCTCTATACGCGCAATAGCATGGCCCGTCGCAAGCGTATCGGCCTACCGATGATCTGGTCAAGTCACTGTAGAGCTGAGCTGACGGACTGAAATAGCGAGTGAGCGGCCAGCAGTCAAACGCCCGTCAGCCCACCCACGCATGGCCTGGCGTGGGCGATACGGACAACGACAACATGGTGCCGTTGTTACGGCAGTGGCTGTGCAACGGCGCTACTCCGGAGGGACCCGAGCCCAACAGAGTGTCGAGAACCAGGAATCGGGCTTGCCAGCACCCCGTCCCCACAACAGCCACCACGCTACTCTCGAGGATCTTTCACGCGATACACGATGATACGTCGACAGCAACAACGATTGCGACCCCAATAACGACCCTTTTGGATGCTGCATCAATATAAAGAGCGACAAAAAGTATAGCTTAAACCTCCGTGAACAACAACAAGAACACAAACGACAACAACCTGTACAAAGCACGTTCACTGACAAAGTCAGAGATGTGTGATGATTTGGTTGATCTATAGTAAGTCTAATATAGTAAAAGACCAACGATATTGTCGAGAAGAGACGGTGAGCCGGTCATCGCATCGACATCATTGATAAAAGAAGCAACGAACACGCACGCATACATACATACATGCATAACAAAAGAGCTATATGAAAATATTCTAATAAAAAATGCTAACACACACCCTTATTTCCCTAAATAAAAATCAGAATACCTGACTCACCTAGCGATATCTTAAAGCCTCAAGAACACGAACCCGACGAAAGGTATGAATTTGAATAACTATCTACATAAAATCGTACTAGCAAGAACTGGCTATATAACACAGATAACCACACAAACCCACGTACATGTATGACACCCAGTGGATTTCGGCCGACCGATATTTTTTTTGCCGATCTGTTAAATGCGCAATCGACTTCAGCAACCTATATGGTTTTCGGCTCCTCTTTCTTTCTTGCGTCCACTTACAAAACAACTACTGTAGGGTAACAATAAATGACTGAATCAGAACTAGCGGATAAACGTGGTTAACAGCTGCCATGCTACCCCGAACGTTGCTTTGAAACAGCAAGGCAAACGAAAAGGAAGTAATTTGATTAACTGACCGAGTCACCAGGGGCATTTACGTACGTCAGGAGACGCTTGCTTGCACACCCTCATAAAGCACCTAAGCAATTACCCCTTTGCTCGCAGTCCCCCTCATTTAGCATTGCATTGGAGCTAAAGCGTTCATGTATCGGACAAAGACACTGATTCGATGGCAGCCGAATAATCACGAAGGAAAGAGCAGATGGCCACCGGAAATCGGCGGTGAATTCGATGAAGACTCGTCCATACTGCTCTTGTCCTCATCGAATGTCAGTTGATATATGAGTTCGTTTTTTAAAAACATTGCGTCTCCATGTTCCTCCATCTCTGTTTGTACAACGCTACGCAGATAGATCGGACGAGCATTGGATGTGCTTGAGTCGCTGCTAATCACTGGATTCCTTCCTTACTAGCGGAGCAACCATGAGCTTTATTGCGCGGTGAGTGCTCCCCTTACAAAACAAGGCATTGTGGGTTATTCATTCAAAATATAGCAGGCATAAATGTTTAAATTAAAATGCCTCGTTATTTTTCGACCTCACTGAGGGTGACGGTGGTGGTCATTACTTTCTTAGTGCGATAATTATTGGTGAGATCCGATTCCCCTAGTAGTTAAATGAGTTGGTTTTCACTAGATCTATCATTATCTTACACTCACCAATAGAGACATCACTTTACAAGCTGCAGCTAATGGTTTCAGAACGCGCGTAGTATATGAAACTGCTGTTAAGATCATCACGTATATGTTACAAATTTCGCAATATACGTTGTTGTTTTATTATAGCACAAAAAAATATATGAGCTCTTCGTTGTTCTTACCGATGTCCTGTTTTTGTTAGTAAAAAATATGACCAATGAGCCTTACATATTCTTGTAGGAATTGTTACCAAAACTCTGCTACACCCCATTCAACCTTCACGATCCCGGTACAGCTACTACCGACTATGTTGATGATTACTGGACTGACGTTCGCAAAGCCTTTGATCTGATGTTGAGACGTCTTTTATAAACACTTGTCCATCAACCTGCACACCTTGGGTTGCGCGACGTGCAGTATTACATCTGCATAGCCTATCCATTTATACAAATCGGTATGTGCCAGTGTATGTATCTATGGGTAGATTCACAGTCGTCTGATTCACAGTCTGCTTGATGTTCGTATATACGAGACGATTTTTCAGCCTCACTTTCTTGTTTAGCTGGTTTTCTCTGGCCAAGAGCGAAGCCCAGTAAAATGACGCCCGGTTGCTCCCCCGTGGCGATGATGCGCTCATCTCAGGGTGATCGATTCTTTTCAAATAGATTGAACGGCCTAAACCATCAGCAACGGCGGCAGCAGCAGTAGTAGCAACGACGGCAAAGGAACTACAGAATGAATCCCCGTAGACGTCGCTGCGCCGCGTCAGTACGGGCAGAAAAGACGGTCAAAGCGGAAGCTCGAGGCCAATCCGAATGAAGCAATGAGAAGCGTTGGAGGGGATGAACAAACACAACAACAGAAAAATTATTGGATAAACTTCACTATCACCCCATGATAATGTCCATTACAAGATATACATACATATTAGTCCTTTTACCTGCCGCAGCATTCGAGTGTTGGCCGTCGCCGACTCCTGCCTGTGGCCAACTCTTGTGGTGGGCACTGTCTGGCAGCGTCATTGGATTCACTGTTTCTCTATCGCCCATTTTTCTAGCTATCCCTTACGCCCCATTTTCCCTTCCTTTCTCCGACTCTGTTTCTGTTTATTTTGCTTCTGTCTGGCGCCACGGCGGTTTGGTTCAGTACTTCCTACCCGGTTACTGGTTATTGTAGACTGCGGCCGCTGCTGCTGTCATCACTGTATCCGTTATGCAGCTACGCAATGCCTCTTCGCTGCCTGATCGGCTCGGGCCACTCCCAGTAACGACCAAGACCGTCAGCACTGCAGAGCGCGGTTTTTATTTGCGGCTGAGCCAGTACGAAAGATACACGCTGTCCCTTTCGCAGCGACGTGGATTCTCCATTAGTCGAAGCGGCTGTTACCACTGATTTTAGTCAGAGAAGTAGCTCCATCTATTTCCTTAGGCATATAGCCCCAACTAATGGCGGAGACAAAACAGGTAACGACAAGGGATGAAAGCGGGCTTGCTGCGGATAACTGCGGGTCTTGTTGTTTTGCGTTATTGCTGCTAGCCGTACCACCTACGTCGCATCGATTCCTCCCACAACAATAACCGCGCACAACAGCATGAACAAGAAAAAAACATTTTTCAGCAATAAAAGCAGCGTCCAACGCAGCAACAAGAGCAATTTCTTGCCACCGTTACAGCCTTCGACTAACGTCCCGGGTCCTAGTTCCATTTGGGGTAACTGTATACGATGGCGATGTGTCCACGCTGTTTGCCAGTGTGGCTAGATGGACCAGTTTAGCCCACCTTTTCGTCAGTGGCAAGACGAGGAAAGAGTGTAACAGCGCCAGCTGGCGTGACGCACGTGCGTCGAGTTTGATGACTGCACGTGGTGGGGCACAAATTAAAAGCAGTTAAAACGTACTGTAGGTACTGCGAGCAGGAGGGATTGCTAGCAGTAGTAGCAAGGGCAACAGCAGAAGGTGTAGAACATCAGTGCAGTGAATAAGGCATAATGTACGTACGCTTTGTCAACCAGTCAGTCAATCTGATGGCGCAACAGACATTCGTACAACACATCGTACTTGCGGGGGACTCGACATAATAGTGAGGAAGCTGTTTCGAAACGCGTGCATCAAGCGCACATACACATAAGCAATAGCAAATTGTACCGATGGCAGCAGCAGCAGCAGCAGCAGCAGGGGAAAAATGCATCATCATTGCCACCGTCATCGGCACTGATATCGGCCATCAGCAGGCGGCCATTTCTACATGCGAATCATCCGTCTTTCCCCACCAGCATCGCAGCGACCACGAGCGTAAACGAGCGCTTTTTGGGTGTTTACCAACCCAATAATGATGTGCAGTTACAATAGACGTAAGTTTCCGTATACGTTCGGGTAGATCTAGACAAAATAGAAAAGCGTCCGTCGGCTCTGACGGAAAAACGACCGCCTACATGTAGTGTCAATATGGAATCCGGATCAAATCAGAGACTCGAACCAAAGCCGTTAGTTCATGCGAATCTGTATCCTCTGTTCGAAGGCAAGTGATTCTAATGTGTAACAACGGCCGAGCACGTAGTGAGCAGTTAGATGAATTACGAAGGAGAACTAGGAAAAGGAACGAAACGCGCGTCGCGCTGGCTAATAACAGCGATATACTTCGTTTGGCATGGGCCGTTTTCTAATGATAGTTTTACAAGCACGATGCGTTAATTCAGTTATGTTTTTTTTATCCAGTCTGATAACTTAACAATCACTTGTGGCGTAACTATTCATCAACACAGATTCGTGGCGTGATAGACAAGAGAAAAACATGTTAAACCTGTAAATAAATGATGTTTTCTTTCTTCGTTGGTACCCTGTGAAGCCACTTAGGGAGTTGATGATTGGCCTACTAAACGACTCTGGGCCTAAGTAAAAAATTGTCGTTCAAGAACAATTCCGTGCGAAGTGTATCTATAATATATATATATATCGATGACGACTGCAAGTAGCACCATGGTCGATTGGCATAAAGACCTGTCTAGCGATGATGGAGGCAAGCAATGCAGTTCGAACGGGACTTGTATGCGCCAGCCGCGACGACGATGGCCAGGTCAACAGCGGCCAGTTAGTCCGCGGGTGAAGCAGTCATCGGTAGACCTGCGTCGCCGATATCAGCAGCAGCAGCAGCAATAGTTGGCCCTCCATCGGTGGTCCTCGCCGGGCGATCGGCTGTTGCGGTGTCCAGCGTGGATTGCTACAGCAGCGGCCGTACTGCTGCCGCTGTTGTTCACTGTGAACGGTGGTCATGACGATCTAGATTGCTTCGATGAAGATGTATAGGCCAATAAAGGCAGGCCAAGACAAGAATCTATAACAAGTAGTGGCCAGCAGTAATAAACGCTGTCAAATATCCATTCTATTCGTTCGTTGTTGGTTCGTCCATCCGTCCGTTCGTTCGTTCGTTCGATGGACCGGGCCAGAGACCGGCTATGGAGCGACCCCAAGCGACGCGTGCTCGGGCTATGACATACACTACTCGCGCGTATAGACACAAACACACACACACACACACACACACACACACACACACATACACACATACACACACACACACACAGACACACATACACATACGCAGACAAATGTATCAGTCAGTAATACGACACACCACTTTCTTTTTTTTGCTTCTTACTTCAGCTAGATAGATAGACAAACAGACAAAAACACGCACAGCATCGGTGCGGACGGCAATCCATGCGTCCACTGCCACCAGCGCCGCCGCCCTCAAGACAATGGCTGCCCTGAACTAACAACGAGAGAAGATATCTTTTTCCTCTACGGCTTTTTCTATACAACCGGAGCGGTTATAAATGCTGCTGCGGCGGCGGCGGCAGCGGCAGTGGCAGCAGCAGCAAAGATGAGCGTGCTCCAGGCAGAGCCTACCATAGTGAATTGTACCACAGACGGAATAGACGGACAACAACAACAATGGCAACAAAACAGCAAGTGATGCCTAGAACCAGCGATAACCTTCTCCTTCTCGTTGTGTAAAGGCATAGGGTCTCGCTGGGCGTCGGGTGGTCGCTTTGAATTGGCATCGAATCTGTCAAATGAACAGCAATGGAAAAAGACGATCATAGACAATACAAGGCACACATACACACGTGGGGTAACCGCGATACCGAAAAGCTACATAGAACTAACACTAACATACGTACGTGAGTGGGTTAAGTTTCTCGTATAGCTTGAACGCCCTAATCGCTTGACACTACGGACCCCAAATTAGCTCTATAACGCTCGGGTACAGACAATGTTTCCGGGCGCGTATCTGCAGTGCGTGAGGACGCGGGTTCGTAGGTCTGAGAAGCGCTAATGACACAACTAAACAAATAATCTTACTGTGCAATGTACACTATCTGTCATCGCGTGCAATACATGCATGTGTATGTATATATTGCGGTGTTTTCGTGCATCGTCCACTTATTTATGATGTGTTTGGGGCAGCATTATTGTCTGTCTGCGTACGACAGCAATGGTAGCTAATGCTACTTGGTGCTTGTCTACCGTTTACCTTGCAATACGAGAAAATCAGGGAAGGGATGACGGCGGGGGGGGGGGGGGGTTATCAACCTGGATTTGGCGTCGACTTTCTTCCACACTATTGTCGCTGGCGGTGTCGGAACCGCATAGAAACTCGACGCGTCAAAAATGGACGACAAGCTTCGATTTGAAAGGGTATGCGGCGGGATATGCTTCGCATGTTATGTAGTACGATTTACGAGGTCGTAAATGGATTGTATACTGCAACTATAAACATACGCGCAATAATACGCGTGATCAAGGCCGAATTTCGAACTAGAGCCATTAACTCGATTACGTCTATTCGCGCACTGGCTATGCTCATAGCGTTTCGACGAGCACACACGTCACCCTCGCACAAACCACCTTTGCGTTTTCGATGCGTCGCCTTTCGTTCGTAAAGGGAATGAACCACTCGGCCGTTGGCTGCTGGTTCCTTACTTGCTGTACCTCGTCGACTATGTTCGAGTCATTTTTGTATATCTATATATAATTCTGTATGTTTTAGTTTATGTTTGTATCGTGTAGCTGTGAGTATCCATCTGTAGTATCGAAAAGCTCTGTGTTCTATGTTGTTCGTTCCTTGGTGCCAGTTACTGTCCCCTCGACTGTCGCGGGGAGCCACTTGCTTGGAAAGAATCAACCAACGGGTCTGTCACTCCGCTGCTACGTTTAGCCAAGGCTTCAGCTGCCGCCTTTGCTGCGGTTTCGTGTGCTACGGCCACTACAACGACTGTAATTTATCTACGATGATGATAATATTAATAATAACAAGAATGATAATATAAACGAGGGTGACTATTCCACGACAATCGCCATCGTATCGATGGGCGGCCCATTTCGAGGCCCCTCCCTGTCGACTATGGAATAGACAGACAGACAGACAGTGGCTAAGACGTCCTCGATCTACGGTCAATGATGATCGTGATTCTGCTCGTGCTGACATTGCGCCTGTTGCGATAGTCTATGGCTGGCTGGCAAACAGCCCTCGGAGACGTCGCGCGTTCTTTAGTGGTCGCGTGATGGATGTTGCCGCCGCTATTCCAGTCGCTGCTGTTATTTCTGTTGGTGTCCATCTGCAGTTTTCCATTCTGACGCCGCAGCGATTGGTGGTAGTTGACGTCGATACTACGACTACCACTTCTAGTACCATATTCTGCTTGTATTGCCACCGCCGTTGCATCGTCAGCAGCGGCGCGATCACGAACGATTGCCGCAAATGGTCATAGATTTCTACAGATGGGTAAATGCATTGGCGGCCGCGGCTGGAACGATGGCTGCCGTAATCGCCGTGGTCTTCCTATGGCATCACACGAAATCGATTGCGAACCGTCGACAACAGCAGCGGACGCCACGTCGGATTGGTGTATCGCAGCGCTTCATCCGTCGAATGACGCGCGACCAATGAGGACCAGGCTAAACCCGACCGCTCAGACGATGCAAAACCGAAACAAGTCGAAGTGCAAGCGTCTGTAGCATACAACTCGTGTGGCCGCGACTGCTGGTGGATTGCGCAATTCACCAGGGCCAGACGTAGTGCAACGGCAGACAGCTCATAGCATTTCTCGAATTCCCCCATTACAATACCAATTGCCATAAAACTTCAAGTGGAGTCTTCAGTAGGCTCTAGCTGGACCAAGCCCTCGCCTTCAATTCTCGTCCCTTCTTTATTTTTCATATTGGCAAAATCGAACCTGTTTCATTGATGAAGAAGTTACTGGCACATCTGCAACGGTTCTGTTATGACTGACTTGAGGTCACGCATTCGACATGTTGACTAAGTCAATTTACGTACGTTCATCGCAAATTGCCGGTGAGCTGTTGTACGTCAGATGTTCAGAAATCAGGAAAAAGAAGCTATACATTTCTGAGACAATCGACGCTTCTGGTGTTATCTGCTTAAATACCATCTAAAAATAGGGTAAAATCAATTAAAATTTATCCGATCATTTTCACCACGACGTCAGCATCGAATGTCTGCATTTGCGAACGCGAACTTCATTCATAATCTGTGTATATGACTAATGATAAAAACTAGTCGATACGTGTGTGTGTGTGTGTGTACCATATTTTGCAGCATAACAATGATAGTTTACGTTGCGTTGCGTTGCGTTGCGTATACTTTGCATACGGCCACTTTTCTGACAGGCCCGTTGATTGGAGGAAAAGGCAGCTGCGGTTCCAGCCTACTCTTACTGCCCATCATTGACCCGCCAAGGGCGAACTATCTGAGCTTAGAACAAACGAATAAAGCATAACTGCCTCGTTGATTAACGAAAAACAACAAGAGCCACAACGTTTATGGTAATACTGGAAAGACTGATTCCTGCTGCCGGGTGTGTTGTCAGACTCATGACATGACGAAAGCTGAGCGGAGCCCCAAGCGTGCTTCTTGACAGCCAACGGCCTCGACCATCATCAACGGAACAGACACGAAGTGAACTTGGGTGATTGTCAAGTCAATAAGTCTCTTGGCAGTCGTTTGTGTGCTTCTAAAGCTGTCTCTCTTTGGCTGCCGCTCTTGTCCCGTTCCGGATGGAGTGGACATTGCAGAATACGATTAACAATAGCAGTAGGGTGAAATTTGGGCTGAAATGACGCAGAGCTGGGCATGAAGGTTGGAGGACTCTCCAGGAGTACATTTTAAATGTGATGCAGCGTTGTCGTTGAGACCCGCCAGTAGACCGATACTCATTCACCGATGGAAACAGATCGTACGAAGACTTGCCACGGAACAAAAGTATTTCGACATTCGTATCGAGCGGTTTAATGTTGATTATTGAGAATAATGCATGTCTGTACTAAGTGTGTATTGCTATTACTGCGTACGTGCAATTCGAGTATTAATACTCGGATTTACTCAAAGGTATCACCAGGTACTTTTGCGAGGATGTGGAAGTTCGTGGTTGGAAGCCTATGATATTGCACGTTCTGAGTAAGACGTCACCGGCCCGTGTTCTTCTAACGAAACGGCGCTATCGTTTGGGTACCTAACCATGATACATCTGTTACTTCTAGATCAAACTTTCGCCAGTACAGCGCTGATCTGGCCAAACCTCCACTGTCATCATCAGTGCTCACTGCTAAGCCAATGGAGAGCGAACGGAGCAGCTGTGGCCAAGAAATTTTATAAGAGATGAGCCGATGGCCGACTACCGCAGATCTTCCCAAATCTTTTGCACCTCTCTAGCCCTTTGCCTGACGGCCTTCCTGCCTCCTGCCGCCATAGCCGCTGCGGGAGCATTCGGGCGGAGATCGGAAGGCACTCCGAAGGGTGGGCTAGCAGCCCATCAAAAGTTGCCCACGTCATTCAGCGTCATCCCGAGTCAGAATCTCCAAATCTGCTGCAACTAGCGATGAAAGCGAAGACGGACTGGCTGCGAGGATGGAGACGAAAGGGGTACATAGGGTAGAATCTATCTCTTTACGATGATGCCGACAGAAACGGCGGCCGCGGAGACGATCTTTCAATCCCGCCAGGGCTCCGTTAGGGGTCACCGACTGGGCTGTTACTGCAGAGCAGAGGAGGACATCGTGACATCAGGGTGTGCGCCCGTGGCGCTCGGACGAGGTTGCCTGATCGCGTATGAGGACATAGGATCGCGGATGAGCCTTCAGCTTTGACCGGAGAAAGACTGCACACACACCCCTGATCCCCTGGCCCAGGTTTTCCCCTTCAAAAAGACATCGCTAAAAGGATGCGACCGTTGCCTCAGACGGAGCTGGCGGCAAGAAACGGAATAAGAGCCAGTGAATGAAGCTACGAAACGGCTGGCGACTGTTCGGCAACTTAGTTCAGTGTAATACGAAAAATCCTTCTTTCGACGACCCAGAGAAAGCAAGAAAGGATGCTCATTCGGGTGGCCTGGCAACGAAGTCAACAACCAATTTTGCGTCTTCGTATTCGAACACAGACGAATCAGAGCAGCGGCAGCTGGTTCTAATCGGGTATATGTGCCGCTGTTTGGCTACAATGACACGCGATGATATACGAACTGCTTATATAGGTTCGTACGCACAGACATCTCAGACTGAGATCACTCCTACTGTTCTTATCGGTAACTGCCGCCAACCAGACACGCAATCATAAAAACAAGTCCCGTAGTCAAAGTCGTTACCTTAGTTTGACTCGTGCCAGTATCAACGGCAGCAGCAGTAGCGGCCGTTGCTGCTTTCCTCTGACTGCTCAAAGTCACGGGCCTAGATCCTAGTAAGAGACGTCCTCACGCAGCAGCATCACTATGGCCTCGATGCTAACCGAGACACCCCGACATTGCCAATATAGCTCCTGTTGGGTCATATGTTTGTTGTTGAGTCCTTTTCCGTTCGAAAAGACAAACGTTTTGAAATTGTCCATGTCATGCAAGCACGCCAAACAGCAAACCAGCCAGATCTAAGTCTAAAGGATAACCGAACTCCTTTTGTTGAAAAATCTCCTTTAAATCATCTTTTATCCTTCTCTGCCGCGTTGTTTGCGACGGAGGTCGTCTCTCCGAATCACTACATTTGTGAATGTGGAATTGAAGTAGCGGCAAATAGGGACGACAAGTTGCTGCCTCGTTGTGCGGCAATTTTGGCTATGTCAGCCCTGAGGCTGCTCCTCGCCAGTATCCTGTTCCCCTTCGTGTGCCTGTGGGATGTTTAATGTGTGTGCAATGTCAGCGTTGCGACAGGTACCGCCGCTAGCAGTGCTAACCCAATGGCTTCTTGTCTGGTCTTCCTTCTGGGCTTCTGCCTCACAAAACTACGCATGCCGAGTCGCGCAAAAGTGAGAGGGACGGGGAGGGGGATAGGGAGGGATATAGAAAAGCAGTGTCCCGCATTGTTTTTCCTTTCAATCCCTCTGTATCCTGGTCTGTTTGCACTTGAGTAACGCGTCATTTTTTCGCACTTCCTTTTTTTCACTGGCCGCTTCGCATGTGGATCATTTCACAGATAAGTGAAAGGACGGGAGCCGGGATCAGCCTATCGAAGTCCCTTTAGGACGCCACCGAAAACCGATTAGGTTACGCAACCGTATCGTCGATTGCGACTGTCTCTGTGGTGTCATTTCTTGTTGTCGCTGTTTGCTTGGTAGGTCGCTTATACGGCACTACTCCTCCTCGTTTTCTCCCTGCCGCCAATAACCCCAAAATCATTTTCTTCTTTTCCCCTAAAATAAAAGATCCCCAAGATTTGTCCTTCTTGCGAGCCATTATTGGGTTGAATAACGAAGGAACACAAGTACTCCGTCTCCCTTTTATGTTTCAGATCTCTCCAGTACCTTGTTTCCCTATTCGAACCTCAGAACCTCTCCAGTACCTTGTTTCCCTATTCGAACCTCAGAACTCAAACAGAATAGCCAAAAGTTAACAGACAATGAAAGCTTACGGGACTAATAGCCAGTTAAGTGTGTCCTCATGTGTCCTCATATCTCAACAGTAATATTCGCTCATTTCTCTGTCAATTAAAATCATTGATTTTAATTGATTTTAACTGAATTGATTCCACGCAATATGGATCAAATAGGATAGCAACCTGATAGAGTTTTGGCTAATTCTGCGCGTGAAAAGATACAGGTACATTAAGATGAGCGGTTCTGTAGGAAACCAACGTGTCGAACGGCCTTTCACTCTTTCGGTCAGGCAAAATCTTTCCGTTCTTGTTAGTACTTCGTACATGGACTACTACTCTAAATTACTACTCACCAATGCTGTGTCAGGCAATGGCTACCTCACCTCATGTCTATCACTGGACATATCATCTTAAGATGGACATATCATCTTAAGACTACTCGTTCAAAGCGGACCGTTAAGTGTGTGCTGCAGTTGTGAGTGAGCGCAGATGGTTTCTGTCTAATTTGTAACTTACAGCTCAACGTCTGACTTACTTTGTAAGTCAGACGTTGAGCTGTTACGGGTTCGCTGTAAATAGGGAGGCAGGCGTCATATGGAGATTCCTCTATGAAAAAGGATACGATATTTGATTGTACTGCGAAGCTACCAGCAACTTCGCTGCTCGCATTGCTGCTCGCATTGCGGCTAGCTGAAACGCATTTTACCTTTACCTTTATAAAAGATATCGAAAAACAAATCTATATCGAAAGTGTTAGACGAAATGTATATCAAAGTACCCAACAAAATGGCAAACTAGCTATCATATTATAACTATTGGAATATTCAATGCATTTTCTACTCCACGCGAGGCGACCCTTGATTATATAAAATACCAGCAGTCATCACAACAGATTCTGTCGCATCGACTCGAACATGGGGGCCTGACATGGGGGTTAAATAATATGAAGACCCTCGGAAAGAGCCGCCGTTTGCATCGCGTGGAGGCGATCTTTAGTAGATAGAACTTTTCAGTGCTGTTCTTATCCGGCATTACATACAGTGTTCTGCCAAAGACGATTTAACGGCGCGTTCTGATCAAGCTGCAAGAATATGCTTTCACCCCATTTTCCTTATTTCTTTTCCTTTATCTTAGACCCCTCTCCTCAATATGTATCGGAGTATCCAGAAATACGAGAAGGAAGACGCTGGTGCGACGCACTGGGTCGTCGACAGACGGTCTCGGGAAAACGGAATAACTTCGGGACGTCACAAGCGAATCATGATGGGAATCCTTTTTGCTTCGCGGCTGCAGCGTCTCATCCCTGAAGTGATCGCCTCTGTCATCAGGTTTCGTTCAGCAACCGTTCTATCGTTTGAAGACTCAACAACGATAGCAACTCGACTTCGGCTTGCCGGAGTTCCATTCTCTCAATTCCTCACATCCAATTTTCTTCTTTTTTCTCTTTCCATCGTTCTTTGTCTCGCTTTCTTCTGACGGTTGCTCCAGCATCGTTCCGCAAAGGCGGAGACTCCCCAAGCGGCCCCTTCTACAGCACTAGACCATGTGGGGCACGCGACCTCAATTTATTTATTTGCAATTTATTTTGAATAAACAGAATATCCGGACCGACCGACCGACCGACTGGCCAGCCTGGCGTACAAACGAGATACAGACAAGAGGGGGACGGGCGTTAGCAGTATGTCGCCACCCCGTGACACGCGGTCAGGAGTGGGGTTTTGAGTTTTATTCCTTAGGCATCGTCCGTTGCCCATAGTTTCGCCTCAGTTCGCCTCTCTTTATCCTATCGCATAGCAATGGCAAATCGTTCGTCTGTGGGATCCTATAGGCAGAGCCGCGGCCGGATACCGGCGACAAACCGACGAATCGTCGGGTCAAAAAAGTCATCATGGTCGACCGCAGAGCATCGAAGCAGCGGTGAGCAGCTCACGGGCAGCGGAAGCGGGCGTTTCGCTGCAGAGACAGTCCCCGCAGGCGAACGACTCGCAAGCCGGCAGACCCTCCGGGAAGAAAAACACTGAGGTCATTTTCTGTGGCTCTCGGTGCTGGCGGTCGCTATCCATGTCGCCCTTCAATTCCTTTGGAGCTTTTGCGTATTGTCAAAGTTTGGCTGGCAAACGCATGGGATCAGCACGCATCGGGCAACGATGTCTTCAATTCAATGAGCTTCTGCCTCAATTCTGTTTCGAGTCTACAATGGAAACGATCTCGATTGCAGAAGTATCTGGAAATTTCGTACATTTTAGTATTGTAATAAAATCTCTATACCTGTACGCAAGCCGGTCGACGATTGAGCCATGCGGCGCATTCATTTGAGCTGTTGTCGCTGTCTTTATTCATGAAGGACATAGTTAGACAAATTCAAGCGGACGGATGTAGACAGGCCGTTAGACGATGTCTATGTAAGTAACTCGAAATAATCCTATCTCATTGGCCATCTTTTGATGAGGATACAGCAGCTGGCCGGCCGGCGAGACTTCTTTCGCCTTACGCAGACCTTTTAGGGCGAGACTTAGACCTGGTTTTTCTCCCCTTGAATCCTCTTTCGCGGTCATAGCACTGATACCGCCCGAATTGCGCAGCAAAGCCCCAACCCAACGCCAGCTCTTTTACGCCAGCCCTTATTATGACTAACTATATAAATGGACATATTAACTCTCCGGGCTATCTATACGCGACGGAGGGGGGGCCTGCACTTGCGCCCGACCAGGACTAACGATTTCTCCCATCTCATCCCTGCTGAGGCGTTCAGAATAGACGCGGGACCGATGTAGTTCTCTTTGTTACCTCGTCCCCTCTCATCAGTATGAAGGCGGCGCCGGTCGTTTCTGCGCGAACTCCGCCGTGATGCTAAGTCCCACGCACTCTTAAGACGTTCCAGGAAACGAAAAGCCAAAGACTCGAAGCGTTTGCCCACGAGTCAACTCGCACTCCATTCCTCCAACCCAGTCGCGACGCACAGAAAACTTTCGCAAGCGGGAGCCAAACTGCAACCCAGATGCACTTCGGACTGATGCACTCGCTCTATGACACCCATTAACTAGCGTTGCAAGCACACAAAGACGTCCGTCTGGAAGCTGGAGGGACTAAGGAGGCTGCTTCGTTATTTATATTTTTCTAATGACTGGTTTCGATCGAAGCTAAAATGATTTTAATACAAGGGTTCCATATATATATATATATATATATATATATATGAAAACTAAGGCAATAGTGTCGTGCTGTGCTAAAATTGACTTCATCTCAAAACGCTTCCAATGTCTATTAGTTCCACTAGCCTATCACTAACTTAGCTTCATGTCCGTGAACGGCTACTCAGTCGTGCTGAACTATAACGCAAAGCTCAATGATAAAAAAAAAAAAAAGCTAGCGAAGCTACAATTTCTATGCATAGATGCTTCTGGCGCCGTGGTTTTTGTGATTGTCTATCTCGATGGATAGGCAATCTCTCGTGGAATAAGCGTTGCAGGCTGTTGATGGAAGGTGCTGTTGAGGCCATTGTTTTCTACTAGCAACGGAACGAATGGAAGAAAACCTAGATACGGCGAGAAGTTAGAGGGCGACGCCCTAATCACGTTAGATCGCCATCAAGACTGTTCGGAGCTGATAGTGTTCACGGTAGCTGACTATGGTTTTGTGTTATGTGGCGATCATAGCTGGTCGCCTGGCAGCCAGCTGCAAACAGTTGCGGCTCAGCGTTATAGATAAAATTAATAATAATAATAACATTTATTAATAACAATGATCATTATCATAGCTATCTAGTCGACGTAGAAGCAGATCAGGCCCATGAAGATGCTGGTGACGAGCGGTAACGTCGATGTACGGATATTTCTTGGAGCGGCGAAAAGAGTTCCTGTATGCACCTCTGTCGGGTCCGTTTTCGTGGCCATGGCCTAACTCGTGCAGGCAAGTCGTCTTCTCCTCGGTGGTGCTTCTGATGTCGGCTCTTTGCCAAAGCCAAAGTCGCTGACAGATACTGCAAGTAAGGTGAACATAACATGGTCTGTTCTGCACTGCGCTTGCATTTGACAGAATACAACACGTCCAAGGAAACGAGCAATAGAATAAGCGAAACAGAAGCAGCGATCGCCAGGAAGAACAGTTGCTGACAGTCAGACAACTGGCTTAATCTGCAGCATCTACCGTAAGTGTGTGGAGTGGTACGGTATGATCATGCCCCTTTATTTAGGTGGCATATTGTGAGTTCATACACCGGAGTAGGTGAAGAATCGGCAACGAGAGTTCAAATAAGCCAAAGATTAGCAAAAGGCGAAGCTTCGATGGCAGTGGTATTAATTTCTAAACCTGCACGCATATCCTTTGTTACCTTGTAATGGGCTGGGAACTTCAGGAAAAGTGACCCTCGTCCAACGCACGCCCCTGTTGCCTCCCGCTATTTCCGTCAACTTACATCCCGAGACAGGGACAACATTATGCGCATGTATCTATAGTTTGTTAAAAGCAAGCGTTTGTAATCACCGTAAGTCTTTTACCATCTGGGCAACATATGTAGCAATAGAGAGACAGTCGAACACTTTGCTACAAAGCATCGACCCGATCGATTGCAGGATTTGCGCTGCATCAATCACTTTTTTATTTGTAATCAAATCCAGCACGACGAGTCCAAATAATTACACCTCAGCAGGATCTCTACTGGGTAGTGTTGAACCTGGCCGTCCTTGAGTAGCGATCTAAACAAAGACCATTCCACTTGATATCTATTGCAGAAAAAGTTAAACTTCGGATTCCCTTAAACCTTTCACAGTTATGGTAAACTGCAATGGTAACACACAGACAGAGCACAGAACAACGAGGATCGAGTTCTATCCTATTGTATCTATTGTATACCGACGATACGCGTATAGCAAACTACACCAATGTCCGTATCGAAAGTAAAATGCTTAGCGCGTATCGTTGGCGCATCGGCAAAGGCTGCTTGGAAAGGCGCCAACAGATAGTCACGTTTTAACATTAATTAGCATTATTGAAACAAGTTATGTCAAATCCCCGCTATTGTCAAGACGTAGAGGGAGCGGTAAGCGCGCTGTTCCGAACAAGGTTGCCCCACTGACTTTTAAAGCCGAGTACAAAGACATACGCGGCAATGAAAATGATCCTTTTCGGTACGATTCATTCGTGGTCTGTCTCACTTCCTATTTTCGTGGTTGTTTAGACGTCTTTGTATTGAAGCCACGAAATACGCCTCTTTTGCAATACTGCCCCATGGCGGTGTGTATAGCACTCAGTGGAAGGCACCACCTTAAAGTTGAGGTTACTACTACGAGGTTTCTGATTGTACTGAGGACACTATGAAAGCGATACTCCAAGGAAAAACTCTCGACACGGAAGTGGACATAGAAATCAAAAGAGAAACTGGCATCACTTAGGGAGCCTGCAGGTCCGAGTGGACGCGGCGTGAAACGAAGATCAACGTTGCACACGCTTGAAGAAAGCTCACGGGCCACAGCTACAGCAGCCAGCACAGTTTGGACGGTCGCAGCAGACAGGAAGGGAAATGACAAATATCACACGCTTTACCCGACCCAGTTTGCAATCCTGTTTTGCACTGCTACAAAGAGGAGCACGGTGGGGCCATGTTAGGTAGACGTTTTAACTTGAGCAGAGCAGAGAGGTTGATCCACGGCGATCCAACACCATCGCCGTAGATCGTAGCTTGAAAAACCTCTCTCTCTCTCTCTCTCTCTCTCTCTCTCTCTCTCTCTCTCTCTCTCTGTATATATATATATATTACACCTTCCCTTTGATTTTCACTCGCTCCAGGTTATCGTAACAACACTCTAACACTCGAGTGACACACATACACGCGCACATAGATTCTCACATGAAATCGGACAGAAACGCATCGATGCAGGTACACACAGGTTAGTGTTACCCACTGCTCGGCGTACGGTAGTACGCCTCTCTAAGCAGCGACGGCGGCAGCCGCAAACCACAGACAGAGGCAACTGTGCTGTGGCATTAGTTAAAGCTAGCGATAAGATAAGTGCACTCAGTGATTGAAGTTTATCTTTATGACTGCCTGCCGCAGCCGTCGCCTCCACCGCTACTGCCAGCGCAGAATTACCCAGTTCGCCATGATGAAGGCGGTGGCTACGGTGACGCGATCGCCTCCACCCTACATTTACCATTGCCGCACACCGCAATAACATCATAAAAATGTGTGGCCGATTAAATAAGTGCGGCATAGATCGCCAGGCTAAAGGAGAGAAAAACAGTGAAAAGACGGGAGGTGAGTGGGGGCTGCTAGAGAGAATGAACATAGGATAGCCGAGAGCGAGGAATGTTAAGTCGAGGCGACGCGTTTGCTCCTGAAACGGTCCTGTTACAGAGGTGAACACAGACGCAGACCGTTCGAGGAGAACGGGCTGCTTCTGCCCTGTGGTGGGGCTTACCAACGGACGGCAGGAAGCCTGGGATCCACGAAAGTAAAAGGCTGAAAACGAGGCTATTAGCTGCATAGAAACCGCCCTGTTTCTATGTCTTATTGCTACTTGAAAAGACAGGTCATGTTTTGTGTTCAACAGTCTGTTGCAGATGAACTGGAAACAACAACGCGCCATGTTATCGTTTGAGGTTTAACGGCTTGCCTGACGCCTGCAGGCGTAATGTTAAATGACGTCGATGCAATTTAAGAAGTAGAAGGTTACATTTGACACGGACCCGTGTCCCTGTTTGTAGCTGAGTGCTTCCAAGGCAACAGCAATCACAGACTTTCCCTAAATTGACACAGAATGTTTAATTTTTATATTTGTAAAAGTCGTTAGAAAAATAAGCAAAAGTTGGTATATTATGCTGATGAGTCGTACGCTAGATCTCCTAAGCATAACATTAACACAGTGCATGCAATATTTATAATTTTATGCTTGTGCCACGTGAGTTCAATTTTTTTTTTGAAATTGTGCCTGTAATGAAACAAACAGTACAGCCATCGAAACGCTCTGTATAGTCACGGCGATCATTGGAATATCCCGAGCAAGAGAGAGCGCTAGTTATGATAACGATGTTTGACGACAAACCCCATTTGTTCGTTCATCTTTCAATGGCCATTGATTCTCCCTTTTTTACTTAGCCTTTTCGTTCATCGAGTTAACGTTACCACCACTATCGACTCCTGTTCTGTTTTTAGGGCTGGAGTCTACTCCTGGTTAACAGCACTGGTCCTATGGTTCCGCGCGAGAGAAATCTGTGGGCATTAATGGCCTCCACTCTTATTTTGGCCCTCTTGTCTCGTCCGGTCTTTCACGAGCTGAGTCTATCTTTCCTTCGATTCTTCGGTATGCCTCAGTGCTTACTTCTCTTCAATGTCCTTTGGTCGCCTTTCTGATTCGCGACCGTATTGGTATACGCATTGTTGCGCAAAGGGTAACTGCTCGACCTGACGGCAGAAGTCAGCCGAAAGGATTTTCCGGCCATGCTATTGCTTGCTCTGTTTACGCTCGTTGTTGTTTCAACACGAAGTACGCATATCCGGGCAGGCAGTGAGTTATGCATTCGCACACCCGCCCATTTACTGACGCCCGTCCGTCCCGGATACTGCCGCACGCGGCAAAGTACCCATCCGAACACCTCATAGATAGCCCTTCGGTTCCCTTAAACACATCAGGCCAACGGCGCCAATCCCAATAGAAGACAGCAATCACTAGAAGCTTACTCCGATGATGCAGCAATGTCAACGCATTTCGGTATTTTACACTCGTTACGTCGAGAGCTGTGCCTATGTGTGCGATCGGTCCAAGAATTGTTTGTTATAGGACATCGGTAAGAGACTAAGAGAAACGATAGAAGGGCCAGGGTGTTCTGAGCAGTTGTCCCCTCGTTCGCCACAATGGGATGCAGGCCTTTTATACTTCCACTCTCGGGCTGTCCTTCAAACTGAATCCAAGCAGTGAGTAGTCGATTGTTAGAGTTTCCCCCTGTGTCCCCGACGGCGCCGACGTCAGAAGACGGGCCGCGTTTATCTCGAGAACCGAACCCGATATTATTACCACTACTCGAATCGGATTTAGTGAGAAGGAGACCGTTCCGCCGAACCACCGAGCCGGCAACAGGAGCTACACCGAGAGTCCTACTCGCAGGAGTAGAAATTTCGAGGGGAGACTGGATCTGCTAGATCGGAATTGTATGGCAAAAGCTGGAGCCATTTCAACTCAACATACATATATTTATAGGAGTTGATATGACTGCGGCACGCAAGACAGCTCTGCTAAGATTGCAGAGCATTGGATAGAGCATTGAATGTAAGGTCAGTAGGCAGCGAATATAAGTGCTTAGCAGTACAAACAAAAGTCAATTGTTGATTTCCTTTCGATCAGTTCGGCTAACACAAATAGAGATAGAGAGTAAGCAAAGATCTGCATGAAGTCGCGTGTAAATTTATAGCACCGCTAATTCTCCTCCGCAATCTCGCCATGGCGGAGCTGAGCACGCTATTGAAATTTACGACAGCCAACATATATTTTGTAGCATTTATTATTCCGGCTTAATGTTCTATTCACAATATACTATCAGAGCCATTAACATCTTGCGGATATCTTTTGAAGGCCGATATCCTAAACCCTGATGCCTCCAAAGTGGTCATATGATGGAAACCAAATCCGAGTATATTACGAAGAGGTAGTGTATTGACATTTGCGCTGATCAACTTTGACTACACGGTGAGCTCAAAAGACAGAAAAAAGTTTCTGAACCTCATACAAGGATCACCTTCTTACAATAGGGACTTCGGCGCTTCATCTCTTTGATACATACGTTCAAATAAAGATTTACCTAAAAGAAGATATCCTTCACCCACTATGTCTGCCACATCATTGCTAATATTCATCTAGCGAGACTCACTGATATTAATTTCTCCTGTGAGAAAGCTACTGATACTGCCAATCGTCAACGATCAAATCGAAAACCGTTTCTAGCATGGCCATCCGGAGGGTCGTAGCCACCGTCAACCTCGAACAATCCATTATATCTACACAAGTAAAAAAAGAAAAAAAAAAGAAAGAAAAAAAAAAACACAAAGCTGTTCCGCTCGCGAAGCATCCCATTTTTTTTTCTGTAGACGATAAATACTAGTAAACTGGAAGCAACAGCCGTCATCTCAACGTTTATTAAACCGAAGTCGTTTACACTCCGGGAGATGATAATCTAGTGACGTCCATGGCAGTATAGGAAGCAGCGTTTGACAGAATCTGTTTCGTGTAAACACATGGATGATGGGAGTAACGTTTTACTGACGATTCAAAATCTGCTTCTATTACTGGTGGGGCAAATGTGCCCCATCGACTTATCGAGCGCCGACAGACATAGCAAAGCATAGTTTCTCATATGGAAGAATGGGAACTACCTTGGCACTGCGAATTCGTAAGCGTTTTGCCCGCCTGCCTGCGCCGATCAGATTATCTGTTAATAAAACGAGCATTACTGCTATGGGCATTGTGGATATGAAGTGCATTGCCTGTTCCGTACTAATTCTGTCAACTTTGCGTCAAGTGACGAAAGTCGTATTCATCCTGTCGCATTATCTATAACGCCCAACTACTATAACCCATCCTACAACCTGAAACAGGGTAAATATCTGTCAGTGGTCATCAGAACCTATCGAAGGTATTTAACCTTTACCCCAAACGCATGATAATTTCATCTTTTCCTACGACACTGTATGTACGCGTAGCTCAACGTTCTTCTTCAATACATTTGTTCCACCAACCCCCAGCACCTTCACACCCTCGCTTTCTGTCTGCCGTTTGCTATTTGCGTTTGTTTAGTTTCGATGTTCCTTTTTCTCAGCTGAACCTACTAACTTGTTCCTCTAGGGAAGCAATAGTAAACAAGCGCCAGATCACTACTGATTACCACAACATCGTTTCAGCGCTCGATGCCTTATTGCTGCGGCTAGTAGTAGGTCTATAAATAAAAACAACAATAAATAACTGCGGTTAATAAGAAAGGTCAGGCGCGGCCAGCATAAAATGACGAGCACTTTATTCTTTTTGCTAGCAGTTTACATCATCGGCGTGCTGATGCTGTCCGTGATGCTGTTAGATCTGTGCGTTTGGGTGCTAGCGATGAAAATGCTTGGCACTACGCATCGCCATACAGCTTTTGATAGTCGCGTACCGTTAGCATTCAACTTTCTAGCGTTCACGATGTTCCGGCCCCAGGGGCAAAGGCTTTTGTGACAGTGACAACATCAACAACTGCAGTTCGAACATGGTCCTGTCATGAGACACCCGCTCGACTCTGTGTCTGATGGTCTCTCTGCTGTTGTTGCTAACTGTAGATAGCGGCCTCGATAACCTTGCGTGGTGATAATGTCGATGATGATCAGTGTAACACGATTACGAAGTTTATCTCTATAACGTTTCCTATATATGCGGCAGCTACTGTTCGTGTGAGCTAGTTTAGCCGGAAAGGGCCCTAGTCAGACGGATCTAGTCAGGTCTAACTGAAAAATAAAGCGCTTTTTTTCGTTCCCGCGTTCCGTTGCAAATGACTGTACCAATAGCTGCGTGGCACATTACGACCGGTTAACGAAGCTGCCATGTATACCTCGTTGTACATAATATGTACTATGCAGCGCTATGCAGACTGGTACACAGCGTAACAGCGTAGTAGAAAACAGCTTTTTTGGGTTTAAAGTTCTAGCTATCGATATTTAGTTGTCTTCGGTACAATTGCGTGCCTCTATTATATTCAAAACACCTGAATATATAATATCTATTTTTTTTTATTATACGCTCTGAGTGTCCGTTTTACACTGGGGACTGCCGAAGCGATTAAATCACGCTAAGGGCAATCCTGCAAGGGGCGGCCATCGCTGCTAAAGTACAGAATATTTTGTAGAAAATAAGTGTCAAACGCAACAGTCACTTCGATCATTTTCTTTTTGTTTATCTAAGGGGCGGCTCCCGCCGTAGCCATCGCTAGCTGCGGTATATCTACTTCGTGATTTGCTCATAACACGTACGGTCGCATACCGGCACGGTTGAATATCATATCTCTTCACCGAACGGTTGCCGGCCAGACGAAGAAGAGATGGAATAGATTGCTGTGCTACTCACGTTACCTAAGTTAACTACTTCTGTGTCTGTAACTTTTATATTTGTGATGTTTGTTCTGGCCATTTCTGTAAAATACTCGATGGGAGGGAGCCCGTCGAGCTGCTGTTACCGCTAGCACAGGCCAATCCGGCCAATTAAACTTTATCCTTAGACCAGGCAAAGCAAACACAGAAAGGATAGCATATGCCCAACCATCATCATCGTCATCAACGCCTTTACTGCAGTCTACCCTATGTTACGGCCATCGCTATCCTTGCTAAATATTCAGCCATCCTAGGAAGCAGATTAGCACAACTGCCCGCCTCACTATCCGATACTCCATCTCTCAACACCTAGTGGTAGCACTACGCGACTGAATAGTGCTGATGAAAATGATCTAAACGCGTCTCAAAACGCAGCCAAGTCAGGTTATCGTCAGCCACCACGGACGCGAGAGAGCGCCGTTGATCTACTCTATTCGAGTCTCGCAAACGGCATTTTAAAAGACCTTCCATGCCTTTGCCATTGTGATATTGGCGACCAATCTGCTGTGGCAAGCAAATGTATAAGTTGCATCCATGACGGCCGAACGGTTCTGGTCGTCATCGATTCGAAACTACATTACGGCGCACATAATATTAATACCTACGGATGTAAATGCTCTATCTGCTCTCTAGCCAGCATTGGCTTGCTTGTCCTCGCAAAGACGGGTAGGAGATGCAACCGGCCGGCCGGCCTTCCTGCCTGGCGGACCGCCTGTTGGCTATCTACGAGAACTCGCTAACTCCTTCATTTTTCTGTCCGCCAAGTGCTGTCACACATACGTTGAAGCGTGGACGAGTTGTGAAAGAAACAACTAACAACTGCGTATGCCGCCGGCGCCAAGGAAGCGCCGACGGCTAGGAGTCAGCCAGTGGGCTGGGAAAAAAGAAAGAAAAAACAAAGGCAGCCCGCGAAACGTCGAGAGACGGGCACTCGACAGCTCGCATGTCCATAATGATGACATACATCATCAACTTGATGATGAGAGCGCGCCTATAGTCGACTCGACCCGCCGTCAATGGGCCCAGCGACGTCTGACCGTGAGGGATGGGCATCGGTGTATCAGTAGCTGCTGGCTCCTGTATACTCGCTTCTGTATTAACGCAAACAAAAACTATTATGATTTGAAATAGCTGAAAACGTTTTGGGGGTTACGAGTGATCAGCTGCTGCGGGCGATAACATCACATGGGTCAACGGCGTCCACTGCAGTTGGCTCATGGCCGTGTGTCATATTGCACAAGAGACCTTGTTTCGCATATAGAAGCCAACATAATGGGTCAGCCATATAGCAATTTAGTTCATAAGTCACGAGAGATAGTGGCGCACTTTTCTGTCCAACTTGAAAGGTCGGCCTGATAAAGCCTTACGTATTAACTGTGTCCCGTTAGATTTGATGTAAATAACTGACAGAAGCTTCCATATAATCAGCCATATGACGTTGTATCGTAGAATTGCGCGATACTTGCAAAAACTTAACGATATATGCAAACTTCCTTCAAAGTGCGCACATCTAGCACACAAAGTAATTGTCATTTATTTTTTAAATTTAAATCAAACATTTCACCTGCTTCGAATTATATCCAAGGGCTCTTCTTGCAACGTATCTCTCTACGCAGTATAATTACGTTAAGGTCTAACTACGTAAAAAGAAGTATGCTACATACGACCGCGTCGTGAATCGCACTCCACTTGTTTGTCCAATTGTTACTTCGTTTTTCTTAAAACCCGTCCGAAGTTGAGCGGCGGCGGCGGCGTCGGCGGCGGCGGCGCGTCGCGCTGCTGCAACCAATGAGATCACAGAGAGACAGCTTTTCGCGCTGCCGTTCCCGTCCAACCAGAATTTATACGCTGCTAGATTTCGACGAAAATACATCATTGACTTGAACGCGGACGCCGTCTACTGTCGCGGCCGAACTAGTGGCGGCTGCTCGAGTGGTGCAGTCGTTCATTATTTCCATCTCGCTTGAGTGGATAAGCTCGTGCAAGTAAATTGTAAACGTCTCTAGCCTATACAACAACACGACTAACATTTAAACAATAATCATGATGATAAGAATAATGGCCATCAGCATCAGAATCACCGTCGGGTGCTAGAGACCAGTATCTTCATTATCATCTTAAGCAACCAGAGAATATGAATCGCATCAAACGGCGCCGATCACAAAGAACGGCGGACGCTACGGACAAACTCTCTACCAGTTCTATTATCGGATCTCGCTCTACAAATAGCAGCAGATCGCTGGCGGAGTTGACTGGCAGCGGGCTGGATGCCCTCGTAGTGTTAATGTGGGCTGTTGTCTTCTACTCCATTTCCAGTGCAAACGTCAATATAGAGAGGCAACCGCTATAGATCGTATGTAGCGATGCAAGGCTGCGGCCAGCGGGTCTGTTGTTTCTCCACCACCTTTAGTATCCTGCAATACACATGGGAAATAGTAACCAGCTGCCGGGCAAACTGTGTAAATGGGCTGTATTTAGCAACGGCTTTGTTTTGAGCACCATCCTGTTAACTATGCTAACTGTGATGCCTGAGGATGATGATGGGGCGACAATTCTATGGCCGTCAACGATGGTGCAGAGGCTAGGCCGTACAGGTTCGCTGCATTTACGATATCTTCATTACGAAAAAACACGTCACACGACAAAAGTAGCGCGGTATAAAACAATAACAACAAAGCAATTAGACAAAAATGATTCGGGCGACGGCCGAGAGACTGGAAAATTGTTTGCGCATGCTTGTACGTAAGGTATATATACATATCTGCAGGTCATGATTTGCATTTTGCTAGCATTGTTGTGGTACATCTGTATGTGCTTCGTCGTAAAGCCGCTTCCAAGATGTCTTTCGTGTGTCATGCCGATTCGGTCAGGTTGTTGGCTGGACCAGCAATACAACAAGAAACCCATAATAACAAGGGTCAATAACCAGTGCACCTCGCTCGAGTAAAGCTGAAATCGGATTTCATTGAAGTTGGCCAATTCTACAAACAGTACCAACATCATTATCCATCGCCGTCAACCCGCGCTCCTCAGGTAAAGAAGAACCACATCGCTGTGGGAGAAGAAGCGGATGAAAACGGCAGAAGGGAGGAATGAGAGGACTGCACGAAATTTGTTTTTTTTTGCTCACAAAAGTCTTCGTCGCCGCGTTTACTGTCGCCGTCTTCACGTCAGTAGATGACGGAGGACTACGGGAATATGTACGTTGATCAGTAGATCAGAGTCTCTAATCAGAAGCAAAGCTGAGATCTGCATCAGAGCTTGCTGTGTTCGAATGACCGGGTGTAGGCGAAAACGCTTAGAGACTGTGTGCGTCGCAGGTGGAGCACAGGTTTGTCTACCGCCGCGGCAATCAACCGTCGAACGCCGTTTGCCGGTAGGAATTGCTGATTCGTTAAATTCGCTTCGTCAAATTGGTGATATCCCAAATTCGTTTGACCCCCCCGCGCGCTCTGCTTGGTTTCTCGACTAGAATTTTGCTATGCTCACCCATTCGACCGATGGCCTGGGTGCCACGGGTAAGTCGAACAGTTGCAGAGCAACTCAGTGATAGTGGATGATGATAGCGCAAATCAATCATAGATGTATGACTGTGTGTGACCGAGCGCGCCATGTATGGATCCGAGATACGTTTGAGTGAGTGTCGAATGTGAGGGCGTGAAGCTCTCGTAATCGTCAAGACATATATCATAGTATACACCCATTCGAAACTCCCGGACGGTGCCTGGTGCACGACTCAGGGCTTACGTCCTACAGAACCAGGGGCGTGGTAGAATTCAACATGTTATTGAATGACAAAAACGCGGCTAAAGACTAATGCGATAAACCAGCTTTTAACAACTTGAGGCTGGCTCGGTTTATAGGACTTCCTGATAAGTGAAGTTCGCTAGATTCACGAAGAGTAACAGCTGATTTCGACTCTCGATAAGCCCAAACCGACGTGAAACGACGAAGCTTGATTTACCAACTGAAATACTAGAAACGTCGTATCATTTTTTCAGACTTAATTGCACAGATCTAGCAAACTGGGCTAACTTTCCCGTACACCGCTTTTCAGTTGTTATCAGGAAATTCAGTAAGTTTAACTATATCTGATGGCAGTAGTAACTATGATTCGATAATCAAGCTAAAATGATTGTGTGCGTGTTTTTCTGTGTGTTTACTGTTTACTGAATAAGCTGGGTTAGATGCAGAAGTCTGCAGTTGTCATATTTAATCAATCAGTCCAGTTCTAAGACAGATAACTGTAGTCATTATCACTACCTTTATGGTAAGTATTAATGTTTTCATAACCATTATTTCTTGACAGATAACGCCTTTATCGCAGGCAGAACGGGCGCAGCACCCTGAGATGTATGCACTATGGCGAATTGACGTTCTATATCACGTTATTTCTCTCACTAGCCGGCTTCTTCAATCGCCCAGCTTGTTCAGCTTATTTCCAGCCGTATCGGCATTCAATTGAAATCCATCAGAAATCACTGTCTAGTATCGATGCAAACACAAAACAGTTGTTGATAGCCATGCAGTGATACCAGTGTGTTCTTCTCCATCATCAAGAGTGTACTCCATCGTGGACTGCACCCTGCAAACCGTGCAGTATTGGCAAAATTGGCGCCAGTATCGCTGCTCCTGGAAGACCTGCACCTAAGCTTCACGGTTGGCTCGACTGCCTAACTCACGAGCTGAACTCTTGCGCACATGCGGTCATTATAGGAACCTTGGAGATCTACGGCTTCCTGCTTCTGCCGGGAGATCAAAGGACGCAGGATAGAGCATTCGGGTAACGCGTTCAGCGTCGTAAAAGCGACAGTCGTTGTAGACGCAATGGTTGTAATACGAACTCTTTGTAAAGCGTTCCCGCATTTATTACAATCTGTGTTAAGGAGCTTGTTGGCTGGCCGTTCGTACTGGTCGGTGCTAAAGAAGAAATAGCATTGACTGATCTCGATTGTTGAGCTAGGAGACAAATGTTTCCAAAGTATGCAACTCCGCCATAATTTCGTTCAGCGTTATGTAACTGTACAGTGCGTTGTTGAGTAGTGGGGCATTTCACATTTGACATATGTTAGACCCATTAACCAGGTGGCCAATTTGACTGCATTTCGAGCCTCTGATGCTTCCGTTTGAAACAGAAACGACCATTTTGTATTTGGGACCTTTGAAAATTTCCACTTCAGCTCGTGTTCGCCCTCAGTGGTTGGAAGTATTACAGAAGCACAACAAAACTCATTAGATTTAGAGGTCTTTACCACGATCGTATGGCGATGCCCTATTCTACTGTGTTAACAAACCCCTTAAACGTAGCCACGGTATTTTGAGATAGTCAGTTATTATGATGCCAATGCTGTCACACGACAAGACGTCTTAATTGAGTCCAATTTTGTCTCGCAATAGGTCTGCGTTCATCTTGCAGTGTTATGCCCATAGCAAAACCTAGTGCTAATGATATGGCCTTGCACTTCGAAACGGCATTGGGATATTTGAAATGAACAAGGGCTACTAATTTTAGCGTAGGGTTCAGGTTTAGCGCAGGTTTAATCACAGTTTCCAAACTCCCCGCAAAATGACTCTTCTTTTGCCAGAGTTGCTGTTGTAGAAGCAATGCACACGCGAGTTTATAGAACCTCTAATAAATTACAGAAAAAGTAAATAAGATTAGAAAATACTTACATTTTTAGGTAAGAGTCCTTTGATTCACTCGGCGGAGAGCGTTTTAGCGGTAACTGCAGATCTATTTCTAACCGGAAAATTGTTAGGGTCGCAGGTGGCCGTTCTCAGTTGGGTCGAGGCTAAGCATTAAAAAATTTTTTCGTTCCTTTTTTTTGTCAATTAGAACGACTATATATTTCATGCAGTGATCGAATGCCAGACTTCGCTGGGTATGTAGGTGGGATTTGGCGTTTGAAGCCGTTACAGGGCATGATTACTCTGTCGATCGGCGTGCTTTCTTAGAGACTTCGTTTAGCAGACTCGGCTCGTTCGAGATTGACTGGTCTCAAATATAGTTCGCAGCCCAAAGCGGTCGACGATCGCGCAAAATTATTGGACATTTACGTGGGTGAAAAGCAAACTCGAGAATCGAACTCGCGCGCACCAGGAAGTGATCAATCGCGGCACCATTGTGCGTGTATCCCTCTTAATTAAGCTCACACTACGATCGTTATTCCTTTAACAGCAATGTTAGCATTTCTGCTCCTAATCATATGAGCTCCATTCACACATTTTGCTGGTAGTGATATTTCTGGTCGGACCCGGGTTTTCAGGGCCGAGCTGCGAACTTCCACCTTGCACAAGTTGCTTAAACCATTGAGATATCGAACGAATAGCAAGGCGTAGTAGCACATGCAGTAATACGAACGGAAGGGATATACATATACGGAAATAGAGTAAGAATTGGTAGGGGTGTAAAACTTCGGGGAAGGCGTGGAAATAGAATTTTAAAAACCTCCTTTTTTTTTTCTCTCGTTTTTTCTTTCAAGTATTCGTTTGACCTTCCTTTATTCTAATATTTTTTTGGCATCAATTTCCCTATCACTAGCATTGCACCGCGTTGTAACGATAACTAACAAATAGCCAGATCTGTTCCGTCGGCTGCTGCCACTTATGCAGGCGTACAAACGAGTGGAGGTTGGTGTCATTGAGGTATCCAGTTCAGAACAGATTCACCTACCCCTAAGCTTCATTACCGATCGCGCAGTCACTGCCACTCTTCACACTGAAATTCGCGGTTTCTGATTTTGCCTGAGGGTTGTATATGAATATCTGATGCTGCTGATGACAGGTCTATTGAGTGAGAGTTCGTCGCAACGATGCCGTAACCAACGCGCAGGCTAAATCGAATGCTCAATAGATGGAAATACGTCGTTGAATTGCGTCTCGCCCGTTTCTGTCATTGCTCTAATTAGGACAATTATGATTACGCTGCAGAACCTGGACGCATGGATGGTGGACACATAGGTGTATATATATATATATATGTTGATATGAGAGGTCCACGTCCACAACTTCTCTTCGATGCTGTACCTGATGTTGAGCGAGTAAATCTGTATGGTAGTTTCAGTAATCGCAGAACAAGCCAAGGCACCTCGCGTTTCCGGAGGTGCGAAACACGAACACAAGTCAACACGATTCACGAATCAGTCAACTGCTGCACCATGTTCACGTTCCTCTCCGATATGGGCAAACAGCACACACGGTATGGTCGATAAATAGCCAGCGTTGCCAGTTGTCGACTACACCTCACATCTTCGTCGTTGTGGCAGCGAAAAAAACCACCGTTGACGACATAATAGGCAAAATCACTGAACGCTGCCGCCCCTGTGCGTCACCCCTCGGCGTGCACGCGCTAACTACGAAGAGAACAAAGTTGAAAACTAATCTATTATTAGTGAAAAACTCTGCCAGCACTCACAGCACTCGATTGACTTTCCCAACGTATCACCGGGTGTATAAACAGCACAAACATTCCCTTTTTTTTTTCTTTCTTTCTTTACACACTTCGTTACCAACGGCGGAAAAGTAAACGACGTAGAGTGATAACCTCTTCTTTGCCTGCTTCGATTTGATATCGATCCAAATCAATCAATCAATCAATCAATCAATATTAGTGATCAATTGGTTACTGGACTGATGGCAATTAATCAAGCAGACGACAATGGGTCGTTCGTCGGTAACCCGGTTAGTAATAAGCTTTCATCTATTAATATTCACTCGGTTGCGTATGATTCTTCACGTTTTCACAATAGTGATTTTAGTATCGACCGTTTGATCACCGTTGAAGCGCGGGTTATTGATTGGCTTTCAAATATTGCAACGCAGTTTTTGCTTCGAACCTATTCGATCAAACTGATTCGATCGTTCAATTGCAATTTGCTGCTGTCTTCGGCTTTGTCTTCGTTTAAATCGTGCCCTATTCACGCTTTTTCTCTTCACGATCACACCGTTGACGCAGCACTGATATACATTGAACGACACACGATCGAACGACAGCTCCAGCAGTTTTACAGTTCAGTAAAGGTGGTCGTAGCGGCCTAATGCTATCATTAACCAGCTCAGGCTGGCTGGCTGGCTGGTGGCCGCGCTGCCAGTACAGTCCGTACCGCTGGCGGTGGTCCGCCGCGCCTGCTGGTCACCACTGGCTGTCGCTAATGCTCGACCGAGCACCACAGACCTGACCGCTCACCGAAGCGCTTCGACTGCTACTAAATGCGTTCACCTCTCATATGACACCGTCAGGCAGGCAGGGGGATATTGAGGCGTTGAATGGCATCAGCCCCGACAGGGGGCGCCAGTGGACGACTTCGATCTTGCTATCAGTCCGAAATCCCGCCCAGTACGAACGGCCCTTTCCACTCAGCTGCAGCGAGCCCCGCCCCGCGAGAGGGTGGCCACAATAGCTGCCAGTCGCTGCCAGGCTGCCGGCGGAGTCGGTAGCATGTGCGAGCGATCCGTAACCATTACGACGATGGCAACTATGGCGCTGCTGCCAAGCGCTGTTTTGTTACGATGGATGATACCGATAGTTTGCCCGGGGCCGGCCGCACATCGTACAGCGGGCCTGCTTCTGCCGCTGACGTAGCTCATATATGTTTCACAGAAAAAAACGTCATTACACTTACTGACGATTACCTAACCCTATCAATATAACGTCAGTTGCGCAATGTGTGTCCTTGTTGGCCAGACAGGCACAGCAGCTAGCGTTTCTGCTGGCCGCTGTACGAGTGCACACATTGTGTCAATCTGGCAGGTTCGTTTTTTTCAGTTAGGCGCAAGGTCACCACCAGTAAAATTAGCAATAAAGGCAACAGCAGCAGTTTTAGGCTTGGCGTACCCGAGAGACCGGAATTCGTCGGAACACCTGCTACCAGCTGTCACTAGCTGGAAGAAGCTTTTGCCGGTGAGTCGCCTCGAAAGTCTTTTATGCGCTATTTTTGTGCATAATGGCCTATGAACTCAGATACGTCAGTCTAACCAGAGCTCGTTCCACTCGAAAACACAACGTTATGTTCGACGCTGAACAGTGGCTTGATTTTGCGAAAATCTGTTCAAGCTACCGGAAAAAATTGCCGGCCGTTGCTGTTGTAATACGCTTGCCAGTCTCAGTTAGGGCGACGGCTAGGCGATCGTGAGCGGAACTGGTAAGAGGCTTCTGACGGCCGATGTGTAGGGTATTGATTTTCTGCGATTGGTTAGAGACCGTCAGGACTGATACAGAAAGAAAGAAACATATTTATTTTATATCTAATAGCGATATTGCGATTGTATCGTAATTTTGACGGCTTTGCCGGTCGTAATTAATTAGTCATAACTTAATAGTTTACATATTGTTGCTGGCCGTAAGAGTCTGTACACTTCCCGCAACTAAGAAGAGTTCGCCGGATGAGCTTGAATCGGCCGTCTCTGAACGTTCTAATGTTTCTAGCCCAGTAGCCGTATAGAATGGTCTGTATACGTACAGGGCAGGTCTTTGACAGGTGATGTTGCTTAGGCAAAGTTATTTGCTGCCGATATTTAGATCAGCAATAACTCGCTAAGCGCAACAACTGTTGATCAGTAGCCAACAACATGAAACACTGTTGATAGGAGTGCATCTTTGAATACATCATAAACATTAACGAGAGCCTTGCACTGTCATGCCGTAATCCGTTCTCTTATCATCGAAATGTTGTTGGGCAAAAACCACTATCAATGTTAAGCACATGCAAGCTAAGCACAGTAGCTACAAACTGTAGCCTGGACTAAAGAAATGAGGCAAAATCTTATTTTCACTTAATCCAATTGAAACGAGTGTTAATTGCCAAAACTATAATTCTCAGCTTAAAAACAAAGGCTTTCCGGGAACATAAATCCGGCGTGTCCTCTCAAGTGGTTCGTAGTAAACACTCCTTCTCCCTTCCTTTCGCCCTCTCTCGCTGCCCCCCCCCCCCGCTCTCTCTCTCTCTCTCTCTCTCCTTAGACTCTAAATGTATTCACATCAAAACTAGAATGGCAAATCGGCTTCCGTTATCTATTTCTTCGATGGGTACTGCACCTTAGCTAGAGTGCCCTCTCAGCCTCTCTATAGTTTAAGCAATTTTGGGTGACTTCTTTCAGTACGCACGTCTCCAATATGCATGCACACATGGTTAATAACCAATATGCTCACGGGACGGGGCAAGCAGTAGCATCAAAAGTTGGAACCAGAAGGCCTTTGGTTTGGGAGCACGCGCGTATCGGTGCTGTCTTGTACTTGCCAATTTGTTAATAGATTAATATAGTAAAATATGAATGTGCTAAGTTAAACTTCATTGAACAATGCGCGACAATTTCACTAACCTTCTCTGTCATTTCTCCGTAATCACTGTCTCAATGAACGCGCATTTAATACAGTCTACACTTTAAGCCTTACTCAAGGCCGTTTCTATTCTTACTACACTGAATCCGAGGCTCCCAAGACTTTCACGATATGGGACTTCCTGTAGGCTATGAGCCATTGTTGCCGCAACAAATCGCGCGTGTGCTTCTTTGGCGTGTCTCACCGTCATCTTCCTCATATATACTCTAGCTGTGTACAAGTTTAGATATAATTGATATTTAATCATTCACGAAGGGCTTGGAGTTTAATTAATGTTGACGTTAAGCGTTCCGTCTGACATAACCCGATGAGAGCTCGAGCAGCAGTCTGACGCTTGAGTCATTGCACTGCGATATGAAGAATCAGGTAGTAGTTGCAGCCTTTTATTATCGCCTACAGTATAACGTCTACATGTAATCGTACTTGCCCCTGCCGGAAGAGCGTTAGAGCAAGTCCCGTATAAAAGTTTGTCGGACGATGGTATCCCGGTTGATATGGCTACTGACAGACGAACAGGATGATCTCGATGAGTCCGTAACTCTGAAAGGTCTTCAGATGCATTAGTGGCTATCGGCGCTATCTTGAGTATTCTAAGCAGACATTTATTATGGTCAGTTTTTTTTTGGCATCATCAAGGAACGAAAGATTGTGGGGAAGGGGTATCCCGTTCTTTAGAAACGTTGATACAGGTAATAGCTTCGTTTCAATGCTTGTCTGCAGCATGAATGATATGTACTGGTCGGTGAGGTGTTGTTGAAGGGAAATTTATGCGATTTTTTTCCATGATAGTTTTCGCGTCTATCATAAGAAGAAAAAATATAAATAGTTACAAAATAATAAACCATATCTTCGTATTGTATTACTAAATAGATCAATAAATATTCGCTGTCCACAACCTGTTAAGCTGCGCTCTCTCTGAGCACTTCTGTTTATTTAAAGTACCTACCTCTTGTAGAGCACTATCGAGCATTTGGCCTGCCGACAGCCTGACTCGTTAGGTCTCCGCAATCAACTATAGCGAAATCGGAACGAAAGACAGCAGCGATCCCTGCACGTTTCCATATGTAGCGCTGAATAGAATCAAACTTTGGCCATATTACAGGCATCTCTCTGTTTGCTCACGCATTTTTACCGATTTGTTTCACAGTACAGCCGTAGCGCTCGTTTCCGACGTTCATACCTCGTAGATCTGACGAGATAGGCATTGCTAAGGCATCCGACAAAGAAAGAGCTGCCCGCTAGAGATACGATCATCACAGCCACTACTACTTATGTTTTTATAGCACCTAGGGCCTTATTAAAAACGGACGTAAATATGGCCTACACATGCTGCCAATAATTATGAAGTTTGTATTATATTTCCACCGTATCACTCTTTTCCTTTATTCTTAATACCACTGTGATGCACTTACTAAACAGATTTCGAATAATATCAATTAGATAAATATTATCATTCTGCAATAGTACATACAACTATTTATTGCTTACTGCTTCAAGATTGCCCCAAAACAAGCCGGACCCTTTCTACTCCTAGAAGACGTTGCTAGAACCCTTTCAGTAAACCTAATCGTATGGCTACGATATAGTCTCAGACATGTAGCCCCGGTAGCAATGACGGCGGCGGCCGCACCAGCGCGAACGACCACTGTGATAATGGCATTCGTTCAATTTATGTTTTCCATTCAACGTAGTCTCCTTCTTGCTGTCTCTATTTTCTATCTCTTCATGTTTCTTAGCCTATGGCCGTGTCGTCCTGTGGCCTCGAAAATCGGAGACCGATTTGCTTGTAGGCGCAGTCTGTCCAGGTACGTACCACCGAGCTCTGAAGGTTTCGAACTCGACTCTTACTCTTCCCTTCAAGACTCTCGTTTTCCAGCGACCTCTCGCTCACAAATCGCGGTTTCCATCAACCAGCCTTTGAGTGTTCGTGGCCTCTGCGTGTACAGCCGTTGCCTTCTGCCTCCAGGCTCTCTTCTACAGACGCTCGTAAAAAGGAAATAGCATAGAAATTAATAATGTGCGCGGCCCTAAGTGTGTGTTTGTGTCTGTCGATGTGTGGATGAGCGTTTGGGAGAATGTCTATGCATGTATAGGCTTTTCTATGGCTGTGTCTGAATGTGTTCCAGTGCGAATGTATGTTATATATCTATACCTGTCTATACCTCTATTAGTATGAAAGTATCTGTGGTAGTGTAGTCGATGGTGAAGGTATATTTTTAGCAGGTAGCGGCGGCGGCAGCACCAGCGATGACTTGTGGTGGTTCGACGCGCTGGCGCCTAGTCGACGCTTTAACATGGCTTGGCAGAAGCAGCAGCAAAAAGGCGGTCACCGCAGTTATGGCACCCACAGTGACTCTACACACAAATTCTATGACGATTTCCTGTCCGTTTAGCGTGGCGCGGTTCCTCCGTTCCCGAACGTCCTGGTACCGTGCGCCGCCGCCGCCGCCGCCGCCGTTGCTGCTGCTGATCATAAACACCACCTTCTTTCCGGATCAGATCACTAGTTCAACCGGTAGCAGTGTATAGTCCAAGAGCATTGCGGTGGTATGCCACAGTCTCATGCGCCCACACTGACTAGCTGGATGGCTGTCCCGCTTCGTGATGCTGCTCCAGGGTATCAGCACAACCGAACATACAGCGTGGACATATTCCGATTTACTGATGCTCAGATCATAGCTTTTCTATGTCTAGCAATAGCTATTATTACTGTTGTGTTAAGCACGTAGCAGTAGTACCTTTTTGGTCGAGCTATGATTTTATGTCGATATATAATTTTGAAATCTTGTAGATTCACGAAAGAGTATAGGAAACACTATAGATGGAGAAGCGTGGGAAGAGCGCGAAACCGACAAGTGCTAAACTTATCTATCTACGAATGAGATTGACATCTGCATTTTTCCGAGCAGTGCTGATCGAATTAGATCGAATCGGAACATCGCAGCAATATTACGAAGACAAAATAAAGCTTAGGTTTACAATGTAGTGGCTTATACATACAATGTTGTAACGAAATCAGCGTGTTCAGGTGCAGACAAGCCGCACATAAGGGCGTTAGTAGGCAAATTGCACGACTCCGAAACGACATTATATAACGTAACGTCTTCATAATCGAGCTACTAATTCACGAACCCCAATCTATGTTAACGGACGGCCCATATACCAGCTACATATCTTTACGCTTAACAGTAGTAGTTATTAACGAAATTAATGTTTCTTAATAAAAACATATACATTATCTTTTACCCATATACATATTAGGTGTGCAGGCGCTGCGGCCTGCGGCTCTCCACGCAAAAGGACGACAGTCAAATTTGACATCTCCGATCATCGTATTCCGGTGACACTTCGCCGTAGCGGGCAATGCTGGGGTCGAGAGGCAAGGTGGAATCTACTCTGTCACAACTCGAATCCCCCAAAAACCCCCCGAACCCTGTCGTGTCAGTAGGCCGTTGCGCGGACTGGCGACACACGTGCCTTGTACTGCCGCCGCAGTGCAGTGGCTCGCTGCCTAGCGAGGGGTTGGTCCGATCCGATAATGCCACTGTCACCACGATATCCTATTCCGCTATTATGTATCTATATTTGCAATCGCTCTCTGTTTTATATCTTTTTTGTTGGAGCGGGCTATGGTCAAACGAGGCTTTACTCTGCATATATAAAGGCGATATCACCAGCGAACAGGGGAGGTAGATGCCAGCATAGGATTTAGTGGTGGTCGAGTCTAACAGCCAGTGGGGCCGATTTCGCCATTGATTATGCTGCTCGTCTACAAGCTAGCGGTAGCTAAACGCGTGACGCCGAACGCTTTACGCGATAAACCGGTGAACCCGTGCCGCACGTATCACTTGCCTAGGCTTGACTTCGGGTGCGTTCTCGCTGCGGTAAAAAAGGCAGTGTCAGCAGCAGCAGCAGCAGGGGTACTCATTACTTCAACTGATTCAAAGCTCATCTGAACCCCGACACTAGGGGAACAGCTTTCCCCCAGTTCTTACGGCGTAGTCAGACTGGCGCCAGCCGCGTCGACCAATACGGTTCTACGTACACTTTGAATAAGTGTTAGCATTTGGTTTCTGAACCACACTACGTATCGTAGCGTAGGCTCTGCTTCACGGGTTAGTAGGGAACGGATTAAAGTTGATCGTACAGGTTAGTAACAGGTACGTAGCCTATGGCCCGTTCAGGCACCTATACGGCTGAATATATGCGTGTATATGTGTGTGCTTTGACAATACGATGTCATGACATCGTCAACGATGCCAAGTAGTGCACTGTGACAATACGCGGGTAGCTAATTTAGCTAACTACCTTTCTATAAAATTTTAAAACGATAACATTTTTTTCAAACATAGGACATATTGTTGACGTTGACGGAAGACGAGATTATTAGGACAGGTGTGAAGCTATATATATAAGCCAAAACAAACCTACAGAATAGATGTATCCGACTGAAGGTACTTGGCAACATATTATGGCTATTTTACATATGCGCAATAATGCGTGCGTCTCACTTGTCCGATAATTTGTTGGCTACCAGACGATAAATTTGTCTCGTTTGTGAGAAATTCGAACCTTCTAGGCTTCTAGGTTGGCACAATGCCTATTTTCATCAATATTTACAGACAGTAGAACATATCGAGCGTGACGATTTTGAGCATTGAGCAACCCCTACAGAGTTGACAGGACCACGATAGTAAGCATATGGCATACCTCGTATTGACAGATCATCTCAGAGGTTCGTTTGCTACGGAGATGGATGCTTGAAGTGCATCCTAGGTCGAAGCAATATCGACACAAATACCAGCCCTAGGTCAGAAACAAGTTTGCATTCTAAGTTATCGTTGCAAATACGGCGAAAATGACAACCCTTTATTAAACATTAGCAGATATAGAGGTTTCTTTCAATTACGGTACGTATATATGCACTTTATAATGGGAACTGGTAGTGATTTTGCCTTGATGCGTACGTGTGTAAAGCGAATACCTAATGTTTTGAGTGTTGCTGGAGTCGTGCTCAGCGCTGTGCATGACCAGTGTCCTGCCAAACATTGCGAACACAGCAGGGAATCTAACACATTCAGTGGATCCAGATAAGTTCTTTACATGGTTTATCGGACCACGGATAATTTACCCATGTGTGATGACAAATTTCAAATTAGCCCGGTGGGGCTAGCCAGACGGTGAGGTAAGTCTAACTAGTTACACTTTATCCTGTGACGCAAACCTGTAAGCCGTATCTCATTGTTTTTAAAGGCAATAGTTAATTAGAAGCCTGTGGATTTTATGATCTATTAGCTAACTCAGGCACAACATTTAGGCCAACATAAAATGTTGGATGGTGAATGGAGCCAAAAACGACATATACCTTTGGGGTCATTTAGTCTGTATTGAAGCTACCTTCTAGCCATTATTACTGGTTAAAAAGCCTGTCCGTTGAAGTGGGAACGTTGACGGTAAGTACTAACGGAAGAGGAACTTCCTCTGGACAATTAATTTATCAAAATCTCCATATACGACTTATGTCATCACTTCGACCTCACATTATAGTTTCAAAAAAAAATTGTAAAAATACGTGTTACCTCTTAAATACTATAGCTTGTTGACAAATCCTGTAAGCACATAATTTTGTTTATTATGCACACGCTTGTGTGTGAAACGTCCCTATCTAACATACTTATAGATTGCATCAGGATGGCAGCAGGCGCTCGACAACGGTAAGCAAAAAGCCGTTTACTTTGAACTATAGACAGTATGAAAGGGAATATAAATTTTCTATTAAAAACTTCCACTTACATTTATCACTCACGCAAAATCTAGACATAAGGAATAACTTAACTGATATCGACCCTTTAGAGAATACCATAATAACGTAGATGATAATAAAGAAACAAGTTTATAATAAAAACAAGAGTAATAGACTATGGTAGGATTTGAGCTGTTGACCTTCATAGTGCAAAAGGGCGGATTCTGTTTATTGCATACATCTGACACGAATACATGTACAGTGGCCCTTCATGTGGCCTTTTCAGCGACTTAGGAAATAATAGCAGCGTGTTAGCAAGAACGGGCCGTAAATAGCCATTACGCGTCTTCAAAAATTAAGCCTTGACCTCAATTCTCGGAAGTTGGCCATGTTTCACTGGGCCTATACAGGCGTCACAGTTGAGAAGTTGACTAACCGCAAATTTCGCTTCTGCCTATGATGAGATGACGCCTAACATAATTGAATGTGTTTTTAAAGCCCCAATGCGCTGCTGTGGCTGCATTATTTCCACGAGTCCCTTCCATAGGACATGCTACCAGGACACTATTTTATGGCTGTACCTCTAGTCGTGCGTAGTTTCACAGTGTATCAGCTTTGTGTCAAGCTGGAAAAATGGCAGGCCATCTTAGATATCCAGAATTGTACGCCCGATAGGCAAACTTAAGAAGAACACAAATCAAGTGCCGGTTTTTTCATAATCAATTGCGCCGCATGTCTATTCAAGCTTGTCCTAGTAGCCTACAGGTGCCGATTCATTTGTCTGTAAGCAGTCAGTAAAAGGCACAACATTAGCATACACAGTAGTCTTCTCTATTTGCTGCGCCTGCGGACTTCATGTTTCGCTACGTTCGTATTTGTCAAACCTATTTATCGAACAAAATAACAAATGCAACGTATAAGATGATTCGCGCAGAATCGCCGCAATGGATCGATCGGTATGTTTGGGCCGGCAGGGTAGCTGCATGTTCACTGAATCGGAGTGAGGATCACTGAACTCCGAGCCATGCTTGAATAGGCCCGCCGCATTCGCGGCGAGCACCAACAACGTCGAGCAAAGCGTGCAGGGGACGGAATCGCTACCGCGTGCCGTCGCAGAGCTGTTTACCGGCTCACAAAGACAGGCGGGCCTAGGGAGATTATCGTGGCTGAATCAACTGATGCATGACCACATGGGTGTGCTTTGCAAGGAGCGTATTGCGCGCCGGCTTTCACCGTTTCTGCTTATCTGCCTTTGGTTTTGGCTGGCCTATTTGGCACGTTAGTGTACAAATCCCTTTGTGGCCAGATCAGATCTAGCCACCTTTTGAGGATGCAGACAACGGGAACGTTTCTCCATTGTACTTGCATACGCGTGGTTCACATTCGATGTATTAGTTGTAACTAGCCAACTGTCAGCCCTCGTTAACTGCTACATTTCTCGAAAGTGTAGTCAGTCAGGGCAAAAGCAAATCCGACAGGGTTTCAAATCTGCCTAATGCACTTCTATTGGTGTTCGCTTGTCAATTTATTCGTTGGCCTCCCTTCCGGCTGGTAAAATCATGCTACCTTGTCTGATTGAAATCAATCATTTCTTGTTCCATTCAACGCTAGCTACGTGCTTAATTAATTTCCGTACTTAGATAAGCACAAACGTTCCACTACGATTTTACTGTGACACTATGATCAAACAGGGTCAGGTATTGCTGGCTTTCATCTGTATGTGTTGTAGATTTTTGGTTATTATAGTAGCAAGTCCTACACAAAAACGATCTATGCTTTCCCTTGTGAGTAGCACTGTACTATTTCAATCTGTCACGATTTTTACGTTAAATGGAAACCAAAAAACCAGTGCAGTGACAGTGAAGCAACGATTTAGGTTCTGGCTAATTCATATAAATATTCTAATATATGTAGCCCTAATTAGGTAAAGCGTTTGATAATATTAGCATTAAACCGTCTATCCGAAGCTCTTGATTTAAATGAGAGGGCAAACAGGCTCTGTAATTTACGAAAATTAAATGCCGAGTTTAGTTCTAACAGGCGTGGTGGCGGTCATGGCGCCGATGACACGAGCTGAGTTCAACGTCGTATATTTAGTGTTGTTGTATGTTCAGTGACGACATTTAGCGACGGCAGATATCGGTACATCGCAACTGTAATTATTCACGCGACTTCTGCGGTGATCATAGTTTACCACCCCGCTAATTTCATACAGCTGGCGTAGGACATCGAGGCTACAAATTGTTGTCTCCTCCTGCCAACGCCATAACTTAGTCGTTTGAAAAAAGCCTGTTCCCCATTTGTTGTCAAATCGTGTCGCCTCTTCCCTGTTTTATTTTGACGTAAATCCATTACACGGATGACCCGATGACCAAGTTGGTGGCGCCGTAAAAAGGATTCAGGGACTACAGAGGCTGGGTCTATACACTGAGAGTGCCGTGAAGGGGTAGACTTCCCTTGCCTATGTATTTGCTTAGTTGACTGCGCGCGACACCGCAATCGGTGCTGTCGGCGTGCCGACGACGCTGTGTCGACGCTTAATGCCTCGTCGGCAACCAAGGGCCGACGCCAGATCCTGCTGCCGTTCGATTTTACAGCCATTGTATCCTCTCTGGAGGAGGGAAGTCTTCGGCCGCAAGTCCACATAACTCTGTGCGGTGGTGCTGTCCCCTCACGTATTAGTAACATAAAGAAGCTAGAATTGTTTCTAGTCAATGTGGTAGTGCATAGGGTAAATCACCTCTAAAAAACTCACTACAATAAAATCTCAACGTATGCTCAACTCGATGGCGACCTCGAGCCCTGTACGCCACAGCGTTATTGCATGCCCCCTCGTGCGTTCAAAGGAACGACGCTGGTCGTCGCTGGGTGATGAAACGCCCCCTTCCTCCTAGTAGCAGCACTCGCTTTATGCACGAGTACCTACAAGCTCGATGAATTAACCTGACTCATCGGTTACTTCACTTGTTCCCCTAAACCTCCGTTGTACCAGCACAATTCATACGATACGGCGGCGGTTTTGGCAGTAAGTAAAACGCCGTCACTTTTGCTGACGTTATCGAAATTACTGGTCAGCTTCAGCGGATGGTTGAGTATACACATAAGTCATGCACAAAAAATAACGGAAAAATAACCAAATTCAGCTTCATATGGGTAAACTAATATATATGTACATATAGGAACGCAGAGAAGCTAAGAAGCATGCTTCTAGGCGGTTTCAGCAACAGTCTAAACATAAATTCTAAAGTGAGTAATTCATTGTTTTAGGTCACACAGTGATAAAAGAGATGGTAATGGGGCCGGGTATCTGTTGTTTTACTGCATCATCAATGAGTTTAAATTTGGGGCTGTGTGCAGTGGTATGAACGGATTCGTTACTATATTTAACCACGTAGCTATAGGGATACGGAGATAATGTTTAAGAGCGAAAAAAATATCATCGCCAATTACCAATTATCTAAAGTTATGCAGAACATACCTAACGAGCGCATACAAGTTATCGTTCGTTTTCGTCTATGTTGCACTGTTCCCTAGTTTTCTGCTGGTGACGACGAGTATGAGCTGTTGAATGCACCGTTTTACTACTTCGGGTTTTCTACCATTTGCTCTGGTCTTGGACTTCCTCAAAGCTTCTAAAGTCATCTATCCTGATATTTGGAACTTAAGAGAATTTCTTACAAATGTTCTCTCTGTGTTTTTGTTTATGATTGCCTGTTTTTTCTCTTCTGCCTTTAGAACTGCCGCCGGTGTCGTGCTTTGTTGTCATGTTCGGCAAATGCGGCGTCCATGAGGAGCAAACGCGGCGGAGACATCGGCAAGCGTAACAAATAGAAAGAAATCGTATCGTCGCTGCTGAGAGATATCGGACATGTGATCTATTAGAAAGACCACGGAAGTCCAACAGAACAGCATATGGTATCATGTCTATAATGTTGTTTTCCTAGTCAACCGCATTCAGTCTGTCCCTCTGTGCCTATTTGACTTTTGTCTATTCTGTCACATAGCGGTATTGTGAACAAAACGCCAGGTCATTCTGGGGCGTCACTGCTATTGACAGTGATGGCGCGTCTTGTACGAAGAGGCGCCATTATACATGTATGTATATGTATATATAAGATACTTTTTAGTAACATATAGTATTCCACTAGACAATGTAATATACCGTTGTTTCAATTTCAGCATGTTATGCATGGAAGTACTTTAGAAATTATTTCTTAAATTTATTAAATAGATCTTGTGCATTTTCACGCCCAACTCAATAGATTTCTCTGGCTCGCATGTCACCGTTCCATTCATTCGGTTCCAATCAGGAAGAAATTTACACGTTTAAACACCGCTCTGCACCGTAGAGTGCCCAGTACTTCATTTTTTCTAATTATCGGTCGGCTATCGGGTTCCTAGCTTTACCTATTGTTGGCCAAATAACGAAAGTCGTACTTTGAGATCCTGCTATGTTTCTCAAACCTAATAGGGTTTTATGAATGAATAATCATTGTAGGTTAAGAAAAAACTGCTTAGTGTAATTGACGTCATGCTCTGCATTTTTATTGAATTAAATCTGTGTCACAAAAACAAACAAATAATAAAGGCGTTCTAATATATATAGTTTGATCATCTAATACTCCTTTGTTGTGATTAAGTAAGTAAAGCTAAATCGTCTACTGGGCAGATCATTCAAGCTTCATGCGTTTCGAAAACGCCAAACCCACATATGTTACATTAATTCAGTTCTGCTGCTTATCGCTCGTAATAGCCTGTCTCTGTCTGTACGCTCATAGATCGTCACCTGGTCAATAACATTTCCCTACCCCCACTGACGTATCGATAGTCTTCATGCACGTCGCTATGATATCGCATGCACTTGCTGTCGGCGGCAGTCTGACTTTTGCCGTCGTTTTTGACGCCGCCATTCTCTGACCGCCCAATGATACCAGAGGCAGAACAATGCAAAGCCATCAATGCAACAAGCGACACGAAAAACGGGAAGGATTTAGCTCACTTTCGTTCTCCCTTGCCAGGCCAGAACGCGTTGTCGTCGACCAACGGTTGCTGAATACCGCCTACATACGGTGGCCTATTAGGCCACCACAACAACCGGCACTATTACTAATATAACTTTAGCGATATCGCTGTACCACTATGCCACTTAGTCAGCACGCGAACGGGTGTTTGCATGGCTGATCGCCGAAATCGCCGTCCTGTCCAGCGCTGTCTTGTCGGATAGTCTATGGAAAAAAACGTTGTGACAAGCAAAGTGACGCGGTCGACGCGGCGAAGACCAACCGATCTTGACAACTGCCGATGCTGATGCTGTAACGACAGGAACCCGGCCCCAAAAACGACCGGCATCAGCAAAACAGGCTGACATAGTTAACAGCATCGGCAGGACCGATCTTGACGTTCGACCAAACGACCGACAGTCTGGAGCTCGATTGCCCCGTTGCCGGATGATTTATTAGCCAATAAATAAATATCAAACGTACTCAATATCTTCTTGACTAATCGAGCAATAGTCCAATAAAAGTTAATAGATGTCTTAGATGTATTGCTTCCCTTCCGCGGAACGCCCGTCGGCGCTGAGGATGCTGTGCGCGCTAGAGGCCGCCACGCAATAGCTCTATGATGGTGAGGTGCCGTTGGTGCTCGATTAACGTTCAGTAGTAGTTGTAATGGTAGTTGTAGTAATAGCGTGTACGCGTCTGTTTGTAGTGTTTAGTTGCTTGAGTTTGGTGACGAAGAAACGCGAGGCTGTGACCACAAAATGGCGGCCACGGGCCAACGCTGCCTACATTCGCCTATTGGAAGAACGGGAAAGAGCGATGGAGATGAAAAAAGCCAGACTCGAGTATGCGGCCAAAAGATGAAAAAGATCACGATGTTGTGAGGGAGAATTTGCCAGACTAAAAGAGCGGTCAATAGCGCGCAGCGCATTGCGAGAGTAGCCGTGTACGTACATATTTGCACGTAGGTCCGGCTGATCGGGTCAGGATGGACGAGAGCGGCCCTCCCATACATAAAAGGTAGCAAGAGATCTGACACTATGGCCAGAGGAGCTCCTTACGTCTCTTTTTCTCCCTAGTTGATCTGGCGGCCAGCACTGAGTGATCGCATAGACGGATAGATCAGGCCATTCATCGACAGGACTTTGACATGTGGCTCTTCAACCGGTGCGGTACGACAACCGAATGATTTCCCGTTTTGGAGCGATCAGATGGACGGTCGGAGAGATGGATGAGAAAGAGCGCTAATATGACATTGCCGGCGTATGACACGATCGTCGAAGGACTTACGGAAGATGGTCTCTCAATAATGTTCTAGTGAAAATGGCCTGTATATGTGTAGGTAAGATACATACATTGTGGTATAAAACACAAATGTCCAATTACACATATTTCAAAAAGGAATTGTAACGCAAATACCCAATGCTAGATCATTATGGTCACGGCTTTTCCTGGTCCAGACCCATCTATTAACGATTTCTTTTTAGGTGAATTTGTAGCAAAACGACCAATGAAAAATCCGTATGTGACTTATTCGACGTTCGATCGATCACGACGGGGAAGCTATAAAAAATTCTACATGTACTTGTGTTCACAAGTTGTAGCAATCATAAGTGGCTTATGCCACTATAGAGATTAAGTACTATTCATACATTTATTACTTGTTTGAATCTCATTCTGCTCATGAGTAAGAGAAGAAAGAGCTTACGCAACTGCCCCTTACAGGCTTCTCATACCCGATCAGTGCACAGTAGCTTCTATGGGCCAAAGACCATCCCGCATTTGATCAGTCGACAAGCCTCCGACGGTGTCTCGCAGTAGCTAGAGTCAGCCTGACACTTAAATAAACAGTGGCCTGAGCCCTAAGAGGACTCGCTGCTTCTACCAAAAAAAAACGACGCTGACATTCTGTAATGAAATATTACTTCGTTTACGCTATCATCTTTATACAGGTTTTACGAGTTCACGCAAACTCGGCCTTTATCGTACCCGGTGTACTTGAGTGAGCTCGTCAGTGATGGTGTTCTACGAATGAACCATGTAAAATTATGACATCTAATAAAGTCACAATTACCAGCAGTAACGAGCCCAATAAAACGGCCATTACGAGACCCCTACAGATGTTTCCCAAGACTGATTCATATGAACGTGGTTGCAGTAGTCGATATATTGTTGGGTATTAAGATATCATGTAATTGTAATACATTTGTACATTAGGTCGGACCAGGACGAAGCCTAAAAACAGTGCCAGTACCTCGCCATGTCAAAAAGTAATTTTTCTATAAAACCTACAAGTAATTCGAATTAGATTATTAATTGACGTAATTGTGTGTTATATTATTATTATGTGTCTGTATCAATTTATAGCTCTTCGTAAGCTTATTTATTTGGCATCATACGTCTCAAAATCTGTTTTAATTATTGTATCTAAGTGAGTATGTGAGTCATTGTAGTCAATTATATGTGAAGTCTGATCTAGAAATTTTGCCTAATTCTATAGTCTTTGCGCACAAACCAAGAGACCTCATAGTGTCCTTTACGGCGCCCAAGTACATCAGACTTTCAGAAAGTTAAAGGTCTGCTTCCTATGGCTGGCTGGCTGGCTGGCTGGCTGTCTTCAAAGAATTTGATTAGTCAGGCCGGAATTTACACACTCCACCTTCCATCTTTGATCTGTAGACCGTTCAGTTAGCGATAATGTTGTTTTGATACCAAATGAATACAGGCATTAAATAAGAGCGTGACGTAGTCATCACTCTCGTCAAGTCAGGGGCCATCCTCATCATTCGCGGTCGTTTCCTCGCGCCACGGAAGCAGAAAAATCGAATAAAAAGTTCGTTAGCACTTCGAATTAGGCTGACCATAATATGTTCTTCATCTCAGTCATGGGCGATGATGGCTCTTGTCGGTCCACTGTTCGCGACCACCAATGGTTACGATGTATCAGTCCAAAATTTCGCACACAAGTAGATGCACATGTATGCACCCGAAGTTATGTAGTACAATGTGCTATTTTGGATAGACAAAAATTCAGATAATTTTTTTGATGTTAAATTTCTTCTACCATTTCTCCAATTTAACTACCGGACCGGCACCAGTATGATCTGGCTTCGCTGATCGTTCGTTCGTTCGTCCGTTCAGTCGGTCGCCCGTTGGTGAATTTGGCGGGCCCGCGCGATCGCTAGAGGCTACCGGCGAAATCTGCTACGTGGTGCAGCATTATAGCTTTTTCTATCTCGTTTTTCCATAATCGGTTATGTCTGAGATTACTACGAGAGTTATACGAGTGGTCCTGCATTGCAACTGAGCGTCTTTTGGTTGATGCTGTCGATTTTTACAGCAAAAATTCTGTCCCATCGAGAATCCGATAGATACGCTGGCTCAGAGACAGAAAGACAAAAGCTGCGTCTGGTCGCCTCCACATGGCGACCACCCCATCATCGGTTGCCAGACTACGCGAGCAAGTATAGAAGCGGAAGCGAAACAAAAGGGTGCTACTAGCCCCACTGGCATACATCGAGAAGCGCACGCATACATGTTAGACTAGACGTTGGCGGCAGCGGCGACAACCACTACGAGAATGATCCGTCCGGGGCATCTGTTCTCGAGGCAGAAATTTCAACCCAAAATCCTCCGTCTGCCTCCTGCTACTACTACTTGTTGCCGCGGCAAGCGCTGGTCAATTCGGCAAACCGTCTGACTGTCAGGTCTAGTCATTTTGTCTCGGAATCGCTAACATTTTGGGCTTTAAACTTTAAATCGATCACCGTTGCCACACGTTGTTGATGCACTAGCCCGCCTGCCGCTTCGGGGGCTAGTCTCGTTGTCGTTCGATATGCGAAGTGGTTCCCACAAGCACCGACATTGACTAACTATGTCTGGTTAAGCAGACGCTGGCGTGGATTATGGCACCTAGCGTTGCTGCCGCACTGGGTCTACCGTGGCTATACATGCCCCTTATGATGTTATACCCAGTCAACACTAAAAGCTCAACACTAAGAGGCAGAGAGGCTCTAGAGGGGAGACCTGCCAGAAACGTGAACGACCTTTTTTTTTTTAGCCCATTTTTAGAGATCAGAGGACTCTGATAGATGAATACGCATCTACTTCTTGCTAAACGGTGCTGAGGCTGTGCGTGTTGAAACGTGATGGCGTGAGGATCAAGTGGCCGCTAGTACTAATCGGGCATACGATTTCCGCTCATTAAATGCCACAATTAAGTGCTACCAATATCGATACTGGCGAAAAGGCATGGTATGGTAGCAGTTGATGGTATGATGTTTTCATGAATTTCGGTCGGTTCCAGTTGTACTGTAAGAACATACGTATTTGCCAAACACACATGGCAAAATATTTGTACGTAAGTAAGCTTCTGTTTATTTAGCATTGTTCCGATACCGTTATTGTGTGGAAAGCAAAGATATATTCCAATGGGAAGCATCGAGTGATCATGATGAAGCTCTTGCTTCGAGTTCTGAATCTATTAAATGTCACAAGCACGACAACAACGAGAAGATATAATGTACGAGATCTAAGGCGACACACACACATATGTATATATGAATACAAATAAACGTTGTTATTCAAAGTGCCTTTCTTGATGGGCTTGCGTATTCAGGATAAAAATTCTTCAAAGCAGTTACAGCTTCGATCCGGATCTGAAACTTATAGCTTAGTTTCGAGTATTCATTTGCAAATTTTATAAAACATCAAGATAAACTTTTTTAGTAACGCGTTTGCTTCTCTGGAACAAATATGATGACCAACCTCAAAATATGAACTTTTAAAAGTTTCCATCAATAAAAGACACATCCTCTAAATCATAACCAAGCCAGCGATAATGTGTGCGTCAAAGATAAAAACATCATCAGAAAAAATTGAAGACACTGCTCACGTCTGAAGTAGCTAATGGTCTCGCGAACAATACATGAATGACATCGTATGCTAATTCATATTAAACTTCTTCACTAACAAAATGGAAAGATAATTAAAAATTGCCTTTAGGATGACAGCGTTTAACTTTGAAACCCGCACGGTACTCTCTGTCATCGATACTTCGTTGTGTTGTGTTAGAATCTGCTTCTGCAGTCGTGTACGTTGTTGATTTAGGGTGACCCAGGGGGCTTTTTTAGCGATGATGGGGGTTCGTAGAGATTGGGAAACAGCCGACCTTCGCTCGAATTCCAAAAACGACGCACTGAACGAGTTTCCTGTGTTGTTGAAAGAAGAACTGGTTTTCGTCTGGCATTACGAGTGACGGATGAGCCATGTTCATTACGATAAACAGCACGCCGAAGTTTGTCGTCCCAATTCAGACGCCGTACGTTTATGGCCATAGCATCATGTACTCCTGCCGTTGTACTACAAGAATACTTAAAGTGCTCACGGTTCGTTCTGGTATCTCAAGTCTGTTTGGCTATAGCATGATACACTTGGCAAAATGGAAATAGAAAAGAAAAAAAAAGTTCTCCAAGTTTAATCCAACATACTAGCGAGGGGCAAATCGAATTTCTGATTTCGCCATCACCGCAACAAGCGCCACCGCAACTCTGGTTGAGGTAGCGCTTGTATTGCGATTATACCGCAAATTTGTCGATAACTTAATACGACGCCGTTATTGTTCATTATTGCGGCAACGGATTACCAGAACCTGACTTCAAGAGGGTGATTATTCAGAAACTCTATCGCTACTATAATGTTAGCACAGAAGTTATACCACCACAAGTATAATGCAACGATAGCTGAAGACGAAGACGACTAGTGAAAGAAGCTGAAGACTAGCATCGCTGAAAGTTACCCGACAGACAGTGCTCGGAGACTGCTGGCAGGGTGGAAGGCGAGTAAATGAACAAATGAAAAGAAAGTAGCCATTAGGCTGATCACTCAGCCGTAAAGCCAACGCTTGGCGTCAGGTAGGGAGACCGGCAACGACAACGTCCGAAAGCCACAGCAGCCGTAGTCTACAGACAACAACAATAACCCCCCACAAAATGTGCCAAGCAGACCTGTTCCTGTTGTCGGAAAATTGTAGCGGACGGCAGCAAACCGCCAACAGGAAAGAAAATGGAGGAGAAGACCGGCAAGGCCAACGTTTGCTGCTCCAATATGGGAGGGGTTGTGTAGTTGAATGGACTATGGTGCGCAAGAATAACACTCAAAAAAAATCATCATGTACGTAAGATGCTGCATAGAAACGATCAACTACAGCGGCCGTAACCACCGCTACAACAACAATCGGTTTGTGTCCGTCGTGGCTAAACCTTCGGCATCAATGGCGTCAAAGGATACAATACCAATAAAGCTTCCAGCAATTGTCGGAGATACGGCAAATCCGGAATGCTACTAAGGCCCGCATGGATCGCTAAAAAATAATCTTTGTGAACATTCTTAGTTGTAGTGGGTTTATATATATATTTGTAAATCCCCGTTAGTTGGAACGGGTCTGCTGGTTCACCAAAATTATGCCCTTGATATGGCTACTTTCTTTAGGATAAACCCATTTCCTAATAAGAGAAGCATGCTTTTTCTCGCTTAGTGTTCCTTGTTCCTTACAATTCGTCTCTGTATTATCACTATGACTATTGGAAAATAATTGAACGGGCGCCAATAAAAACGACCGTTCAACTTGTGATATAAGCGACCCGCTACTGTTAACGCATGCGCAAAATAGCATAGAAAGCGGCAGCCGTTTGCGGCTCTGACCTGAAGATGAGGAACAATGAAGATTTCGGTTTTTAGGCGCTTTACTGTGAAGTGGCTGTTTATTTATCTTAATTCTTTGAAGGTTTATCGGCAACGGTATCACAGATACGAAAAATTGACAGCTTTAGCATTGAACTTTACTAATACCTCGCACTTGATTCAGGCGCTTGGCCGAATAGGACGAGCTGGCAGCACAGGGCACACAATCAAAAAAAAATGAAGCAAATACATTTTTACCGTATTTAGCCTCAAATGTGAAAGTTTTTTTCAGGGCACAGGGTATCTTAAACGATCTTTCAGAATCGGATGCCGTTCGCAAAAGTCTACATATGCCTACTACTCTGTCACAATATATATATATATATATGTGACAAAGACAGGGTATATGTATTAGTTAAGAGATTTAGACGCAAGCCTAAATGGGCCTTAATTTTAGGTGTAAAAAATATAATTTCAAATGGAATGTCTCCCCGCGATGTGGCCAGGTGGCGCGTTCGTTGTACGATCGCCTGTCCCAGGAAGAGAGAGAAAGCTAGGGAAGATGGGTGCCAGGTGTCCCCTCTTCGATCTGCTGGGTCCAATGTTAATCACACTTTCGATGGGTAGATGTATCCAGTACTGCTGGAAAGGCTGTATGCTAGTCTACGGTGGGGCAATCGAAATGAAGTTAAATGCACCGTAGCTTCGACTGTTAGTAAATACTATTTTAGGTAATAGATAAATACTAGCGGTAGTCTCATTGCGGAAAATGGGGGTACAAAGCGAAATGTCAGAAACGTAACTTGTGCTTTATTTTAAGATGTCCAGACACAGGCAAATGTAAGGAAAGTGACATGAGCTTGAAACGTGCGAAGTCGCGTGCCGAAAGTTCTTGTAGTTAACCCACAAGATTAACGGATAGCTAAATACGTGGCCTAAAGATAGAGTATGAAAAATACATACTTTCAATATCTGTATATTGCACGAGGAAACACTTTATTATAAACATTCGAATTAGAACGTTTCACTATATATAATTTGATAAATATACGAGGTCACATGTGGCTAAAGATGGCTCTATGGCTTCTTTCACATCCGTCATAAAAGCTCTTGCCATGAACTAAATATTAACGTGGTATCATAATAGGTGGCTACATACTCCCCTGTTATTTTTAGATGTGACACACAAATCGTCTACGTGTGATATCGTTACTCTCGACGCACGCCATATCTTAAGTTCGCTTAGTTCCACGACACGTTGAAGACGTCAAGCGTTTTCAACGTACCGTATTTCTGAAAACCAAACGCATTTCGCCGTTATTACTTTCACCTTTACCACATTATCAGTTTCCCCATTATATTAGTATAATTGTGTGCAATTATGTTCTCGTCGAGACAAAAAGCTCTGCGATATATACCCGCTAAGGGGGTGATCAGTTGAATATATGTGGCTACTAATGTCTCGCAGCAAAATTCTCAGACGAGGCAATAAGAGCCCTTGATGAATGACACACAGACCGACAGACAGACACAACGGCATAACCCCACTTCTATTAAGAGTCTAATCTGAAAATTCAGGTGTATGGTAAAATGTGCCGCCTTTCTTCATCTGTATGTTTCGCTAGAGACAACGGAATCGCTACGGCCGCTGCCGCTGCCGCTGCTGATGAATCCTCGAGACCGAATAGTTAAATTTGACGCGTATGCTTCGCAATGTTCCAACGACAACGTTGTTGCCGTCCCGGTATTAGCTGGATCACACAGTAGGTGACCTCTACCGGTCACCACTCAAGAAGTTACCCCGCTGGGCACCGTACCCCGACACGCCACGATGCGGTGGACTTCATCCATTCATCGTGACGCTAGTCTGCGTCTGTGGCGTTAGGCTACCTATCCGGGTGTGTATGTGTGTCTGAACGCGGATATCTAGATACATTCATATGTGATTCTTACCTCTCTTTTCGATTCTGTTGCAGCAATCAAAGGGCTGCTACTGCTACCATTACCACTAGTACTCATAAGGAAATCATAGTAGTGAAGTGTAGTTCTTACTAAGCAACACAGCCGGCCTGGTCCCCTCGACGCTGACGGCCACGATACATATAACAACTATGATTATGCTGGCCAGATAGTTCAGTTTCCTGTGCATCATAGTTTCGTTAAATTCATCTGCTTAGAAATTATCGTCGTATTCTATTCATCCTTCGCTGCTGGTCAGATTGAACCCCTCATCCTCGACGATGATCTCATAATACCTCGGCTAGCCAGACAGACATGCGAGGGAATACGCACGTAGGCCACTTCGCCCTTTCTATCTTGAACTCTGGTAACACTCCGACGCCGACATTATGTTTGTATATATATCTTATTTCGGAGTATCCATTTAGGCGGCCGAGTTGTTTTTGAAAGATTTTTTTCTTGTTTTTTATCAGTTGCCTGTCTGTTGACTTCGTGGCAGTTGCCGTCGTCCTCATCGTCGGTGTCGTCAAAGCAGCTATCGCTACTGTAGCCGTTAATGTTTAGTATAATGTTATCATAAATTCTAAAATAATTATATACTGACACCATCAGCCACTGACGAGGCTGGTCTGATGGATACACCGGACCACGTCGCACCCTTCGAATGGTAGCGGCTACCCCAGCGGCGATTTCAGCTGCGCTATTAACAGCAATGGCGACTCCCGTCGTAGGCTGAGGAGAAATGGAAGAAACTCTAGAGGGGGTGAGTGGAACGGCATAGTGAGACGCAGGGCTGGCCATGGGAAGCAGCAATTGAGAATATCCAAGTTGAACTAACAAGATAAACTTTGCTCAAGTCTAAAATGTTTAGTTTATTGTCGAACGTAGTCGTTCTGATAAAAGCAGTAGCAGGCACTTTCTTAGTCAGGGCTGGCCGATCGGTGTTAGGCGGGTTACAACTTCTGGGTCTATTGCGAGAATGACCAGTTACCGCTGTCAGTGTTGCGCCTGCGGATAAAAACACAGAAAAATCTATAGCGCGCGGCTTCAAAGGGAAGATTACGGGCGTTTAAACTTACACGCATTAGATATATGTGCGTGTGTGAATAATGTGACTGTAAACTTATTTTTTTTGAAAGGACATTATTATTATGCAAAATTAATGAAATGATATATATCAACACCTCTGTGTTGTTTAGATCCGTTGTGATGTCGGTGGTGCTGATGATAATGAGAACTTGAATCCAATATTTTCGACTAACCTAACTGGGGAAAAAAGAGATTCTTTTTTTTATGTTTTTAAGTTTGTGTTAATTTACAGCTCTAGTCAACCGCTTCGCTTAATTCCATTATAGTAGCAATAATGTTCAACAATCCAGAAACTATAGAACTTTTTTACTACTATTATTCATTTAATTGAAATTAAATCAGGGTTCGTTTGAGAAGCGGCGTGTGTTTGAACAGCTCAATGTTATGCGAGTTTTGCGTTATGTGCCGTTTTTACAGGTTACATAAATAAGTTTTTCTTCCATCGACGCATTGCCAACATTCAGCCGAAATATTTTCTTTCAAGTTACTTATTATTTGCGACACAGACCTTCGTAGAGATAAATCTCTGAATTATAGAACTCTGTCGCCACGTATAGATAGAAAATCATCTACAGAAAAAGGACAGACCTTTTTTTTAATCGAAAACGAACAATAATGATGAAAAGATTGTCAAAATACAAGATTATTGGAGTTAAGCTTGGTATATCCATTCAAGACCTAAACGCAGATTTCGTACACAGTCTCTCCTCTGGCGTCGCTACTGCGGAAAAATGGCGTAGCCGTCGTTGTTGCTTTCTTTCATCCCGAAGGATCGAAATAATAGATCCTAATGGGCATACTAAGGCCTAATGACAACATTTCGTTGGCAGACCATTTATGTACTAGCAGTATTGAAGGATAAAATGCCACTGAAGGTGGCGTCTATCATAAAGCAACTACAGTCAAAAAAAAAAAGAGAAAGAATTGTGTTACGTGAAAATCGAACGCAGGAACGATCTAATAAACATCTAAATGAATAATTAGTCTACGAGTAGACGGCGTTTAAACTGTAGTAGTTCCGAAAGATACAATCTAATGGAATTGTACTAAAGTTGTCTGTTGTTACTAGATAGAAGATTTTATCAAGTAGATGATTTCTAAGGAAAGCGTGCTATTATTGTAAACGCCAAGTATTTTCAAGCGTTCATTATACTAGTAACAATGTGTCAGTGTTTTTAGCTTACAACTTCACAATCAATATCATACGCGTTTCCATGGTTACCAGATGAAGAAATGAAATAAGAATGTGTAACTATATATATATATATATATAACTAAACAATATATATAATGTACAATATAACTAAACCATGGAATATATATATTCTATGGTTTAGGAAAAAAAAGTAACCGAAACACTTTCTCAATGACATTTTCCATATGCGCTAAATAGCCTTCATAAGATCGATGCGATCTGCTTATTTTTGCTGTCTGCTACGCTGCACTTCGCTTCGAAACTCTGCCGTTTGTAGTAGACTTTTTCGCCGCGGGAAAATTCAACTTACTTATTGAATTTCCCCTTCTGCAGGATTCGATGTTTATCAGGGGAAAGCGAAGATGGTTGAAGGGAGTTAAAGATAAGGGTCGACCAGGCAAACCTTTATTAATAGTGTCGTCGACGAAAAGTAGCATCACTTCACTCATTCAATAGCCTTTATAGCGGATTTTAAAAATCCACTGTAGTATTAATACAAACCGGGCGACTGGATAACTGTGCCAACAGCGACCGAATTCGAAACAGATGAAAAGACCAGGCTCGCTCTATCTGATTATGATTATTATCATATTATTAAGCACGAAATTTTTCGCGTTGGTGCCCATTCATTATTGTCGTCTCAACGACCCGACTGAACCAGCTCGCTACGAAGCCGATTTACCATTATAATGTATGAGATTGTTCGTATATTCGAGAAGTGGGCCCTTCAGCGGGTTACTTCGAGCTGAAATGGGGCGATGGTAGTAGTCTACAGGGGTTTTTTGGAGGGGGATGGGTCAATTATTTACAATTACAGGCTTCACCACAATATCTCTAAGAGACAAGGCTGAGCAAGATCAGTTTGTACTGCGTGACGAGTACAATGTACGCGTTGCTACGATATAAATGGTGACGATAAGAGTCTTCCAAAATCGTACGTCTGTACGAGATATCGTTCTGTCGGCTGTATTTCTAGCCGCTTCGTTGTTTACATAGAGTACAACAGAACTGACACTGTTAAAGTTTCGGGGTGGCAGCGTGATTGCTGTTTATACACGTTTCTGTTTAGGCCAGAAAGGACTTCAGCCTAGATGCATATTCTTTCCTTCACCTTGTCGCTATGGGTTGATGCCGCATCCCCAGCTGCACCACTCCAATTGAGCTTTTTTCCTATTATTTTTTACCAATGTGTGTTGCGCTAGAACTCTGAACTGTGGTATAGCCGAAACTGAACGAATGCTATAAAAATATTCTTTTTTTCTCTTTTTTTTTTTTTATCAAACTGTTATTCGTTTTCACAGTCGTGTGGCGTCCACAGTGTCTCGGACGTTGAGGCGTCTCCCGATATATCTTCCCTGTACCAAGCGTAGCACTGACCGACCTGCTGACTGGCAGGCAGAGCGTCACCTGTGCATCCTGTCAACAGGTGCAGTGTCACGCAGTTTCACTCTCAAATATATGTTAGGCCCCGTAGAGAGATCGCAACTTCCGTAGAGTCGTTCTACGTAAGTAAGTGACACGTGTAAGAGTATTTGTGTTTGTCTGTGTATTTGTGTGTATGTGTGTGTGTGTACGTATGTGCTGTTTCGCGTTGCGCCACCACTGGGTTGCAGCAAAATAGACCGAAACTTGACGACCCGGGCTTGTCCCACAACTGGTCTTTATCTCGCACTGGCCTATTGGCTACCAGCTGAGGGTTGTCGCTTCCTTTGATACTATTATCTCAGTCCATGTTGTTTCGTCTGAAATTCTCACACCTCGGAGCAATTCAGATTTTCCCTGTTCGGGATGAGAGTTGACGACGATAAAAGTAAACGACGAACTAACTGACTGGCAAGCAGCGGCTATGGACACCCATTTGCGATGACGGTCCAACTACGATCATAGTGCACATCGCCACGCCAAGATAAGATCGGTTTTTAGTCTACTCAAAGAGTTACTTGTTTATAGAGAAGCGACGCCATAGGGTCCGTTTGGCTCTGTTTACACCATTACACTGATCCGGTGTCGAGCCGATGAAGAAAGAGGAGTAAATTTACCTGGTAATTTTGCTCAACTTTTCGTCTGCTCTTGTTGTTGTCATCGTTGCCGCCGCCGCCGCCGCCACCCCTCTCGGCCCTACATGCACAGCTCCTGGAGCAACTTCACTTATGGCTGCTTTTCTATGACACTAATATTGTCATTTTCCTGCTCACGCCTGGGTTCAGTCGCGAGTTCTTGTCTATATGGGCTGTTGGTCCTCCCCCACATTGGCTGCTGTGACACTTGTTCCTTATCATTATTGCTACTGCTGGCATAGCATCCTTTGTCATATTTTCTCTATTTTGTAGGTCCTACTAAATTACTATGTATTTTAGTGTCGTTGCGCCATTTATGCCAGACCGTCCCTCCGATAGTTTTTATCACAGTTGGTGACTTGAGAGTGAACATGTGATGGGATCAATGGAGGGGCAACGACGAGAAATTTACGGCGGATTTCATTTGGCTTTGGTAATTCTTGTCAAAGCAACGATATGTAGTCTTGCTTAACGCTGGTAGCGTTGGGCTTATTTAGCTGCCCTACCTCGTGCATGATCTGCCACTCCATGAGTATGATTATAGGCGACGTTGCAAAAGGGAGACAGTAGCTAAGTGCGCGTTTTCTGATAGTGGCATAGGTATGTTGTACGTTGTTGCACGCTATTCACCGTTTTCAGTGGCTGTTATCAGGATTCTCTAGATAAATCGGTTTTGAGCTCCACGGTCATAGCCTATCGCATCAAACTGCACAGAGAAACCACGTTGGGTCACCAATTCATGGTTCGTTCTACTAACGGATAGCGGCTGGTTTTCAACTGTGACCACTGCTCGAACCCTTCTCTTACAAATTTTGCGTGTTTCATCCCAGTCACGCTTTGGCCCGTATCTATCTTTATCATATATTTTCATACCTTTATGTTAACAACGCGTAAGAACATATACGGAGTTATACGAATATGTCTATAACCATTGGGTAAATAAACCCGAACTAATAGAGTATCCTAATTAACTTATCAAAGGAAGATGCGTTCTAGATACGACTAGATCGTGCTATGCAATTTTTATTAGGCCACAACTTGAGTGTCCAATATAGTCCGGCTCTTGCTGTCCTTAAAAATTGGCTTTGTTTGCCAAAGTAAAATTTTGGCCAGTCAAATACAGACGGTCAAAACTCAGGCACTAGGTACAGGCCACTACTTCCATGCCGATTACCAAGGCGACTTACAATTTTGGGTAGGAATCATTGCAAGTTATTCGTCACAAAGGAGCCTGAACTAGGTCTAATTGTAGTGATACCTAAGCAATTACTATGGTGTTCAATTGAATTATCAAACATAACGTGATTGGTCCCATGTAAGGTTCGCTTCTCAATTTGTTTAGTTATTCATATTCTATAAAGCACGTCGTGAAGCTACGCGCTAAAAGGAGGACACTTGACCTGCCGTCACCCGGTTGGCTGAACGGTGAAATTTCAAAGCTACTGAGACCGCATTGATATTGAGAAGCAGATCAAACTAATTGTTGCCGATGCATCTATCTATCTATCTATCTATATATATATATATATATATATATATATATATATATATATATATGTGAATAGATATGGACAAGCTGGAACTTGGTCCCCTGCCGGTGATTCGCGGTCTGTTCGCTAGGTGAGCAGTATGCAGCAGCAAACAGCGTATGCATAGTGACCAGCTGCAGTGGCCGTAGTCTAGTGAAGGCGCGGTATTCTTCAAGCGCCTTCAAGCGCTTCAAGTGTGCGAGCCGCGCCCGATGCCACCAAATGCGTTCGCCGATCCGACCCGGTATGACGCGCGCGAACTACCGGTTGATGTGACAGCAGACGCTTGGCTGGTCTGCCTGCCCGCCCGCCCGCCCGCCCGCCTCGTCGTCAGCCATAGTACAAAGCAGAAAAACGGTCGGACAATAAAATCAGGGAAAACGACGACGAAGGCGACAACGTCAATGAATATGACGACGGTAGAGAGTTAAGAAATAGATAAAAAAAAGATGATTTCGAACGCGACCCCAGGTTAGCACAGCTTTTAAGTGACGAGCGCATGCAAAACGCAGAAAAAAGCAAGAGAAGCAGCTAAAAACGGCCATATTGAACGAGGAATAAATAACGAGCGAGAAAGAGAAAATAGAGCGGGTTAAGAGCGCCATATGTCCGCGCTGACTTCAGTCCTCTTGTGTGCCAAAGACGACGATGGGTGACTACGTAACGCTGAGCAGGTATTCATTGCGGTAACAACGGGCAGTGTTGACCGATGGCTGTTGGTCGTTGCCAGCAAGGCAAGTAGATTTGATTAGAATAACAATGAAACCGAGTGAACAAGTGACGCGGAGCGAGAAAAACGCGCACCGTTGGCCAGTTGACAATTGAGCTATAGTAGGTGACGCTGGCTGGGACTGCGGAAAGACACGCGTATGTAACGGTGGAAGTGAGGGGATCGAGCGAAAAATAGATCAGAGACGGTCTTGACAATTAGTGCCGTTCGGATATGGTTAGAGATTGTTTTTAATTCGCAATACCAAATGGCCACAGGCAACATTAAACCAAAGCTTCCATTCAGAATAACCAGATGATCAGTTGAGGAATGGATATATATAAACAGAGAACACCGGTAAAGTAAGTGTCAATTTTATATTACCAATTGTTTTATGGTTAAAAAAAAAATCCGAACATCTAGTGTTTTTGTTGTGATAGAGGGGTATCTGAACTTCTTCCAGCACTGTATATACATGTATATACACCACTGCCACAGCTATAGTTACCACAAACGTGTATAAATTTTATCAGCATATTCAAATTGCATTGAACGACCGTACTGTTGTACACGGATCCGATGAGGCTCAGTCTTGAATCGGATAGACAGTCTTGAACGAAAGACTTCCCACTGAGAGACGTGTATCACCGTCATCTCTAGATGTCATCTTAGGGGTCGTCTGGTTTGGAATTTTAAGCAATTTTTCCTCTCGCGTACCAATGATTTTTGCGTTCTTCATTAAAACGTATAATTGTCCTGAAGATTGCGTCCTCTTTATTTGCAGGTGAATTTTTTTTTATCAAGTCTTTGGAACACTCCGTTTAGTTTTATAACCGATTAAATCCAGGTCAATGATTCAAGTATGTGACACTTTAAACATCTAAATAAATTCGACTTCCACATACACAGTACGCCACAGAGCCAACTAACCACTGTTGACCACAAATGCAAAATTTCGTTTATGTCCAAAAATTAACAATCTTCTCTACAAGGAAGCTCCGTTGTTTACGTCTAGTTATCATTATTGTTGTTGTTGTTGTTGTTACTTTGAGGGAAGGACAACGGCCACGATAAGGACGGTTGACAACAGACAAAAATTTGCGTAGTTATAACTTTAATCGTTGCCGGTCATGGAAGAGCGGTTTCTGATATGATCGTTTAGTTGACCGGTGGGTTCTTTTTACTCAATTGCCACGCAAGCTATAGTTTATTGGATATAGCAAAGTGTTGATTGTTGATTTAGTGTTCTTGTTTTTCTCATTTATTTATTTTTTACTAACGTAACTTAGAATACATTAGTTAGGATGTATGTAAAAATACATAGTATGAAAAGACATGCGCAATTTTCCCTAAGCTTCATTTAAGGCTTTTCAATTGAAGAAATTTAGCGAGGTAACAGCAGACCACGGGCCGCAACGGCCAGCTGCATCGGCTTGCGGTTGGGCACGTATTGTATTTCAGGACAGAGGTGACATCGTCGGTCGCTGTCGTCGTTGTTTTCGACCCCCCGGTTTCTCCCTCACTCACTCACTCACTCACTCACTCACTAACCCTCCGGCACTGGTTCTGACCAAAATTAGTCAAGAGTGACAATTAAGGCGAGACGAACGTCGCTTCAGCCACTTCGCCGTTCACTCGTTACTTGGGTCAATTGCGAGCCATCCGTCTGTCAGCCCTTCGGCGACTTCGTGTTGCGTCTGCCACTCTGATGGCGGAATCAACTGTAATGCACACAAGCAGGCAGCTTGATTTCACCCCTTCCCCACTTTATTCTCATGTACGCGATACATGTACGTGATCCTCTCTTGACTGATACGACAACTAGGCGGACGATGACGAGCGGGTTAACTATCGTTCTTTACCCGGTGTTGCGCCGGTGCAAGCACGCGGCAGCATTACGCGCCGTTTCTGCTGTCACGCGTCCTGCCTAGTGAGAATGTTGTTCAAGCCAAAGTGTATTATGCTATAGATCGGCGTTGTTACTGGCTGCTTCGTTGTTAGCTCGGTGATTGTCGTCATTTTCTCCATCTTCGTTGACATCGTCTTCACAAGCCAGATCAGTGAATGGCCCCAGAGCGACCCATGTCCGGTAACAACGGCAACATTAAGCGAAACGGCAGCAATATATCCGAGGAGTCGCTACTGTTCCGTGAGTTGTTGTTGTTACTATTGGTGTTGTCTCTCGCTTGCTCTGAAGCCCTGTGCCTGTTTGTCGCACAACCCTCACTGAACGAGCAGACTCAGACGCGTGGCCGCCATGTCGTTCGCAGCAGGGCTGAAGTGTAACTCGGCCTCCAGCACTCAGTCCAGCTCTAGTTTGGCTCAGGTGACCGAACCCAGATAGGGCACAGCAACAGTGGCCCTGACAGCAGCTGAGGTGCGAGTACGTCGAGGGCGGCGAGAGAAAGACTATCACCAAATATAATGGAGGAGAAAACTAGTCAAGCCGCAGCGAAAGAGATCAAGTCAGGAAAGCAGAGCAGCGAGAAAAAAGCGTCGCCATTTTACCAACATTCAGCCAGACCTGCAAGCGTTTATCAGGCCGGCAACACGTTGACCCCTGGGAGTCACACAGATGGCGGCGGCTACACTGACTGCCAGCGCTATTACTACAAGTAGCGTCGAATGCTGGATCGGGCGAAGGTCCCGCCTCGACGGTCCTGGCCCTACCGCCATCTGTGCTGCTTTCGCCGTCGTAGTTGTCTCGCTGCTGCTGGTGCTAGTGGCACTGCCGAATGAATCCGGCTGACTGAGCATCAGCGCCATGGCAGCGTTACCCTGCACCAATAGAATATGTACGTATACACATACGACGAAGCTAAAGGAAAGCGGGGTGAGCACGAATCTGCAGGAGCGTAATACGCACCGAGTTTGATGCACACAGACACAATACGAAACTTTCGGCAGTGGACTGAAATAGGCACTGAAACGGCTAACACGGTCTGAAGCGCAAAGCAACGAAATTCAAGTGACCGCTGGCTGCTAATGTCGGATCGCGGGCCACTGCAGATGCTGCCGGACCCGCGTCCCCCCGAGGCCACTGCCACCTGTCACTGTCGTTCAATTTTGACGCAGCGACAGAGACAGTATCAACATCAACAGCAAAAAGATAGATAGCGATAAACAAGCCAGCCGTGCTAGCAGCACGGGTATTAATGGCCAAATTATGTTGCTATCGTCGTTCATTCGGTCCATGTTGAACTGAATAATAAAAAGCTTAACAACGACAGTCAGAGGACAACTAACCAAATGACCAGCAGCAGATAGGTTTCGTTCCATCCAAAAAAAAAGAAACCGACTAGCTATGAATGAGCAAGACTGATCGGGACAGAGCGGGGCGATGAGAACAGAACGCAATGAAGAACCTGAATCAAGAAATGAGGGCCTGGACGACACTTCACTAATAGCCGTTGTCGCCGTCGCTCTAGTGGTATTGTGCACATTACTACTGTCGCCGCTGGGGGGGGGGGGGGTGTCGTTGAGCAACAGCAAAACACCTCTCACTGACCGGTCACTTGTTCCGTGTGAGCATATCGGCCCGTTTCATTATATTTTACATGAACTGAGCCACTGACCGCTTGGGAATGGGGCAAAATCACTGGAGGAACAGAAGCACAGCTCGTCTACGTTGGGTGAGGGAGCGGCGATTAACATCGACGGATAATCAAAAAACAAAAGACAGTCTGTAGTCCGTTCAACGGCAGGCGTCGAAGTTGCTTCACTATCCCAAGTAGAGTAGCGAAGATTCCCATAGCGGAAGAAGCGGGTGAAACAATACTATAGTAATCTACTGGCTTGAATTGACCGGACTGAAAAAATGCTGTCATCATATTACCTGTCAGCTGCTTTAAATTATTTCACGAATTTTGTATTTGCTAAAGTTCTAACTTAAAATAATAAAATTCAGTTTTAGCAGAGCGATCACCAAGGCTTGAATATATTTCCGATACGTTCCAAACGCTTAAAAACCGCTATAAACTACAAACATTGTGCATGCTTTATAAATGCATTGCATCCGTTACCCCTCTACGTTCCGGATCATATCAATACATGTGCCATTTTCTAGACGGTACATTTTACGGGACACTTGTCGTTGCGGTAAAACGAAGGACGCAGAACGTTGCCGGGAGCTGACTACACAGCGAATACGAGTCTGACTTGAATTTCTGATCGAAACCTACGTTTATCTTGTTTGTGCCTATTATTACAATTTCGATTGCTGTTCAGCTTTTTTATGGGACTGCATGACATCAGTAACCCGACTGCCCGTTTTTTGCCCAAGTCAACCTTAATGTTACTGCATAAAATTGCACTGCAGTCAAGGCCCTCATGCGAAGCAGCTAAAGACAGGTTTTGTAGCCGCAATGGTTGGTCGCCCGCGATTGATCCTCCTATCTTGAGAAAATGGACGCCGTCGAACTATCTCCGTAGATCATCGTCAGAGACAGATCGGTTAAATTATCAGGTATGATCGACCTAAGTAACCCAACTAAGGAATCGCCCGTGTCTCTTTGCTCTCCTACGAACTATAGTCGAAGAGACAGATTAAAGGAACTAGCTAGGTCTAGGAAGACTCAGCACTCAGGTTCACAGCAGAACGAGATCAGCCAGCGGCAGGGTAATGCCAGGTCAATCAGACCTGAACACTGTGCGCCTTGTCCTGTTCAGCGCGTATCGGATTTCCCTCCTTTCTTCTCTCTCTCCTTCTCTCCTATTTTCGCTTTCCTTCGATACTTGTAATTCTCCCGCCTTTTCTCCCTCCGTTGTTTAGTTTCTATCCTTTCGTATCGTTTTTCAGCTCAGATATATTGCTGTGATCATGCAGGCTATTCGAAAAACTCTGCTAGGAGGTTCCCCTTCTGGTGGCGGATAACCTCCGCCAGCTATCAACTGTTAGAAAAGAACGGCCAAGAAACAGGAATCGACCCTCTAGGCCCTCAGACCGGCGCTCACCACTTACGGAGATGTCCGTCGCCAATGTTTCTGTATCGCCTCCTGTCATTTGTTGGACGAGCAGACAAACGTAGCCTAATGGGCTAATAACCGCTTGGTAAATCCGGCCCAGCCGCGGTCCCGAGTCAGGTTTCGACGACGGCGCAGATTAGCTGTAGGTGGACGGCCCATAAGGACAGCAATCACAACAACAAAAATAGTGTCGCGGGAAGCCTGGGACGCTCGACCAGGCCGTCACAAGAGCAAACCAAAGTAACGGGCATATGACGACAATATTGCGGATGCGTCATTTACGAATGTGGCGGCCAAATCATATCTGTTTGTCGATCTGAGTTTGGTTTTGTCATGATTTGCTTGTAAGCTCGGGGTTCAGGAGCGATGTGGCACTAGTCATGGAACAGCGAGACAAATGTATCTATCTATCCTCATAATATTATTATGGTAATGTAACAGGACAACAATGTCCGTGGTTGTCTATGTCATTGGTATCATTATCTAGACGTCTGACCCGAAAGAGCCTTTAATTAACCTCATATATATATATCGTATCGTAAGATTGTGGCGCGAATTACTATTGAACTATTGAGAGCTAGCAAAATTTAGGTTAGCTTCCATTTATAGGCCCAAGTGTGAATCTATAATAGCATAATATATAAAGCAAATTCGGACGGTTCCATCTGGGCTGGAGGAAAAGATTGGGCCACTCAATTTTTAAACTACAGAGCGTACCGTTTTTTTAGGATATTTTATCTAAGGTAGTTTTAGAATCGTATGCTTAGAATTTCTCATTGAGCTGGGACCGATAACATCTGTGAGATCATCACACCAGCTAGAGTTAGCATTTAATATATTAAACACTTACCACGTCTCGTTTTGACAGCATTTGTCCCAATATAGTATAACTTTGATTTTTTAGTTTTTACTTATCTATACATGTCGCATATTATAGGTAGGCGAGACTTGAGCCGACTACTCCTTATATAATGTTTCCAACTCAAGCCACGATTCATTTTAGATAGTTAAAGAAACGCGGAAAATTGTCATATTTTGCTGGCGAGGATCAATCTCCATTTCTGTATTTTTTTATAAATATATATAATATAAATACAGATATAAGTAGCCAGTGTGGACAAGAAGGTATCCTATTTTGATCCCTCTTTACTTCCAAGTTAAGCACGCCTAACCTGAATAAACTCGAAAAGAGCATCTTCGCACAATTGCACGCTGACGACAAGATATTAAACTCTGCCCTGTGCTGGTCGAAAGTGCTTCATGTGCCATTAGGTACCGTTGAACAGTAAATGTATCGATGTGAGCCTGTAGAAAAAAGTGACGAGAGATTCTCTTCACTTCGCTCTTCGTGTTTTTTTTGAAGGCTTCTTCTCGAGACCTATTCTCTCTAGAGAAGAACTGCGCTGTGGGGAAGAGTACTCTTCACAAGTTCGATGTATTGCATTACCATTATGTAAAGTTGGGCCTAATGGACAAGGCTCTATTCGTCTGCGGGTGGAGACGGACCTAGTCTTGCCAAGTGAAGGAGAGTAGACTAAAAGGAGATTCCCTCATGAAAGCAGCGCGCTGGTCCTCATCGTAATCCGACCACTATGCCGACCATTGTAATTCAAAGGCTCGTGAGCTGACAGAATTTCATCAATCAATAGACCTACAGACCTAGACGCCATTGAGGAAAAAGGATAATGAAGTTGAGAGGGCAAATATTAAAAACAGTATATATGTAAACATATCTATGCAGTGACACAAACTATATAAACTATACATACTAAAATGTATAGAATATTTCTCAGCGTACCTATCTTTTTTCCTAGTCCGCCATGGCAATTGCATCTATGGCTAAACCATTAATACGAAGAAAAAATCGCAAGTAACTATTAACTTGAGAAGTTCTTATTACTAACTGCGAGGTTACCACTTTAAGGTGGTATTCTTTAAAACAGTTTCTCGTACACGACAATACAGACCCGTCTCGAAGTGTCCATTCAACGTTATAATTTGATTATATACATTAGGTTGGCTCTTGTAACGCATATGACTAATGACCCTAATATAATATTGTCGTATCATAATTATGTTAAGCACTCCTTTTGAAATGAAGACAAAAATCTAGGTATTCGGCGCTCAAGTTACCTTTTGGTCACCTAATTACTGGCTTAAATGGCTCAAAAGGCACCGAGAGACCATCTTCGGAATCTCTTTTCGGAAATCTATCATACGGGCTTAGTAAGTGGCCATCTTGTCATTGATATGATACCCAGGTTTATTATTCATCAATTGTTTCTACAAAAAGCCAGCCGTCCCACCAGCTGTGTAGCCTTCTGATTTGTCGTTTCCGGGCAAATAGACATGAGCGGCACGAGCGTCCGCGATCGCTCGCCACGCACGTGCTGCCCGAAAGCATCCCAACATCAAACCGTCGCCGTCAAGTGGTGTCTGTGTCACTGATGTTTTTTAGCAGTGCGACGAAGTGCCATGGAAGGGGTGCGCAGAACAACATCGATAGTTCTATATACACGTAGCGCGGTTTCGACGGCGATGGCTGCGGCGTTTCAGTGTTCAGAGCTCGCTCGTAAAAAGACATTAATAATCTGGCAGACAACAATGCTTCGAATACCGCCATTTCCTTGTTCAGTTACTAGTTGATTTTTGCGTGAAATACCCGGCTACATTGTATATACACATAACGTCTGGTATCCAGTCGTTCAAATCGTTGCGTACGGAACCGTCATATCGAAACGTCACATCTGCCCTCTATAGATCACACCATCTGACACACAACGGCACAGGCGTCAGTCACCATCCTTCTATCTGTCTATTTTAAGAGAAAAGGGAAAAGTAAAACATGAGTCCATACAAACCTCTGTTCATCCCCTGCGTAGTCCATTGCTGCGCTACGTATCAGTCGCGGATATATCGATAGCAATGTCGGCAAACGACAATACGACGACATGAAGAAACTCTTGATCTTGACCCAATGTATCGGCTGCTGGTGCAGTTCGAATTGGTGGCTGATTTTTCGTGCAGTTCGTCTGCTGGTGAAAATGTTATCGAACACTTTGTGACTCGCACGGAGCGTATCATATGATTGTTGATTTGTAGATCGTGCTGGGATGCTCATAGAGACAGGGGTAAAGAGGCCGTTCTTAAAGTAACAAAGAGAACGGGGTGGAGGGGTAAACACTAGAAGTGTTGATCCACAATGAACCGAACGTGAGGAGAAGAAACGTGCTAGAACTCAAAAGGAATCATTTGCCCTGTCACAGTCTGCGATAGCCATCACGCGAGTGTTTTCGAAGTTTCGTTCATATTCTGCCAACTATTCTATGACGGTGGCGTAGCGATAGCTGTGAAGTTCGAAGATCACCGTTTACCTACTGACGTCGAGGTTTCATGCGAGAAGAGGACGAGGAAACTGGGAGGAACTGTTAAAGTGAAGTGTAAAATAACGATTGGTACCTGAACATGAGCGGTAGGAACAACGCGATGAAAAGCAGAAGTATAGGGGCATACGTACAACGGACAAAGGGAAAACTCTGCTGTCAGTCAGATGGAGACATTGACAGAGCTAGAGGGTTAAGTAGAGAGCGGCCGTTTACAATCAATCGATGTATTTTGAGTTGATACAAAACGTCTACGTGTTGCTCGTCCGGGTACACTTTTAGGGGGCAACGAGATTGCTAAAAAAAATTAACCTATTCTCTTTGATTAGATAATAATTTATTTTATCCGATCCCGATTTTTTATAACAATACATGTGTTTTTGGTAATGGTAAGGGTGTTCAGAGAGACTGGCACCGTACACAAGGTCAAGTTAGTATACATCCGGAATAACACTCTGTGGTCACCAACTTGTTTTATATACGTGCCTAGCAGTTATTACAAAGGAACTCTATAGCTTATTCCATTTACTCGACAAATTTACAATGTTTGCTATATCTGAAGGAAAACTCAAAGTGAGGTGCTATTAACAACGCAAGAAACGGTGATTTAGGCAAGGTGACCTTTTTTTGTTAATACTGTAAGATATACATTTGTGTGTGCCGATTCCTTGTCAGCTTTCAAACTTTTCTTTGTGAGCTTCTCCCTCCTGTCAGTGTCCCTCCTTGTGTCTTGAATCAATGGACAAAGAGTGTATGGAAAAAACCTATCTGCTAACAAACGCAATCATCTTTACCTACTTAACCAGGTGCCTAATCAGGTTTTGGCCTAGTACACCGAGAAGGTTCTCGCGCACAACCGAATTTCGACCTAACACATGTCATCATTAATATATTCACAGTCACAGATACATACTAGCAATTGGTTAATATAGGTGCTCTGAGATGACCTATCTGTACCTTAGCTAAATATAAGATTCTCGCTTTGCTGCGATTCGACCATGAGTAGCCATGCACACAGTTCGGCTCGTAAGGGCTCGATTTTTTGCCAATGCTTTCAACAGCACACCCTATGCATGCTCTGGTACATATATACGATATGGTACGAAGATACCTAGTTGCTTCGGCATCTCTTATCTGTTGTCGCTGTTACAGTTTACACGAAAATAATCACTTTTGCAGCCGATTAGAATCAAAGCCGACATCTACTTTCGCCGATCGCGCTAATTTAAATAAAGTGACTATCCATAATCACTGGCTTGAACTCCGTAGGCATACAGTTGTCAGTAGCTGAGACCGTATAGGAGCAGTAGGTGGTATAAAGGACAATAGCAACCGCTAATACCAGTGAGATCCTTCCTCACTGCTATCCTGAACCACAACGATGTCGTATCTACAACAATTAGACCACGTAAGCGTCGTCGTGACTCTCTAACTCTGTGTTATTACCTGTGCCCGACGTGCGTGTTTAGAATCGGCAAGATCTAACTGAAACGCAAGTCAGCACTGGCAATCGCTGCTGCTGCTGCTGCTGCAACGATGCCGCTATCGTGGTCACGACCAACTGAAGTATTCAGGTCTTCTTCACTGACTGATATCTGTTAGGAAACCGTGTCTTAGCGAGGTCGCGTCAGATAGACCTCCTACTAACTCGAGAATAACATTGGCAGACTCTGGTTGGTCACTCACCGCACCGGCCACGTTCTAGCCAATCTAATACTTTCTAGCAAGTCACAGATTGAAGAGGAGTAAATGAGCGAAGCTTAGAGCAACGACGACGACGACAGTGGCGGTGGCGGCAGGAAGAGCAACAGCGAGAGCAGCATGAATTATAGCGGCCGTCGATGCCATAGCGACCGTCGTAGAACTGATACTTGAGAAAGAAACGACACCACAGCCTGTAGGAGATAGTAATTGGTACTACTCGCAGCTGTGGTCTGTGTAACGCGAAAAACAGGACTCGTGGTCGACAGCCTCTGGCCATTTCTCATCCTTGCTTCTCTTCTTATCCTTCCGAGTAGTGAAATTGATAGATCTGTCTTTGCTGCCATGAAGTCGTCTATACTCCAATCTGTGCTATCTATTTTAGATTAGCAATCAGAAGGTGGCGGACCGACCTACAGCTTGGTCATGCCTAAAACGTACACAATAGCAATTCGGCCTAGCGCTCATTGCAGCTTTCGGTCAATGAGAGGCTAACGATGATGCACACTTTTGCCGGTGGGCCGTTGTCGACCACAGCCGGTCTGTGTCTCTGCTGTAGTGCATTCGATCGAACTACGATGTAGTAAACGACGCAGTGGCATTTCTCGTCGTCTTGTCATGCAGGCAGATAGCGTTTGTGCACGAGCTGATTTTAGCCCGGTATAGTGCTATAACAGCACGAAACGAAGCATCGGGTCGCTGGTTTGGCTGATCTCGACAACTGGCAGTCTCATACCGTCTTGCTGTGGGCGCACCGCGCTAAACACGACGACGCTAACTGCCTTCAGAACGTGTTCTGTAGATTCCAGCGGCGAGGGCGGGAGTAGCTGCCTGTACATTCGAAAGAAAAAGCGGACGTACTCGGTGAGTTTGAGAAATCTCGAGAGTATATACGTATATATAATGCACTGATATATAATTGCCTTCGAGTAGAAAATATATGACAAAAACATGTGGACAATTACGGCTTGCCAAAAATTGGCCAGATGACCGGCGATGGGAGAATCTTGATCAACATATCAATGGTACATTTTTTACTATAAAAAATTGTCTAATTGTGAATGCAAGTGGTCTTTTTTTGAAAATGAAGTTTCATACTTCATTTTCAAAAAAGTGAAAAGAAGTGATTGGCTTGCCCTGCTAAATCGATTCACAAAAAAGGACCAGCTGTCATTTAAGGAAAGCTACGAAAATACGTTCAAATTTTATACACAAAATAAAAATCTCTGAATACTTCCTTTACACATTAATTTTTATGCATATAAAATGCCAATATATATTTTTACCATTAGTACTACTATTATAATTCTTAGTGTAACTAGTAATGTGAAAAGATCACAAAAATACTCCAAAGCATTTGCCCCAGTGAGTCAACTGTTGCAACCCTATGAATTGCCGCTCATACGGACTCTGTTTTCTATATATTATCTTCGCATACGACATGCAGCGGGCGCCCACACGTACCTTTTACATTGTATAACTCCATACTATTATAGTAGTCATTAGGAGATCCTTAAACCAGCTACTGGAACCAATCGCGACACGTAGCAGCTGCCAAACCCCTCTATTTTCTCGCTAAAGGAAAGAAAGAATGATGATCGTTACGCCTGCTCCATGCTTTCTTCATGAGGCTTCATAGACGCCAGATGGAGATGAAGGAGCGATAGCACTTATCTTTTCGGGGCCGGCCAACTCAGGAGGACGACGACAGCAGCAATGGCAAATATGGTCAGGACATCTTCGAGCGGCCCAACACGCCGCACCCTGGACCAGGACCAGGAAAGTCTCCTGCCGAGGTGTAAGGGTAGTGGTAGGTGCGAATATATATATAGATGTGCCACTTCCAGCATTAACAACAGTAACAGTAGCAGGTATGACGGGTGCAAAAGAGGCCAAGAGGAGGAAGATGGTTCTCATCGTTGTTGCTGTGGGAGTGGGGGGCGAGGAGCGAAGGCATCGTCCTGGTGTCAAAAGGAGCGAAGTGTTACCGTCTAGGTTGGGTCCGCACGCCTGCTAACCCACTGCTCACTATAAGCTGCTGTATGACTCTTATTCTGCCTTGTCTGTGCTGCACGCTCACCTTCGCCTGCCTTGGCAGTGCCCCAGGGATGATGGGCTTGGTGATGAGGCCATCAGACGACCCTCCGATCTCTCCTCCTCCTTCTGTCCGGAGTAGTGGAAGGGTGCTCTTCCCTTATGGTTCTTTTCGCCTTTGGCTTTAGCTGCCCCCTGCTCCTTTCATCTCTTTTTCTCATCGGAACGCGGTGAGAAATAAGAGGCGATGGTAAAGGGTCATTGTCTTAGCAGACTCTCGCTGCTACTAGGTGCTAGCTCTCTTCTTAACCCTTCGTTGCGGAGAACCGTAGAGAAATGACGCTGCTGCCGCGCCACTGAATGGTCCTTATCGGTGGTCGCTTACTCGGCTGGCGGCGATGAGGAGAATGGACGAACGATGCTGCTGCGGCTGCTGTTGCATAGGCTGAGGAGAAGCTGATACGACCGCCACGGACACTATCTATCGCCCATGCTTATTTTGCCGGTAGTCAGTCATTGGTCGTCGCTTGGGCCGAAGCTGCTACTGTCCGAAACGCCACGAAGATCCCAAGATCACACACAATCACCAGCAGCAGCGCGGCGGCTGCAACATCATCTACTTGCGCACTTGAATAATATACGAGGCGATATGAACGAACTAATAACCATATTTCAATATGCTCTTCTCCTATACTCCGGCCGCTAAAAGGTGGTCCGTCTTCGTTCCTTTCCCTGTCCCTTTTCCAACCGCTCTATCTTGTCCCTGTGTCGTTTGCCCTTGCCGTCTTCTCGCTTTTACGTTGCTGGCATCATCATACTCTTCTATTAGCGACCATGTTTGCCTCTACGGTACGATCAAACGGAAAAGCGTGCTAAAATCTTTGTGTTATGTGACAGCTAGTATCCTACTACTGATCAAATTTTTCGCACTACATGTCTCATGCCTATCTTTGTAGTAACATTGAGACGTCTGTTACCGTAGCGGACACCATTCTTCGCGATTCTCTATTCTTGGCCTTTGTCAGCAACCTTCTCGTTTTTGTTTCTTACTTTTCTCCCTCTTCTTAGATACCCTCCGCCCCCACCGCCCGGCCCTCGTTTTCTGATACGCTTAATATTTATGTCATTTCCGGGCGTCGGTGATATCCCCACAGGGGCGGCCGTAGAAGCAGCGGCCATATCAAATATATCGGCTCGCTCCTCGATCGTCAAATACAACGACTCCTTCTTCGTCGGCGCCACCTCGTTCCTTCATAGCCGGCCTCTGGGTTCTGCCGACCTGTACCCTGGGCCAAAGTTACGGCCCACCTACGACATATAGTTCAAGAAGCCTTTTTACCGTATAACTTAAACGGCGGTCCGGGCGAGAAAGAAAGCAAAGTCGTGAGAGAGAGAGATTGCTGAGGGCGAAGTCATATAGAGTGAGGTCGATGGCTTGAGTTTATCGTTGAGATAGCGGTAACCTAACTGCGGTGCACAAAGATGTCGTTTTTAATGGGGTGTGCTCCTAGCGATTTTCGATCGTTTTAAAGGCTGTATAAGATGTACACAAATGGGCGACAGTGTTGTGAAATCCGGAAAATAACTTAGTGTTACCGGAAAATTATTACTAATCTGCTAACAAAATAAAGATACGTTGTGCATAATTCAGCAGGAGACAAATTAGAGACACTGATTTTTTATTCATGGCAACATGGTGTTGAACGAAAAACAAGGGGGTGTTGCAACTGAATTAATCCTAGCATCCAAAAGTACAATACGGTACAATTTACAGTATTCCTATTTGCAAAAGGAATGGGTAAGACTAAGTCCTAATTTTTCGAAGCTCTGCTACGTTGTAATAGTGCGATCGATCAATGTCTAATTGAGTAGACCCGATAAGCATTTATAGTACTAATGCTCATAGCTGATGATCCGTCAATGTGTACGCAATGCGATCAATAGACTAGTATATTCTATCACCTCAGATGTACGTCGTGCATACGACCTAAACACGGTCGATGCACGTGTATATAAATCCAATATACAAACCATGAACTCGTAATATTGTCAAAGTGCACACTTCACCAGCAACTGAGTGGCCACTCTATATTTCAACCCATAACGAAAACAAGTTCAATGTGGTTGAACCACGATCCCTTCATCAGTTCTCTTGGGATAGAAGATTCAGCTCAGCTGGACAAAGGCAGCTAAGAATGCCAGACGGTAAAGGAAGCGACTCAGCTGATCAAACCGGAAACTCGGGTCGGTCACTGCGTAGCTGTGGATGCTGTGCGCTCTGGACGGTTGAACAGAACGGAAAGACGATGAGAGGTGGACGACGGGGGGGCGGGCGGGGGGTCATCGGAAAAGACAGATATAGAAAGAAAACGAAGCGAAGTGATGCGCAGGCGGGTCAAGTGTCGCTCGCATTTGTGAAAAACTCACAAAGATTGGACATTGAAAAATTGCAAGCAGCCGAGTGGGCCGCTTCTCTTGAGAGTCAAATTGCGCGTAGATGCTTGTACGTTGGCCAATGCTGAGCAAGCATTGGCAATCGACTTCGTCATTGTATCCGGACGAGGCAGACCAATCCCGTTCCGGCGGTCTTCGGTGTGTGCTCGCCACTTGGCAAATGCTGCAGTACGACGGGGCAACTCCGCTGTGCGATACGATACGTCTAGGAGCTGCAAGGCACAAAAGAGAATAAGGCTCTCCAAAAAGTTCTCACAATGTTTCTCGCTGTGTGGGCTTCCAGGGGCGCTTAGTCAGGGACAGAGCGAGTTGCAGAGGAACAACGGTGACCCGTGCAACGAAAGTGTGCCGCCATCGCCCCAACGTGATGACATTGTTGTCACCAAGTGGCACGAGGTCATAAGTCATCCGCCGCGATATCATTCTCATGGAGATGACGACCGAACCGGTGCTGGTTTACAAAAGCGCAGGCACAAAGACAGCCGTCGAGAGCAAGTCGTCACCGACGGCATGGCGAAACACAGGCCGTACCGATGGTCAGAATTAGCTGATTGGGGTTCGAATGGGTCGAGATCACTGTGTGAGAGGAGGACAAGATTAGGCGCTATTCGTAACTCTCAGTAAGGAGTTACGTTTATCGCGTAGTGACGTGGGGAAATGGCAAAGGCATGCGTTGAAAGATATTAGCGCAAGCCTGCAACCAACAATCCTGCAGAGAAAGGGGTGATTTGGGTGACTATTAGATCTATTCAGATTGGACGTCATTTCTATAACAGGGCGAACAACCAGTCTATCGCTTGGTGACGTATGCCACTTTGAACTGTACCGCTTTTCTGTGCTATAGCCACTGTGCAAGGTTTAAGTTAGATGTTTTTGAAGTATTGCTTCGGTACAGCCGTGACGGAAGTGGTTCGAATAAATATAAACTTCTGGTGAAGGTACAAGACTTCTAAACGTCTGGGTCTTTCCCGTTTGTTATCAAAATGTTGCTCTCTCCAAAGATGTCTGTGCATGTTCAAACTAAATGCTAAGTTGTCGATTCGCTGCTAGAATTAAACATTGTAAAATTAATCTGATCTTCTTTTTTTCTTCATCAAATTTGCCTTTTATTTACATATGTTTACATATATTTATACTTATTATATGCGCTGATAAACTTATCTGTATTTATTATCGACTACCGTTACGAGTAACCGTTGGATCCCATTGGCTTTTCGCCTAAAGCTTTTGAATATTTGGGGATTGTTGTAATAATTGCCAAATATTTTGTGAGATTTCGCGATTTTTATTTTACTAATACAGCCTGTTTAAGAAAACCTATTTCAATCTCTGATGCTTCATTTTGACAATCTCTTACCCATACATACCGATATCGACAACATGCCCGGTATCAATAAGGGCTATTTTACTGACGTTCTAACCTGGTCTAGGTTATCCGACCATAACTTGGTAATTCAAATGGAGCACTACATCAGGCATATGGCATACGCGGTCGCTAGCTTTAATCTTCGAATTGCCTAGGTTTCATAAAAAAAAAACTTTATTGGAGTTTCCGTTGAAAAAAATCACACAGAACAGTTTTGCCTGCAGGCAGACAGCAAAAGTCAACAAGCGCTTAAGACCTTTTATTCCTATTTATTGATATTATTCAGTCGGTGTTTATCTATTTAGTACGCTAAAGCAGCCACGACGCTAGATTTTAGCGAGTAATAGCAGCACCTCCTCCGCCTTCTACTTGTCTTCATATAGGAATCCTTCAGAGATGCGAGTGCCACCTTGGTCGACCGCCTTAACAGAGCCGGTCCGCTAACCGACCCACCAACTAACTACTGGTGCTTAGGCGTTCACAGCTTGTCCACTGAAAAGGTGATGTATATACAGATTCTATTAATAAACGTTGCAAAAGAGAGAAGGAAGGTAGAGACAGAAAAAATGCTGCCATACCAAGTCTCTATGGCGCCTGTCCCATACTACCCCGCCTGCAGCTCAAGAGATCGCCTGACCGGTAGCTGAGCCCGCTGAATCTCACCCCCGGACTGGATGCCACACTGCGATGCCCCCTGCCTTTCCCTTAAACTTCTTGAAACCCGTGTCTACTCCAGAGTGTTCGCTATGCTTCTCGTCGTCTTCGTTGTATTCTAACGCAGCAGCGGGCGGTAGTGGCGTTGTTTTTGTGGCGGCCAGCAAAGACGCACACCGGTAGCTCTGAAATTAATTAAGCACCTAGGCCATCGTACTCACTGTTCGGCAGTCGTCAGAGAGAAACGTCTATGGAACAACTGGGCAGGGGTTAGAAAGACAAGAAAGAAGCAGTGAACGCTAAAGACGCTAAGCGATGAATGGGGAGCGCAACGCTGAAACAGAAGAGGTTTAAGTACGTTGTTTTTACTTGGCTCTTACAACAGCAGCCGAAGAAACGCGTCGCTGTTGGCCAACGGACCCGTTGAGCAAATCAAAATATGTGTGAGCCTCGTAGTGCATGCAGCTAGTGTTCCGGGCAAAAGGGGGCAGAGTCCTACAACGTCGCGTCGTTAAGGCTCGCAGGACTGCCTTCTCCCACCGCAGCCGTCGTAGATTTCATTAACGACAGCTGGGATTTAAAAGACCAGGGCATATGGGTATGGAGGCGGCAGTGGATATTCCAGGAGATCGACGTCGACATGTGAAACTCAGCAAGTGAGCGTAATAGGGGTTGGTGGCACGGGGGTTATGAAAGTTTAAAAAGTCGATAGACGACAGTCAACTACACTTCGGCGGTGGGAAGAAATAATTCCTCAAAGGCAATGGCGGCAACGCTAACACCAGAATCGGTAGCAGCGGAGGTACAGCAGTCAGAGCGGAGTCTCGTTTCGCTAGTTAAGTGCTATGAGATGCAGCGGGTGCGCTTGCTTACAGCAGTAAGCCAAAGTTTCATATAATGACTTCAGGGAATGCACACCCCTCTGTATTGACTATTTGTATCGTTGCATATATATGTGTGTGTAAGATAGAGTTGAACAAGCAAGCAACGAACGTATTGAGATGATAACAGTCGAAAGGAGACGAACTCGGTCTGTCCATGACTTGTCAAAGGCGAGAAGTGCATGGTCTTCTAATTATATGATGCCGTTTCCTAAGTAGGAATACGTACAGTAACCCTGCTATAAGATGTAACTTATGAAACCCTAAAACGACCACTTTTACTACGTGTCGCCTGAAAATTCGTTATAAATTTTGCTGACTAATCTATTGCCGCTCCGATACAGTTGTGCATACCGCTTCAGCTAAAAGGAAAAAGCTCTAGACATCGTGTATCGTTACATACATAGTTGAACAAACCCCCGCTGAATAGACACCCCAGTCTAGCAGTGTTTCGCAGTGCCGGCAATGCAGCAGTTCTATGGAGGACTTTTTTTGTATACTGAGTCGCTGATACCAAAGAGGTGCTGGGGAGGCGATTCTCCTATGGCATTTTGAGACCCAAACACTTATATAGAGATATTTCCGATACAGACTTAGAGAGCTCTTTTTTGGCCACAAATACCGATTCGCAGCGGAGATCGGAGATGGCAGGAAGTGATGTCTAAGGCTGAAGACAAATCGAGTATTAGAGATTTGCTAGGAAAAAAGGGTTTACATTTCGAAACCGTTGGCGATTTGACGAACGAGCATTTATTAAACGAACAGACGGACCTGTTTTCGTCGTTCAGAGCATCAGTAGCAGAAGTCGGACTGTCTGCAGTCGCTGGCATCTCGTTCGGCGTTATTTGCCGGCCATAATACGAGCGAGCTATTAAACATTGTCGAAATGTAGAACATAGGAGATTGCCCTGTCTATTTCTCTAGACCTTTTCAAAGAGCTGTAATGCTTTCGAAGTTAGACGAAACGTTTTTTTGTTTTGTTCTTCGGTTAGATTAATCGGAAATGAAATACTTCTGTTTTCGTAAAGAAAGTACATGACGATCTATCTGCTTCTGCTAAGTAACGATATCAAACGATAGTAGATAAATATAAAATTAACTTATAATGAAATGATGCCGCAGATGAACAATATATACATGTAGCATTAATTTGAAATGGCATGTTGATTTTTGTTGTACTTTGCAGCATTTTTCATTCTCCGCCATTGTAGCTTCATGGCGTCGACCATAAACGGTCAGAGAGAGTTCGAGCCAATTAGCGATCGTCTAAAGGGTTATTATTAAAGAACAAATGCGGCTGCCTATACCGTAGTTTTTCGGTTCAAGATGTCAACTAGTTAGCTAACCATTGGCTTTTTTCCAGATGGCGGCTAATCGACCCGCGCCCATAATATCAGGTTCGCGTTTTTAGTCATCTACAGGGCTTCCGCGAGTGGAAGGGGCAGTTGACAAGGTGACGGGACGCCTCTCGTGAGGCGATACCCATCGAGCACATGCGCAGCGCTCGCAACCGACTTGGCCGTCCACATCTTAAAAATGTTTTTTGCTGATCATTCTCCACTATAATTATATTATTATTAATCGTAACTGCAAGTGGCGCCACGAGAGGCGGGCGGAGACCAGCATCGGATAGTCGTCTGCATGCACAGGCGTCTTAGGGAATCGGTCATCGGAGACAAGCCAGCGGCGGCGGGGGCGGCGGCGGCGGCGGCGGCGGCGGCGACGGCGACGGCAGCACCGATGCAGGCTGATTCCCCATAGTTTTCATCATGAAAATAAACATCGACCAGTCCCAGTGTATGGAATTGCCGTTTCGGAGCCGCCATTCAGTAGCAGTTTGTGTCGCCTTCGCTTGTTGTTTCACTACAGAAAAAGTGCAGTCCAACCCTAAAAACCAGTAACCCCGCTGTCGAAGCTGGCATAGCCGAGGTAAAGGCGACTGAGTGAGAGGACGTTCTACGATGGTCTATGTATAATGCAACATTAACGACAGACCTTTGACTGGATGGAATTAATCCGACGCATGAAGTTGGGTCTAAAGGTAAAGAAGTGTAAAGCTAAGAGATAATGGTATCGTACGACAGGCGCTGGCTGAAATGGAAACCCTTCTTTAGATGTTTTTAATGGTAAAAGTAGTGTTTTTTTAAATTCGCTATGGCTACACGTAATGAAAGTGCCTCCTATGATAATCGTACGATAGGTAAATAGCCGAAACTTATCTCTTGTTGACAAATGAAAAATACCTTGGGATTTGTTTGAAGTTATTAAAACTGTCTAACTTCCAGTTGTTACCCGCAGCATTTGCTTGATATCCTTTTTAGTTATATAAACTTATGACTAATCCATTTGGTGGTTAACACCGTGAATTAAATATCGTTTTCAAACGTATTAGCTATCTTTCTCGACTGTGGCAATTTAAGGCTTTTCGTAGCCGGGCATTTGACTGATTTCAGAATGGGAAACTGTCTAGTGTATTATATAATACATTAAAAAGTTATTTTTTTTTAACCTTTTAAGGCGAATCGAGTTAAAAAATAAAATAAGTTTGTCCTATAATTATTTATTAACCATAATTGTTGTTTTATAGAAAAATGAATGCAACACTTCCTTAAATTAGCCTTGTACTAGAATCGTCACTGGTGTAGCATACAGGTCTACCACGTATGGACTCTAGAGACTAAAAATCGACGCGTCCTTTTCTCTGTAAAAATTTATTTACGGAAATTTTCCTGGAAAATGACTGCATAACGATTGTACCAATATAACTAGAGTGTCGTTTTATATTGAATTTTGCTTATTGCAGGACGTAGCTGAGATCCGCGTTTCACTAGAAAAGGTATCGTTATCACTAGTTGTCATTAGAGTCAACATCATATATAGTGCACTTACCCGCATATGCCTATGGGTTAGCTAGTAGACTTGAAGGTCAGGCCCTGTCGAATCAGCAGCATCAGCCTTACGATGTTATTGCTGGCCTAAGCGGTGAATAGACTCTTCAAGCCAAATTTAGGCCAAAATTACCGCACTCAGTCTACTCACTCACGGCACCTGTCAAGCTGCTCAGGCGACAAGCAAAGCTCACTAGTGAGCACGCCATCCATTGACACAGACCCGAGACACCGCTTAACCTGAGTCCAACGTTGTCCGTCAACTGGTTAGTTTGTCCTGGTACCGGTAACCACTCAAGTATTCTGCCATGTTTTCTCTGACAAAGAATACGCAACGACCGAAGCAGGCGTTTGAAATTTACTGCATCATTACGGATTTAGCTGTCCGGGCATTGGTTATTTTGGAACGGCGTGCAATCCAACTCATCGCCCACGGAGGTGCCGCAGTCGAAAACGCTAGCCTTGCGTATTGCTATTTGGCCCCCTGTCATATCTATCAAACGCGCAGCTTCGCAAAAGCTTTCTAATGGCGAACCTGGATAGCCAGGTGACACCAATTACGAACCGTGAACGCCAAAAGAAACACCACTCACCTGCAGAGTAGTGGAGTTTGAATCGGGTGAAGTGACCTAATGCTGGCCTGCGGGTGTCATTCACTCAGAAAAATTGCCCCGAAGATTGCCTGGTCCTGACGGAATCTGCAACTGGTCATGTGCAAGCCGTTGCGGTGGCATCAGCAGCGGCAACAGAACTGGTCACTGAACGAAGAGATGGATATGGAAATAATGCCGAACGATGATGAATTGACCACTGGCACTTGATGCGGAACTGAATCTGGACGTGTGCAAATAACGTCGAAAGATGACGAACGATGCCAGTGTCTGACCGGATGCTTCAAATTAAAGGCGAGTCTTAACCGATACAAAAATGGCCAGAACAAAAGCCTTCTTTAATGGGTTACGATGTCATTTTCTTCAATGGGCTGAACGGATGCTTGGATAAGTATAAGCATGCAGCTAAGCAGTGATCCTTACTTCATGTTCTCGCGGAGCTTAGGGAGGGATACAAATAGGGACAGGAGAGGATTAGAGAAGCCAAGAATAAAAAAGGCTCATATTCCGAAGGCCCAAACTAAAATTCCATATTTCTTTTGCTGTATTTATAGAATTACCATAGCTTTATGTCAACAGCCTAAGGAGTTGTTTCACGTCAGGTATCGATATGGTCTCCTTCTTTTCTTCTGATAGTATTGCCAAGACGGCCGATTTATTTAGGATATGGTTATATTTCATCCAAAATTTCTCGTTGTTCTTACGTTTCAACAATTTTCAAAGCTAAATGGATTACTGCCAAAATAACATCCGACTTTCTAATAATAGTAATCGGATTTCCTATTTTTTTTTGTTCGTAAATCCTGTAGCTGAACAATTGCTTAGGAGCAATGCTACCTGGTTCACGGTATCTATCGATTAAACATATAAGGGCTCAGTTGGACCTGTGTATCTATGCCCCTCCTAACTTTTTTGCACTAAGGTCATCAGAGTTTCTCAGCAGACGATTTGAGCGCTTGTGTGCCGGCCGGTCAGTCCACTAACTACACGTCCTATCAGTTTTTAACTGGTCCTATTAACGTCACCCATGAATATGTTGGCATCGTTTATGAAGCATTTGCTAGGCAAAAGTCTTTTAGTTAACTTTCGATTTACAGCCTTTACATAGCATCGAGGTCGGTCGTCGACTCCGGGCTCATCTGGTACAACGAATTTGCTAAGGAGTCGAACGCCGATTAAAACCGAGCGGCAAAGTATTTTTAGTACTTGATACTCTCATATCGAAACTAGAATACGAAAAGCTACCATGCGCAAGAGCTGTAGAAAAGATATATCAAATACCCAGGTGATCAAAAAAATTATGAGCATGACCCATCATGCAATTCTTCAAACCCAATTCGTTCTGGATTCTAAATGCAACGAGCCCCATTTCGAGATACGCAAATATCTGGTTGTAATAAAAAAAAAATCGATTCTTTTCCTTCAAATCTATCAACGGCAATTAAGTTGTTGTTGCTTTTTGTATTTTTATGGGTTTGGGGTTAAAGCTGTCAGCAGGGGGCGCATCGCAGTTCAAACGCGGTTGTCAATCTCTATTAAATAGCAATGCCTCAGGCGATAAAATATAGGCGAAAGTGAAGGTTGACTTGGACCGAACGCTTGTTCAATGGTCAGTCGTCGCTCTGTAGTCACAGACTGCATGCTGTTGCGATGATGGTCAGTGAAAGCTGGATATCTGCCACCTAGATCCTGTTACTTCTGTAATTGTCATCCTCCTAAAATAGCTTATTTACCAGGACTCAACAATTGCTAGATACGTTTCGAAGAATCGTCTATTATGCAAGGCACTGTTCGTTTCTGTTTCTAAACAAATACGCTTTACAATGATATCTTGATTTTATTTTTGCTTGCTACTACTTTTGCGGCGTGCGTAGTTTCCCCGCTGTCAATGTATTTCCACCAACGATAACCGTTATCCGTTTCTAAATACAACACATAATTAGGACAAAAAAAAACTGTTTCGTCAAACCGTTTCCATTAGGACGCTGCTGATGCCATCACCATCAACAATGTTCTTTACTTGAAAAGTACAAAAACTTCCAGCTCTGATAAATTTGATTTTCTTTTTATACTGGCTCGTCTCATCGCAAGTTCAGCATTGTCGATCTGTTGGCAGCCCTGTCACCGGGCAAGTGACTAATGCTATGTCTAGCACTATGGTGTATAGGGCTTCACTCTCGGCCTGTGTCAATGGACGCTGTGTTTATGCCTGTGCTCTAAATGCGTTTGCTACAATAGCTTCATTTTATCGGTCTGCTTTGTTTTATCTCTCAGAGTCGTTTGACGGTCGTTTTGCGATCTGATCTCTTTATTCTTCTAGACATCTATGCGGCTCGTATTAACCTTTCCAATTTGTCTGACTATCCGTGGCAGCGACCCGGAAGCTTGACCAATTGGCGCTGCGGTCACTTTATAGCCCCTGTTGGTTTGTGTGGACCCTGCCACGCCAGCGGACAGTGTTGTTGGTACCGTCCGCGTCACTCACATCCACTATGGCTACACATGTTTTTATCTATAGCAAGTACCTTCACGAGCTAAGCTTGTTGTCGCGCCACTTGTTGCTCTTTTGCGGTAGCGAACAGTCGCGGAGGATGAAAAGAGCTATCGAAGGAAAACGAGAAGGGAAAGGAACTGCGAAAAGGGTGAGAGTAGCGAGGAAAGTGGCGAGAATGAAGCAGAAAGGGAGAACTAGCATCAGACCGAGATGACAAGGAGGAATCGTCGCCACCAACAGCAGCAGCAGCAGCAGCAGCAGTAACGGTGACAGCAATCAAAGCAGGGTCGTTGAGGCTAACTCGTTGTCAGTATAGTCTAGACTATTAATAGTGCTACTACCAGAGGGAACGATGTTTGTGTCGGTGAAGGCTGCACAAAGCAAGCTAGTCTTTGCTCTCCAACACGCAGCTCGAGCTATCGCCTACGTTCTTAAGCCTTTGAATGAAAGGTCAAGCCCAGAGAGTAGATCACTTCGTTCGCGTCACCAGCGCCGAATAGTGGACAACCAGCTGATCAGCGATGACACTATCAAGTAATATTTAAACAGCGTTTTTGAGACTTTCAAATATACTAGCGCGTTATATAGATGCTGTAGGGGAAAGAAGACTCCTCATACTTACTGGACCATCTTCTTGCTGTCAGCATTCGTATATAGCAGTACAAAGAACGAGTGATGCTGAGCGTATGGAATAGCGCTAATCGATAGCTAAAGCGACAACCAATAGGTGAATTTACCGGTTGCGCGGCGGCAATCGAGCCGTAGGCTAAACGGCGGACACGATCGATGTCACAGAAAATAGAGAATGCTTCTGACGACCGTGCCTACAGTCGTTCTACACTCCATCATCGGCTACCCAGTTCCAGGAAAACGGCAGCACTATTCTCCATATAAAAGTAGCATTTAGAAAACATAGAGACGGCCAGCTCCCTATGTGGAGACAGCATGAACGGCATGGACTTGCGGGCGGGCAACCCCATTGACGAGATTGAGAGGCAGCGTGAAAAAGTGGGAAAGGGTAAATGATGAGGTGAGAGTGCGATATATGTCTATACATATCTATACGAGAGGGAGATGCTTCTCTCGCCGTCGGCGCGGTCGTTCCTGCTCGTGAGAACACGCATAGACACGTACCTATGTGCTCAGATCGACGACGTGAGCACAACAACAACATGAAGGGAAGACCACGAGGCGGTAGCAGAAACACCATTATCAACACAGCTTTGTGACATCGACACAGACATATCTTTAAGAAAAGCAATTGTCAACGATCGCTACGTCTGCGTCAATGGCAGGTCGGGTAGCACCATCTAGAGCTTCTGGCGCCGTTCTCAACGCATTCTCTAGCATTCAATCTAATTCTTCGGGGCGGCAGGGTTTGTTTCGATGGCTTTGTAAGCGCAGATTTGGATCGGGGTGACGATCGCATTGCCGCCGCGATGTTGGGCTGGGATAGAAAGGTAGGCACTTACCGATACAGGGTTCTTGTCGACAAGTGGTTGCTATCGGACTGTGGCCGCTGTCGTTGATTCGCAAGAAGTAAACACCCGTATGCGCGGAGGGTCTGCCAAGCGGGTTGTTCAATCGGCACATAGGAAATTGCTGAATAGTCTACAGAGGCACTGGGCGACTGGAGGATAATAGTGAGCTGAGCTGAGCTGGCAAGACTTCGTCGTAATGCACGAAACTTATTATAATAAAATGTTGATAGGATAAGGGTAATTGGCTGAACACGTGTTTCGACTAGTTATCGATAACCGGTTCCCGACTATTTGGCCGGGCCGAACTATACAGGATCAGCCTGAATAAGCTGACCTGACTACTGCTGGACGGGGTCATGCTGATCAGCACCAGAGGGAGGTGTTCCAGTGATCGAATTAGTATATTACCGTATGCTGTCAATGATTGTCTTTCCCTGTCCTTCTGGACAGGAGTCTTCTTGGACTCGGTGCGTCATAAACTTCCTGAAAAAGGGCTTAAACGTTAAAGAGTATCACACAACATAAGCGTAATAATTTCTTAAGTAGTTTGATCCATGAATGCTGTTGTTCCTATCCATTCTAACTGGTAATATATATTCGTTTTAGGCCAGTACTCTTTCAGGTCATCAGAGACGTGGCCTTACTACGCGAAATTCGTTCTGTGTGAGTGAAATGGGTCCGTTCTCAAACCGTCTCTCAAACTTGTCAAGATGAATTTTGAAGTTGGCTGACTTTTTCTGAACGATTATATATCTGGCAATATTGATTCCCAAAAATGTGTGCTTGTATAGATTAATAATTTTTTTTAATACCTTTCAGCATGCCGCATATATAAACCGTTTAGACCAAAATTCACGCAGCTCGTCTAGGACCACCGAATAAATCAAATGTCAACCTCGACGTACTTGCGTTTACAGTGTTCTTGTACTGGCAAAATGTGTTTTGTTAGGAGAAACGAAATGATTCGATAAAATAATGTCTTCCTTTTAGCCCAACGTAAGTGCCAGGGCTGTCCTGACAAAAAAAGTAGTTCTGACGCAGCGCACCCTACACATCAACCGGAAACAGTACTGCGGGTAGGTCAATGTTGGAAGAGCACAGCGCGATAATCATAGACTTTACTAGATCTTGATGTCGCATCAGTCCCTATATATATATATATATATGCACAATTAAAATAAAATCCCTATATATAACAAAGCGGACGCTATGTTGCGAGGCTATGCTTGTTGCCGTTGTCAGGTCCGTCCATCAAACGGCAGCACCACCATCGGTCCTCATTAGTAGCTAAGTCAGTGTCTGTAAAGCGCCGCGGCTCAGTCTCGTTCGATAGTCGCAGCGGCGGCAGCAGCAGCTGCAGTATTAAATTGAGAGGATCGGGAAAAGAATGAGTTGAATGGCTGAGCAAAACATCACTTCGAAGTATTATAGTGAATATGTCGTCCTGCTGCTCATACCTCTTTTGTTGCTGTTATTGTCGTCGTTGTGGTATTAGAAAAGGAAGGACGATAGCGCCAGAGCGACAACTCTGCCGCTTAGCACCACGCCACCTCCCCGCCCCTGCTTCCCCTCTCTCTTTCTCCCTTACTCATCAGGCAATGTTTACAGGGCGACAAAGCAAGCCCGTATCATCTGTGTATCAGTGTGTCGTCTCTCATGCATTAGCGGTGGCGGCGGCGGCGGCGGCGGCGGCGGCGGCGGCGGCGACGACGACGACGACGACGACGGCTGGAGTTTTACCTGCGTGCGACCCCCCGAACTCCTGCGTGCTGTTGGCTGGTAGCTGACGATTTCTTTTATATTGATGGTAGCACTATTAGCGATGGAACTGCCGCATTCTGCCCTGGCCGAAGGGTAGAACAGCATGGAAGGATAGTATCCCAGTTGCCTGCCTAGCCGCCCGTGCGCGGTCGGAATATCAAGTCACCCTGCCATGCGGCGTCGTTCGTCCATTCACTTGAGCTGGTTGCCTCGAAGAACCCTCGATATCGTGTGATTGATCATCGGAGATCATCGTCAACAGGTGCTGTTCTTGTTGCTGCCGCTATTAAGGTGGAGCGGCGCGCTCGATCTTCCCTGTTGCCATTGATGTTTGTTTGTCGCATCTATACCGCGCCAGCAGCGACTACTACTGCTGCGGTTTGTTCTAGCAGTATTTTCTCGCTGCTGATGCTACCTCTGCTCTCGCTTTCCGATGGATCGAAAGCCTATCTGCAACCTGAGCGGCAACTGTCGGTCGGACTTCCCCCTCCCGCCCCCGGTCGCCTGAATGAGTGTCTTCCCTCGCTTACTTATAAACGCATCTACTGGAAATAAAGGGAAGATAGAGAGCGTCAGAAAGTCTTTTAAGGAATCGACTTCTTTTTTTTTCTTTTTACAATACAGACGTCTTTCACTGTTCTACTTTCAGTCTTCCTTCTCAGTCATTCCGTGTACTTTGGGTAGATCCACCGCGACAGTGGGATGATTGGTGGTTCGAGATCGCTGGTTCTGCAAGCGCATTGGTAAAAGACGACGAAAAAAGAACAAGATGCGTTTGAATATTTGAGAGCGTTTCGCGTGTATACTGTGGGTGGGTGGGTGGTTGGCAGGCAGGCAGGCTTTAGTCGATGCGCCTCCTCCGGCGCGATTCAACGCTTGAAGACGCTTTTCAAACGAGTAAATGAACTAGCGTTTGTAAGTGATTGTGGAAATGGTGGCGCGGGAACGGATGACTGGCTACGTATTGAAGTGATCGTAGCCAAAGTAGAAAACGCTGCTTAGATAAGTCAAGCGGGAATGAAATGTTTGGCAGTGCCAGCGGCTGCCACAACAGCAGCAGCAGTAGTCCGACGCTGGCAAAGCTCTGACCTGTTGCTGGCATTGCCTCTCTAGAGAACACCATTGAACCATCAGGGGCTCTTTGAAGACGTTCTGCATGGCACACGGTAAGTAAAGCCGAAGAGTGGACTAATCGGTCCGTGGGTATACGAGAACGGATTAGACATTACATCGTGTAATAGAATAAATAACTCTGATGATTGTCGTCGTTGTAGTAAATCATTGAGGCTATTGTTCTGTGTGAGTTATAGTCAATGATTAAATCGGTAGCACGGCTGTGCAAAGAATAACACTGACACGTCGCTGCGCTATCCGATCGATCGGTCGGTAGGCCCTGCTAGAAGCCTTCAGAAAACAGAGCAGTGGTAAGGTATTCTGGAAAATTTTAGAGGATTCGGTTTGCATTCTTTGGCCCTCACCGCCGAACTCTATCAAGCGCAGAGTGCGCAGTCGAACCACGATGCGGCGTCGGTTGAACGAGTCGACGGCGCCCCTGGCCTCGATCAGAGCTGGGAACCCCCATTCAACCACATGTCAATGAGCAATAATTAACATGTACGCACATACACAAATGTGTGTGGAGAAAACATACCCCGATTCAACGCACAAGGAACGAGCGACCGATAAACGACTATTTGAATGGATGTAGAAACAAAAAGGAGAGAGAAATGGTGAAAGAGAAAATGGCAACGTAAAGGAGAGAGAGAGAGAGAGAGAGAGAGAGAAGCAAGATTGTCGTCGTCGGCCACTGCCTGTTCGTTTTTGCTGCGCAGAACAGCAGAGTTTCTGCTGAGAAAATGACCTACAGTGGAACGGGTAGACGGTGAATATAGGCGCTGCTGGCACAGGCTGGAAGCAGGTTCTCTATCTCCAATGACTTTCTAACAGCGGCGGCGGCCACAAAGCCAGTTAAAGTCGCTAAGGCTCTATGCAACATGTGCCGCCATTGCTTATCGATTCAGGTCGCTCAAATATCAACGATACGTAATAGCTTTTCGAATATCATACGTGTAGTTGACATAGCGCGATCCCTATGTCAAAAACGGCAGCTAACGGAAGAAAACTTTATATAATTGAGTGTACAAATAAGACAAAATATATGATTCTATGGCCGGTATTTCCGCAACAAATAAATGTCAAGGACGAACATTCGTCTTCGAAGTGACTGTCAGTTGAAAAAAGCAAAAAGGGTAGATGCCAATTAGAACTAAGAATAGTAGCTTTTAGCTAAAAAGTAATTTTTTACAAACAAGTCTTTTAATGATGTTCGTAAGACGTATATACATAAACAGTTTGCTATGCGGATTGAGCCGCCGAAACAGCTAGTACTTAGTGCCATTGAAACACAGTATTGCCCATAAGACAATTTATATTATATAGCTGTTATTATTTTTTATTCAAAATACTACAGATGAATGCGTTACAGTGAGTCGTAGATGTTATTTCCTTTTCATCCCCAATAAACATTGGTTAGCTCAAAGTATGTCCGTTGTACTTGTACTAATTTATTCGAAACTTTTTCTATTTTAAAGACGTCACTCCTGCTCCTCAAATCACGTTAACGTACATAGGATTCTTCTATGCATATTCTATACCTGATAGGTCGAGGACCATGCTTCAATATAGATGGTGAACTTATGATCTCTATACCTGGAATCCGCCAGCAGAGGGGTGCGGGCGACAGGGCATTTTTATATCAAATGAAGGTTCTCGCATGAAGCCAGCAGGCTCCGTGACTACATGAAAAGAAAATTCGGAGCACGATTTAGTTGGCACAAATTTTTACGAAATCATCCTCACTCCACTTCGCAGGCCCCTTCTAGTAATCGGGAATCGAAGCCATTTCACCCTCTCTGATGGTCCATATCCTCCTCCAGCTAAGCTTTGATAGAAGCGGCGTTGTCGAATTTCAGCGCTTTTCTTTATTTTTTTTTTTGCAGTATCTGTGGTGGTAGTTCGAAAAGATCCGCTTCGATACAATAACAATGACAGCAACTAATGACAGCCACCTTTTTCGAGTATCGTACCAGCGGCAAACGTAGTTCTCGATGTCCTTAGTTTTTTCTCAATTTTTCCGCAGTAATATTTTCGCGAAGAGCGAAAGCTTCAAAGATGTCTTTCTCATTCGTTGCTTCTTCGTCCCGTCGCGCTGTGTCTCAGACTGCGTCTCGTTTTCGCCCTCTTCTGAACGCGTCCTAAAAGGCGCCAACACTTCGCCAAAGACGAACATTTCCGTACCGAAATGGATCAGTAGTTGATGATGGCGATGCTGTCCCGGCCGATCAATGCAATATGTGTCTAGAGGGAGGAATCTCAGCTATCCTCACCACTGACGATTCCTTCAGACAAGGAAACGCCAACGAAAGAAAATCCTCACTGCCGTATCGCGATAACGCAGTAGAATAAGCATACAGACATACTTATGTACACACGCACAGAGACACATACACACCTATCTGTAAAATGTGTGGATTAGCTAGACCTAGATTCATCTGAGTCGACAGTTTTCCTGAATTTGATCTTTAACGATTCGCTCTCTCCAAAAAAATTTATGCTCTGTTACTTCGTTTACCTTCGCATATCCACCCTTCAGTTCGAATCAAACCAAATAGGTCCATCCGATACATATGTACATGTACATGAATGTAGAAAGCGGCCGGTACCCTACGACAACGAGTATAGCTGGATCTGCCCACGAAGAATAGAATACCATATTACATCTACCAAAAACCAATTGAAGACCAGACAGCCAGCGCCTGTGAGGCAATGGTTATACGCAACAACATAGCGCAATTGCTAACAAATAATCTTTGGCGGTTCCGTGTCTACTCTTCGATGTTTCCCTCGCAATATCTTACGCGGTGTCATCTTACGGCGCGAATTTGTGTCACTGCCATGTCCTGCTTAGTCTCTTCGGCCTGCCTGCCTGCAGGCCTGCCTGCCTGCCTGCCTGCTCTACGAATGCGAGGACACTGGCAACGCTGACAGTGGCGGCGGCGGCCAGTTGCGTGCTGTTGGTATTGTTGTCGTTGTTGTACTCGCAATGTGCCAATCCATAGTTAGCAATGGCGGTCGGGTTCTCTCAGTCTGAGTAACGCTGTTTTTCTATGCAAGTCTGTCTCGATTGTGTGCCCTCTCCTCTCGTTTCTCTGTATCTTTCTAGTTTTTAAATCGTAAGTAAGATAGGTAGACTCCATGAAAACGACGTGTTTATATCCAGTAACGCTGATGAACGCTAGTCGGTGGGTTGAGTGTGCATTCGTAAGACGCCCCGACTAACAAGTGAAGTACACACAATTCCCGCCGGAATCGGGACGGCGAGCAATATTCAGACCGCTCATCGCCGAGTTGTATGACAAGGTTAGTTGGGAACCGGTCTTGCGAAGCTGATCTGAGTGCACCAGCAGGTTGATGAGCTGTTGATAGCTCTGTTTATTTCACTCCATTTTCTGCCTCACACGATAGTTTTCTCAGCGATACCTAGCTATCTAGATACAATTGAGGTTTGTATCGGTCGCGGCTTTTTATTTGAGACGATGTTTGTTTATGTGCTTACAACGAAAGAGTGGTTTGTATGGTGCCGCTAACAATGCGGCCATTGCTCGGAGATTCGAGACTTGATCTACTGCTGCCGCTGCCGCTACTGCTGCTGCTGCTGCTGCTATTTTACCGTATTCATTGCGAACAACAGGACTTCATTGAGAGCTGCTGATGATCATCGCTCTTCGATCGCAGACATCTATTGAAGCAAGATACTCTTGAATTTCGAAGATATGACAGTGACGACTTGGACTAGAAGTACTCGAAGCGATTGGTCTAGTAATTTCAGATTTGTCAAGAAAGTCATTATTATTATTATTATTAGTGCTTACCGCCATCTAGCTTATCTACGGGAGATGCATCAGAGTCGCACAAAAAATGCCAGTGCCTGAAGTTGCTCAAAAGCTTCGCAGATTCTAGTGATAGTTATTATCAAGCTAGTAAGTAGGTTAAGTATATCGGTACTTGTGTATTTGATGTGAGTACACATCGTCAGGGACGTAATGAATAGTGTACCGAGCCTTTCATGTACGCGAGAATATGTCCGCAACCTATACTATTATTTTACGATACTCTTTGTAGCACTAAGGTAAACTCCTAAGGCACGTTATCGTCCAACTGACGTCCTAATTCGGACATAATGGGTACGCTAGACGATTACTGCCCCTTAGGAGATCATGGAGCTGCTCAATTCCCGTGCTTCGTTTCCCACGTGGCACAGTATTGTTATTAAAGAGAGGATCGGTCAATGGTTGGACAACGCCCGCTGCGACAACCGCTCCAAGACCTGATTCAAAATGAGCTCTGGGCAACAGGCTCTGTTGAATTTCTTATGGTGCGACTTTTAGCGTTTCAACAAGTATTAGGGGTGTTATTCACAGTGCTGATACGGCTGGTGGGGGGGGGAGGGGGAGGGTCTCGACGCAGTGGGTGGCCCTGAAAGCGACAACATCTCCAAACCAACCCCAGATTTATGCCCACAGGATACGCAAGAAAAAACTAAGAGAACAGAGAACAACATGCTGATCTGCGGGATCTGCACATTGTCTCCCTGGCACTTTTTGTCGCTGTCCCTGCTCCAGCTTGTAGCAATGCAGTACAATGCGAATAGAATCAATCTAATCGTCCTATAATTCCAAAAACGTTATAATGAGAATAACCGAGACGACAACCAACTACAAAAAGAATAAAAGACCACGAAGTAAAAAGGAGTCCTGGAAAGAAAAATCAGAGAGAAGGTCACAGTCAGACAAGTGACCCAAAATTTGTTCGTTCGATAGGTATCGGGGGTTAGCTTCATGATGATCATAGTTATGGCGAACGTCTATGAGCGAAAACAAAGAAAAGCATATGCGAGTTCGCTGAGTGAATGATCCTGGACGAACTGCTGTGCCGCTGAAATGAATCCAAGAGCTTGCCAAAAGCTGGTGGACCGTTGTTCTGAATAGAAAAGAATTGTCATGATGGTCACCCTCACATCCTCAGTGTCCCACGTTTCGTCATCCCCGTTTTTATTGGTATATTCCATCAATGTTCACCGACTGTATTGCAAACAGGCTCTTTCGTTCCCTCTTTTTACGCGTTTTCTATGTCGACCCCCATTTCCCAGGCGGGTCCGACCTCCACCACCTAGGGCAAATCGGATCCAATGAGGATGAAGAGGAGCGAGTCGTCCAATGAATGAAAGACATCTAGGCTCTCCCGTCGGTTTGAGGCTCCCGTATTTGTACTATCTTTCGTCCCAAGACATAGCAACTTCAAATGGATCATTGTTAATGAATAAAATAACTCTGTTATAAAATAACGCTGTTAGAGGCGGATCAAAAGGCTTGAACATGAGTTCAGTCGTTAGCCATATTGTTGAACATACACTGCACTGATGTGGTGGTACATGACTAGTTGTGCTGTGGACTTTGTTTATTAGAGACGGACGGTATTATATTGTTTAATAACCATAAAAATAAAAATAGCTCACCAACTAAGTACGTTAATAAGTAAATTGTCCTAGTTTAGCTCTATTTCGCCATGGCGTTGGCCTGGCTGTAAACGGTGATCTTGTCGAGCGAGATTACAATTATAACGATTTTATCTGTCTGATTTTATAATATCATATTTATGCTAGACATGCAGTAAATCTTCTCTGAATAAATGTTGGTATTATATTCACATAAATCTTCAGATATTAACAGATATCTTCAGAGATTATAATCTTCTACTCGATGCTTACATGTACTGGCTGTTGTCGAATTCGACAGTTGATAGTCCTTATTGATTGCGCTCACATTCCCTTTCGTAGCTTTGCGCCCGATCGTTACATTGGCGGATCCCTCATCAGTTGCGTGTCGCATCGCTCACATCCTGTACATCGTAGCAGGGTTAGAAACTTTGAGGCGAAACAGTCGCTCTGACCGAAATCAGGCAGTATGGCATCAACTCCACAGGCAGCAGTTATAGTTCTTTAAGTCGTTCAGCTAGATGTCCGCGTCTTACCCGTCCCCCTCGACCTTCGTATCGACACTGAGCACAACTTTCCTCTGATGCCGTGTATTGGGATTTGTGAACGTTGATGTAACCGGCCGTTGTCGGTATCATCAATATATTGAAGAACGACATAAATGTAAACTATTATATATTGGCCACAGACAATGGAGGCACAGCCTTAGCGATGCACTAACTGCCATCTAAGATAAGCTGCACCCCTCGGAAGTTCGGAGGTCGGGTAAGATGCGACGGATCTGATCCGTCGGAGCATGATCATCGGGCTTGACGGCAACGGCAACCTCACATTCGCCATCGTCACATACAGCAACGTCGTCACCGCCTCGGATCTTGAGTTGTCCCTTCTGTTTTGGTGTCTGGGTAATTTTATGAAACGGCGAAATTTTCATTCACTCGACACTACATGTATCCATCGCTATCAACATCGAAGCTCCTCATCGATGCCGGCAGTGTCTTCCGTCCCAAGCGAACGCGTCGAATCCGTGGGAATCTCCGGTTTAGTCAGAATCGCCTGCGGCCGAATTCAATGGCTCTTCCGCACGGAATCGGCACCTGTTCGATGCCAATGCGTTGAAAGTTGCTCCTAGCCGCCGTTTGTGCGCGCGCCGAACCTGTCGAATAAGACGGCCAAACAAGACAAGGCCATGTCCTGTTGGCATTGACTTAGTCATTGAGTCACTAAACCAGTAAGCATTGTGTACATGTACGGTATAAGATGGAGATGCTGACTAATCTTAGCGTAGAAGGTTTCAATGTTGCTACCAAAGACTACCGGCCGAGCAATCCGTACACAAGTGAACCACAGCGGTAATGCATATATTAGGTTATACGTACCTACTTTGCGACTAGGTGGCTCGTAGCAACAACATTTGTCTCTCTTTGAAGGGGAAACGATCGTAAACGTACGACTAACGAAACTATCAATAAAAAACATAACATAGCTGACATATGAGAGACATTATAGGTGGACAGAGACAAGTACTGCAAGGATATTTTATTGAGGAAATATATATTGATAACCCAAACGTGTGCCGGACATGAGCTGGATACATTCTCTGGCATTAACAGGTGATAAAAATATAAGTAATCTAACTGTAGTACCGGTAATAATGGAAAAGTAAAACATGGCAGATTTCGAATTTACCCTATTATTCTACCAAGAACTACAGATGTATGTACATATATGGTAGAGCTCTTCAGCCGAGTATTCTGTTATTTTTGTGTGATATGAAAACTCACCTTCCGCGGTGGCGATAAAAACCTGTACCTGTACAAAAAGAAAAGAGAAAATCGAGGTGCGCATTCTCAAAATACAGGCAGCTAAACAAAAACAGACTAGGGCCTTGACAGGCCATCTCAGCGGGTGCCGTCGAACCGTTCAAGAGTAGCTACCAAAAGCTGTCTACGTTGTCATATATAACGGTGCAGCAGTACTTCTCGTATACTGGGGGGCTGCCAGTATGATTGGGGGTCGTCTGTCGGGCGACGGGAGGAGGATCGTAACTGTGAAATAGGATGAGTCCGATCTCCATATCAGTCCCCCATGCGATCTTCTTCTATCTAAAGGTATCTCTAGGTGTGAATGGTTCCTAGATGGGTTCATAGATGAATATGTCTTGAACAGGCGCTGCGGCGCGCCAACACAAATGACGAGATATTGTGCGGAGGCGGAAGAGCGACGGCGAGAGAAGTACACCGTGAGAGAGAGAAACGGAGATAAACGGCAATACTCATTGAGTTGCCTGAGCCCTGCGTTGTGAGCTCCGCAAAAGAGCTGAAGCTATGCGATGCTCTTTTGGAAAGCGCAGTGCCAAGAGCAGCAACTCAAACCTTTCTTTGGGTGGGAATCTTGCCATTCAGAACATCGTCTCGAATCCTTCGCTCACTCCCTGGTCGGTTCCTTCGTCGTCCAGGCGGGCAGATACGGCGGAAAAATTTAAAGGGAACACAATGTGTGTGTGTATGTAGGTAGGTTGGGGTCACCCGTTCCGGTCTGGATCTCATGGTGAACCATTTGCTGGCCGTGCCCGCAGCACTAGCAGCAGTAGCAAAACGGGATGTGGCAGTTAAGGTGCAAATTGCCCTTATTTAAGGGGCGCGCGAACTCGCGCTCGCGAAAAGGAGAAAAACCTGCGGTTCCCAAGAAGACTCTGGCGAGGGGTCAGGTAGGTGGCAGGCATGCCTCGACGGCGTCGGGACGGGTGACTATTCGTCAGGCATGCTCAAGATGTAGGAAGCAGTGGGATCGTATCCACCTACATTTCTCTTTAAAAAACACCTGCAGACCGCTGCGTGCACACGGCACGCAGAGGCAGCCTGCTGCGTCTACTGTGGTGAAGGCTGTTTGTCACGGCATTTTCCATAGACGAGGCCTTCGGCTGCAGCCGCTGGGCTCCTCGCACCTCGTTATTTTTTCAGGACATAAAGCAGCCCTCGTCGATAAAAGCTGTTGGTGCGTTTCTTAGACAGTTAGAAATGCAATGGAAGCATATTGTCGTGAACAGTGCCGTTGAGATGCTTGTGATATATATATATATATATGTTAAGTCTTTCGTAACTTCAGAGAATCGACACGATATGCGCCGTGTTATCAAGGAGATACCTCATTTAGGTACCTGTTTATCTTAATTTAAATATTTAAAAAATGCCCGCCATGAGGCGAATTTCTTAAACCATTTCTTAAAATAGAAAATTCGACGTAACGACAATAGCACGCTTTGAAACGACGGGAATATCGCAGCCGCTTAACTTGGAAATAACTGGCAACTTCGTAGTAGATCGAAAGTAACTATGTACTAGTAAATAATAAAAAGACGTATGTTCTATGATATATGCTGGTGTCTGGAGAATATGAAACTTACGTTTTTTCCGTGCACGATAAACTCTCGATATCGAGTAACCTCTAATATATGTTTATTATTTAACATATTTATGATATAATAATTGCAACACTTTAAGAAAGCAATACACACAAGAAAGCCTCAAATAAGATCTCCTGCTCCATTCGTACGGAGTGTTTTGTTTATGATAATTAGACATGCTAGCGAGAACGTTCATTGTTTCAACAAGTCGAACCCTTTCTGGAGTAGAACGAAAACGAATGCCATTCAAAGTGCTTTAGTTAAGCCCGCCCGTGCAGATCAATCGTTCCTCTAGCTAGCATGAGATGTACGTTTATAGGTAATCACACATGTTTGATGGTCTGCTATTGTTCAATTAGTCGTTTTTAGTTGTTAATTAGTCATGTTTCGTTGTGATTGTAGATTGGCAAAATGTATTAGATGTCTTAGTAAGCTAAAAGGAGTGACCACCTCAGAATATAATAACTTGGTAACACTAGTAAAGGTGCGTACATCTAGTGGTGATGGTAATCGCAGATGTAAAAAATACCGCTATTCCCTCCCAACCAGCATGTCTAGGGTGGAGATCTAATCACGCCTGCTGTCGAGCCCTACCCAATTTCGCACACTTCTTAGCGGTAGCTGGGTTCAAGTCGAGCCTGACCTCAAACCGCTTCCGAGCTTCATCACTACTCAACCACCGTCGACTGTCGTTCAAAGAGCATCCCCTCTGATCATAAGGGGCAATCGCTTTGAGCCAGGACAAGGGCAAAACGAGAGTGCAGTCGTCCCGTTTCGACCCAGTTCGCTAGCTAGTTGTTAATATTCAAATTCGCACCCAAAAAGCAAAGAGGGGTAATATCTAAAAGGGGTGCCGTTTCGAGAATCCGTGCTGCTACTGGTAGTACAGCCTATTTGGCCCGTTTCATAGGCTTTTTAGTAACGTTAAGAAGACAAATTTAAAAGGGTCAACCACAAGGAGAATTATGGTTGCATTCCGTGTGTAATGAACAGTGCAGAAGTAGAGGTCCTTAAAATCGGAACGAATCGAAATTGCCGGAATCAGAATTGCTTTTAGCTCATTTTCCCAAGCTATATAGTCCAGTTACTAATATCTACCTTTTAGTTTTACACCTGCAAGATTAAGGGCATCGAGAGTGACTCTGCTGTTGCTTCAGATTGGTCGACAGAGATGCTTCGCGAGTGAAATTTTATCAGAAAACGCTTAGCGGTTGAAAGCAGATTAGCTAAATAGACAACCGAGACAAAACAATAGTTCGATGGATTGTCCGGATCTTTCGAAAGGACTTGTCACTTACTGTCGTATGTAAAGTATTCGTCATATAACCGGCCGTTGCAGTCTGTCCCAAACCGGGATTTTTGGATGAATTTTGTTTGTTCTAACGAGATATCCAGAATATTACTATGTCTGCTGTGCCGCGTAAAATAAAGAACCAACCCATCTTTTCTAGATAGCCAATGTTACAGACGAAATATCCGAACAGTATCAAAACGCATCGACCCTTTAAAGATAACTTTTAATCTCTTATATTCACTAACAGGTACTATAGATGATAACAGGCCTAGCTAGGCGCTCGTGTATCTCTTCCATGGTGCAGTTTTGATAGCGCCATCATTCTGTCAATAAGATTTTGTCTCGGTTTCACTTGTTTTATCTGTTGCCTGTTGGTGTAAACGTCTCCCATATCAACAGCGTCAGATTCGTGATATAGGAAAAAGCATTTCTTTCGAGTATTGACTACTACTTCGTTTCTAACCAAACTACAAACGACCACAAAAAATCTGTACCTCATCTTCTTCTCGCAATAACATGATAATAATAATACTACTACTACTACTACTACTACCTACACGAACCATTTCGGTTGGCCATAACCTGTCTTCAGCACCATCATCATCATTATTGTGATTGCCACCTTTCACTTAATGACTTTGCTTGCTCCTTCATTACGTATGTCTTTCCTCACGACGGACGGCTGGCGATAAAACGACGGAGGGATCTCGCTTGACTCCCTCAGGTCGCGGTAAATTTGAACGGCCGCCGAGCGCATTGCGAATACAGTTATAATATTGAGTGAGCAGTTTGGAGTGGTCGTCCTCGCGGTCGCGTGGCTCATATCCACTAGACAATAGACAATAAATAGCCATCATCCATAGATCGCATAATAATAAAGCAGATCGTTATAGCAACCGTTATAGCCGACGCAACCGATATGATGATGGCTGTATCAGTGCGGCTGCCATTGCTACGGAGTGACGTGATTGAGTCTATCGGTCAGACGCACGGTCGCGTAACGTTGGTGGCCACGCTCGTCCCGAAGGTGAAACCCAGGCCGGTTTAACGAAGTCATTTCGAACGCGGACGAACGACGATGTCACGTAAGAAGGCGTGTGATCATCGACGTGGCAACTTTCCACAGAAAAGCAGCAACGCGGCGGCCGCCAGGAAGCGAAGGGTAAACAGCACGAAGAACGACATCAACATGATAGCGTTAGCGTTTTCGAACGAAGCGATCAACAGCATATATATATATTATCTTATTACTTATATAAATGCAAAAATATACTAATGATAATAAGAAAACAAACATATATGACGTACTACTTCGTGATAGTATGTTCGAATGCCGAGAAATGAACGTAAACGCTGTGTGTGTCGGCGGGGACGAAGATAACACAGAAAGACAGGATTCAGTCAGGAAAAAAAAATCTATTTTAGGAACCGATTTACGGTACGAATATTCCATATGTGTGAAGCTTTTGTTTGTATTAATGTATGTAAGGCTTTTACATTTGAGGTTTCTGATTTAACTATATGATAACAGTACGTTTAGAGCTATAAAATCTTAGCATTTCGAAGAACCGCGCACAAAATGGCGCAGACCAGGTTGGCTCAACAATTTTTCACAGTTAATTCACGTGGAGAGGTCAGCTTTTTTTGATCAACTTCAGACGATTTCTCTTCAAATCAGTGAGTAACATGTTTTTTTTTTATACAGGATCTCTTGTATAACCTTTCTATCTATGAACGTTGTTACAGGACTAGCGTACATGAGCTCATAATTGCGACCAGTTCCCCAGCCTCTAAAACCTTCCGATTATATAATATAGCTAATGGATGGCTCATGGCTCATCATTATATTCCCGTCTCTGCGCGTTCAAAGATTTCCCACCGGAAGTTGGCGAAGCTCAGTGTTGGCCCCTTTAACGAGCGATTATCACCAGTGATGTCGTTGTATTTGATAGCGTCGTTTTTTTTTTTCAAAACAAAAGAGTTTAATACCGAAGGAGTCGCTACATATCGCTGCCATTTCTTGTGTGGGGTGGCGTCTATGGGCACCGAAGTGAGTCAATTATAAAACTTGCCCGTAACCGACGATGAGAACAGGTATCGTCGGAGGCTGAAGTATCGGCTGTTGACTATAGACGCGAGGCTGTTAAAACTTACTTCAAATCTGGTGACGACCCGTTTAAATACTGTCCCATTAGTCAAAATATCAGCGCCATCTTGTGGCAGTTCTTAGCACATATCGAGCGAGCTGAGCGGGTGAGTGGAGCTACTGGCTAGATTAGTTTGCACCTGTTCACGTACAACAAAGCCCAGTCAAAAGAAGTCGCTAAGCACAAGCGTTCTACAGAAAGCATCAACTAGTAGCACTTGTGATGGCTATATCGTCATCATCGTCAACAGCATCAACATAATCAAGCGCTGCTATCGTCCTCAACAGCGTTTCGGCTCTCTGTGTGCGGATAGATGACCGCGCCAACTCTTCTTCGTTCTTCGTGTCGACGACGACGACGACGACAACAACAACAACGACAACAACAACAACAACAATAACAACAGGGACAGCAGTAGCAATACTAGCGCCAATAGCAGAAGCCAGCGGTAGGCAATAAGCAGAACACAACGGCGCAGCGGAAGTCTAAAATTGAATTCAGTGCGTGAGTTTATATGCGTGTCTATCTATCGGTATGCATGCGGACGTGTTTGTGTGTGTGTGTGTGTGTGTGTGTGCGTATGTGCATGTGTGTGTGCAATAACCTAAAACAAGCGGCTGAGTCCTGCTCGCGCTGCAAATGGCTAGCCAATGGCGGGTGCTAGAGCCACTAAATGAATAATGAATAGATAGATTGGGATAACATTTGCAGCAAAAGCGAGACCAAGCAAAAGGGTCAGTAAACTGCTGACAAAGTCATGGTCGCGTCCGAGCGCCGTCTGGCCCTTTTGTTTCGCATAAATCGCCACTGAATAAGCGCTTAGTGACTGGCCAGTTGATCTAGTGGCAACAGCCGTACTAATCGTAGCAGTGACGATTTTAGTAAGTCCATAGCGATGCTTCTGCTTCTGAATAGCTAGATCAAAGCTGGTAGTAGCAAATACAAGTCAAGAGCAAGAGTTGTCCTATAGACTTTAGCGCCGAGCGATGAGCCTCACGCGTCAATTGAGTTCCTCTTTGCTTTTCGGCTGCAATCAGCATCCGTAATATTATGGTGGGAGGCAAATAGTGCAGTCGGACAAGTTTGTATAGGCAACATCCTTACAAACAACTCTATTCCACTACGTCGTCGTCGTCGTCGCCGCTAACAACGACCGACCGACCGACCGACCGACCGACCGACCGACCGACCGACCAACGCTAGTGAGCAACCGTATAACTGTAGCGCCAGTCTGCACGGCGAACTGTTCTGACGCTACGGCGACGTTGGAACGCCGCCAGCGTCCGCTGCCGACCGCACCCTAAGCCATTCTTCACTATCGTTGTCGGTGTTGATCGGCAGGAGCCTTGCTAATCGTTAATAGGGTTCTGCTCACCCAGCATCCTCAAAATTCGCAGGAACATATAGAACGCGGTTAGAAGTGTCACTTTGTTGGTTCCGTAGGTCAGTCATTTCAGGCAGATGACCAGCTACTACGATCAAACAGCGGCATCGCTGGCCGATATATATCTATTTATCAGATGTATTATGCTATAGATGGGCCGGACGATGCCAGGGCCGAGCTATTGTACTAATATCGCCGACTAGAACTAACTAGCTAATGGTTCCTTGTTCAGTTGTCAAATAAAACGCTAAGCGTAAAATCGCCAAGCTGCGCGCCGTGAGCACTGTGTAGTGGGCGATGTCTCCCATCGTCAGCAAACGGTAGGCAAAAAAAACGTCGGACATCAGAAGAGTGCCGTTACGAAGAGGTGTGGAAATAGCGAAAAACAATATGTGATACATCGACTGTTGTTCGAGGTTGCTGGGATTAGAGCAAGGCTAAATATACTGACATAGGAAAGATACGAAGACGAATTTTATAAACAGACAATCTGCTGGGAAAGAATCGTTGACAGAAGGAGTGGCTTCGAGTAATAATTATTCCATACTGCACGATACATATAAAATATGTAATTAGATATAACAGTAATGAAAAGATGAAGAGATTTTTTCTAATATAGTAACTTTAATACCTTTTCTTTTGTTTCTAAATAAATAATCAGTTGGGCATGTGGCTGCAGAGACCCAGGCAGTTCTGAAATGATTCGACTGTTCTCTATGCAGTTTACAAAAAGAACTTAAGTTCATTGACAGGTTTGGTAAGTATCTTCTCTCTACTAGCACCGGGATGCGTCTGACGTAAGTAGTAGATTGATGTGTCGCATTCAGAATTTAGCTTTACCTACTTAAGACCGATCTGCAATTAGTAAAACCCTCATCTAATTAGGATATTTCCGACTGCTCGTTTACGATCTTTCGGATTAATCGCCATCGTCCTGGCACTCGCTAGCCGGTCTTTACCTAAAAGTGGTTAAGACCAACATACCTCCCAGGAAGAGTACGAAGAGTATTATTAATTCAAATTGTACTCGGTTTTTTCCATTCTTCATCACTTTTAAGCTAACTAATTTGATATTATTATTATTATTATTATTAGGGTAAAAATAATTAGAAAGTAGCCGGACGTTATACTTCTCGTACCTGGTGGGTTTAATAATTATTATTATATGTATAAAGTGGTCTAATAATTAATAGCGTCTTAGTCGCTAGATAAAAGGGCGAATGAATGGGGGCTTGCTTTGTCATTTCGATTCCTGCGCAACAGCTGAAATTGTTGGCATGGGCAAATGAAATTCTGGCTATTTTGGCATTGAAAAGATGGCTTTTGATGTGTGTTTTCCGGCATACAAAAATGGCAACGTAAACGTTTTCCTGCTAAAATAACCTGAGCTGGTTAATTGTTCACGTACTGGTGGCAAAGCTTCGTATTCTATCCTGGAATCCATGCCATGGCTTTCGATTTAGGTTATAATTTTTTACGTTTCAATTGAATATCTTTGTAGATAATGTGGCGTGGAGAAACTATGTGTTCTTGAGATCAACGTGTGAATACATCTTCAGCATAACAATCTAATCTCAATTATTACTATTCTTACGTTATTTGTTTTTTTTTTTAATCTTTATTTTTACCATTGACTGTTTGTTGTTACCGTTACATAAATTAGTTCTCGACCAAGTTTGCCACTTTGGTGGCGACAGCCTTTCGGTTCCTTTTTGTCTTTTCAGCCGAGCCCGCTCCATTTTTTACCGACACTCGCAATTCTGTAATGACCACAATTGCTGGCATCATCGCTAACTCCAATAGATAGCCACCACTTCTCAGCACTTCACCGCTTCAGTCGTACGAAAAATATCAATGAAAGGTAAGGAACGAGTGGGATCAATTGCAGCTAATGTTGCCCCTGTCGCCGCTTTTACGCCCCCTTCCTGTATTCCGTATCAGTTCGTTAGCAGGGTACCAGAAGCCCCGAGTGCCTTGCGAGCGCACTTGTAAACAGATGCTGAAAGGGTCTTCTTTCTTTTAATGTTAGATCTGCCCCTATCCTCTAAGCACTGTGAGACACCCAATAGCCTTGACTCAACTTTGGCCGTTCTGTACTGCAAGAAAAAGTGATTGGTAAAGTCTGGGTCGGGTTTAACTTGAAGCTGATCCAAGCCTTTGGGACGACAGGTTGCTGGAAGGGCATAACATAGGAATGAGAGAAACGAAAGCAAATGCAACGAGGCCATAAAGGCGAGCTGCTCGAGAAAGGTAAGGGGCTTCAAATAAACGGAGTTATACTGTGAGATTCGATGTTGGATAAAGGAGGGCCCTGTGGGGAAGTAGGCGCCAGTTAGAATTTGGGCAAAGATGAAGAAGACAGTAAAAGGGTTATAATGGTTAAAGCAGTTTTGTGTTGTCGGCTGCAGCGTGCGATTTCTACCGTATTCTACACCTCTATTATTTTGGCTAGCTGAGTCAACAGCTAATACGGACGATGTCCCCTGCGTAGTAGTCTGCTCAGTAAAGTACAGAGATTCGAGCAGGGGGCGGTAAAGAGTTTGTAAGAAGCGTTTCTCGGCTCCCTCCCCTCAGAATTTGAACACTGAGGCCACCCCGTTGGCTCTACCACAACCCGTATTGCGATAATGCTACTGCTGGCTTGCCATCGCCCGCTAGCGGCCCTGAGCGTTAGTGCCGCTCCGGCTAGCTAGCTTTTGCCTGAGTTACAACGACGCCGAAAGGATCGGTACAAGAGATGGCATATACAAAAAAGGCGATAATGGAGCTAATTTAGTTAAAGAGCGTAACGCTGAGGACCGTTGATAACGGATACGCTTCATAAAGCCAAAGAGAAAATAACAATAATCATAAACAAATACGATGCGATGTGATGACTCCCCGTGGAGAGCGAATGAGATGAACATCGCAACAAACGCTCGGAAGGGCTCTATGCCAGCAGCGCTGGCAGCACCGTGCATTGTGTTCTGCTGTGGGATGGAAGCACCATGGCGTCCGCGGGAATGTAAGTATGTTTGCTACAGGAGTTACAAGGAAATCCATGGTAGTGAACAGAATTCACGTAAGCGAAAACGTATGCAAGCACAGGAAAAACTAGGGAGGGTGAGCAATGAGCAGCAACACAAGCAGTACTGGTATTGGGTGTGGTAATGGTCGACATAGAAATGGTGATCCTCTGATCGTATGTAGTGGCTACGAGGGATTTGCGAAGTACTTGCTACTCCAGAAGGCCCCCGGATGCCGCTCGATGGCTACGATGAGCCCCGATGATTACGCCCGCGTCTTTCGATGTATCTGCATATTTGCCCTTTGCAGCCGACCGACCAGTCTCCCATAATTTGCTACGTATCGTGACGCCCGTACTTTCTTTCCCGTTGTCGTAGCATCGAGTTGCTGCGATGGAGAGCAAGTCGCTTCCAAAACTCTAAACCTCTTGCCATAGCCATCATCGACAAAAAGGGATCTCGGGGGCCAAAGAAAGCGCTTAAAGAGGAAAGTTGTCTGTGGCTAGGAGACCGGCTAGACCAGCTTGGTTGAGCTATGCTTTTTGAGGGCACTTTCCCAACTTGGGCTGCTAATGAGTATTGATGTGGTTTCGCTCTCGTAAAAATGCTTCTCTAGAGCCAACAGCGACTCGGCTTTCTGTCTGTACAACTGCGTTGGCGAGCGCCTACTCTACGCGTATGCTACCCGTCGCCATTTACCATTTGCTGTATTCTATCTTACTGCGCTCATAAGCTGATGAGAAAAAAGGACACTGATGCAAATCATCCTCTCCGTAATGAGAAAAAAGGCCCTGTGCATCGCAAGCCATACGGGTTCTTGAAAGGGGCGCTGGGTTCGCACAACCGGGTTCGACCATCCCTCATTTATCTTTCGGTTAATTCACTCATCGTCCTCGCACTAAACTCTTGTAACTCCTTTTTCTTTCTTTCTGTCCTTCTAGCAACATATGACACGCATTTGTAGTCCATGGATGATGTACATCGTTGCTCTTTAGGTGACGTTTTTGTGCCGCGTGACAGATATATAAGCAAAGCTGCATTTCTAGAGAGCGATGCAACTCGTATCGGATTGGTAAATGCTTGACAACTATAATCATTAAATTCAATATAAATAGGAAATGGGAATCACCGAGTGCCATATTTATTTGTGACAACACTGGTCGTTTTATGCAGGGATACATGGTATAGTTACAAAGTTTGTTGAACCGATGCGATCTTGCTACGTGCTAAGGCGATACTGAAACGTTAGACCATAACGTGAGGATGAAATGAATGTATCTCCAACGTAGGAAATATGTTTTACATGATACAGTATTTCCGCTCATGACGTCCTACGCATCATCTGATGATTATGCTCAGTGGAAACAATGGGTAGTATTCACATGTATGGCCATTCAAGTGGAATATATTCTATTTTTCGACTCGATCGCCGCTCGAACGTCCATCCTTTTTTTTTTTTCTGTTTGCGGCATGTCTATAAAGATGGCCACAACAATACAAACAGGTGTTTCGGGTCCGTCTGTCCGTTGTATGCGCTTCCATTCGATCAGCTTTTTCAGTTCCTTCAGTCTGTAGTATGAAGTAACTATCTTCATTAGCCATTCAACAGAAGACAGCGTTTCCGTTGTTTGCTTCATGTCGCTGAAACAACAAGTCAATTGTCGAGAATCGGCAGATTAGGTTAAACGGCGAATCGTCGCTTCCAGTAAACCCCGATTCATTCAAGCAGGCCGCACTGCAAGCAAAGTAGCTTTGTCATTGATGTGAAGCTCAAAACGATTATATTAAGCCAACAGATCCTGACCATTTTGTTAATCGAGCGACACGTTCGAAGGAGCACGTTATGAAATTGACAACTATACCCCTTCAGTTCGAAATACCGGCGCGTATTCAAGTTCGAGCCTTTTTGTGACAGCAAAGAAACGAGATTATCTATCGCTTTCTGAAGTCTGGCCAAACGGTTTTGTAATCAAACATTTTCCGTGTACCTCTAATTATACTGTAATATGATTTGCGCGTAAGTCGCGAATACAATATTGTTTCAGCCCGTCTCATTATCTTTATATATAGAGCAGCGTTGACCGTACGTCAGTATGTGCCCCTAGGATTTCACTTATAGCCAGATTGACAGCATGACCCTATAGAACGACGGCTATCTCTTTCTCTGGCGTTCATAGTCTGAAAGTGTACAATGGAACAATATAACGACATCGCCTTATCGCTGGCCTCTCCGGATCCATCATTGATTTTTCGTGTGGCAGATCGCATATCCGCTGGCGTATTTCTTGTGAACTACAAGATCAAGCAACAGATGGCCTATCAATATAGCATTTGCCATGTGCCGCATTACTGCAGTGATACAATATTCGATCAGCGTACTATTTGTACCAATCACAACAGTTGCAATGGGCTTCTTATGGGACCATCCGTGCGGTCCATTAGCCTTCCTGTCATCCATCTGTTGACGTCGACTCCGGCAGCCAGCGAAAGACGTCTACGAAAGCCAACGTGTCCTGGCGATAACTTTCGTGGCAGCGGCAAAGCCAGCGCTGAATCGGCGCGCATTAGCCGACAGGGCACCCAGGCTACCTTGAGCCGAAAAACTACCTGAAAGTAGCGACGCGGTTTCCTCAACGAATCCTCTCTTTACGATTTCTTCTTCTTTGTCTTCGCGCTGGCCGATGCTACAATGAATTATCTCCATCCACATGTTGTCCCTCTAGTAGTAATAGCAGCGGCCACCGTAATAGTCGTCGTAGCAGTTCTGGTAGGTAATGGCTCTACTAGATTGTAGTGGCCAACAAAATCACAGATGAGGTAATAATGATTGGTCACGGCGGTCGTCGCCCTAGCCATTGCTGTTTGACGCTGCTGACCGGGGAACCAAGTCTGCCGTGCCACCAGGCAAACCAATTGTGCGACCTCGTGCGATGATCCGATGATGGCGGCGGCAAACTCTCTTCGTCCTTTTTTCGTGTTTTGTCCAAATGCTGGCCTATATGTATATGACGAAGCTGCTCTGATTTTAGTAGCACCTTCAGTTCTAGCAATCTTTGCTCTACATAAGTAATGCGTACCGATTACGATGGACGAGAAGCGACGTAGTCGATGGACTTCAGCGAACGACAACGACAGAGAGCAACGTGTAACGACATGCGGTAGGAGCCGGATATTGTGTCGAGTCGGATAGGGCTCTCTATAGTGAGGAGATATGATCCTCGTAGATAGAATGAGTTAGGCTGAACATATTCGTAAGTACCAGACAATTGTAGACTACGTGGGTTCATGTATTTCATAGCTACGCTTATCAAATGAAGTAAAGTGGATCGTGTTCAGCCGTCAGGTGGCCGAATTGGAAAGTAGAAACAGGATCATACAGAAGGGTCAAATAAAAAAAAAAAAAGTAAGATTTTAGATACTGTTTTAGATACAGGTGGACAGCTTTATGCGCAGACGCGTGCAAAAAGGTAAAGTTTAGAATGTCTATATATATGCATGTTGACCCTCATTAATGACTGATTGCAGTCAAAAAGCGGGAACCCCATTTTTGAGCCTGCAGCACAATACTTTATCGTTATGCGAATAAAAAAAAAAAACTATAAAAAACATTTTAATACGTTTTTATTTCCCATAGTATCTTATTATTAGTTCTACACTCGTTATATAAAGTGACTATATGTACTGGACTTCTAGTATATCTAGGCGAAATGTTGGTCAATATAAATTATAAACAATTAGAGAGTAGTGTTTAGCTTGACATTCGGCCTAAACATTGCAAGCATGACAAGGCCTCATTACATTAAGAAGCTCAGCACTTTCTCCGAGGTATAATATGCAAATTACACCTATGCGCCGTAACCCGCTGAAATATATATATATATATATATATATATATGCCATCTGAACGACAGTAATACCATGTAAACTGTTGGCCTTAGTATGTACACTGATGGAACCAGTTTATTCTGGTAGCGTTACTACAATGAAATCGTACTGGGCCTATCATGAATGAGACGTTGTCCTGTCCTTGTTTTTGCTGTTATTAATGGGGCGCTACAACATCAGCAAAAGAAGCACCACTGCCTTTGTGATGTGCCGACCAAAAGCGCCTTTCAGCAATGGCAGTCGCAGTAGCCGTCTACGGTAATTCAGATCGAATGATCGCCTTCCGCGTCAACAATGACGACATGTGAAATAACACCATCGTACATCGCAGCGTTTCGCCATTGAAGGCGCGCCCGGTTGAACAGAATCGGGACGCTGCGACTTAATCTGGATAGGCTTATCATCCACAACGACCTTCACCGCTACAACTAGCAATAGAACTATAGTTGACCCTATGCGGTGCACTTGTGTACATGCTGTTCTTCTAATATGATGACAGAAACACTGCCTTCGGTGGGCTTCGGACGAGTACTGTTATTGTCGCCGTTGTTGTTGTGACGACGACGCAATGTCCGTGCTTACCTTGAATTTGAATGTAATGCATGCGAACGAGTGATCTTACCGATGGATCTTTGTCGGACCGACAAGCATACGAATATTGATGGCAGTATTGGACAATAGCATGTAGCTGCCTCAGTCACTGTGCAGTAGGCGCATCTACTGCTGCCGCTGCCGCTGCCGCCATCTCTTTTCTCTTGGGTCACAATTGTCGTCCGCACGAATCGTCAATCTTTCGAACGATTCGACGTCAGCTAAAACGGAAGTCGTTCGGGGCGACCGCTACGGAGACGTTTGTTAATAAGTCAGTCTCGAAGTCCAGTACTCGTTGAGCTGCTACCACCATCACCGGCCGCCAGCGACCAGCCGTGCAGTCCCAGCGGAACGTTTGGTTTCTATCAGCCAGCTGATCCAACTTAGTTCAGCAACGGGGCAGTTCAAAAGAATGGCAGGGACGAAAAACAGTGTACGGTAAAAGCCGCAACGCTAACAGCATACTGACCCACAATGGTACGCACTTACACACAACTACAGGCACAACTTTTACACGAACGGCAAATACAGAGGGACTGTGGGACCGATACACGCCTCACTAGCTGGGTTGAAGTACTCGCTGGAACCGGGCCAAGATGAAGGCGGGGCATCGCTGAAGCAGACCGGCGAACGTCCCTCCGCCGGTAGCAGCTAGGGGTCAGGTGTGTGGAGCCAGATTCAGCATCTATTCGAGTAGGCTGCATGTTTGTCAGCGGTAATATGTATTTGTCATCTGCCTGCTGTTGTGTTCCCCTACGACGGTGGTTGAATGCTAGCGAGCACAGGTAAACGTCTGTGAGCTTGCTGGTAGTGCTCTGCATAGTGTTTTGCCGTATTAGACTTGTTTCTGCTGTGGCGTACATACTAACTTACACTGCTGCAGCTGCTGTATAAATGAAAGAGAAAAGACATCACAGCGTCGTCGTCGTTAGTGACGGGACGGCAAAAAAATCCGCGAATAAACGAATCCTACAACCCGTCAATGTCTCAGGCGACTAAGGAACCAAGTAAAAGCCAACCATTCGTCGACCGATTGCGTGTGGTGACAGCAATACAATCTTGGTTTCTTCGCGGTAGGAGAAATGGGCCTGTCTACCTGAGCCTGGCAGGCGTTGCAACATCATGCACAACAGCTAAGGGACACTGTCCAGCAAAGTAAAACTCAACAATGTACACACCTTCTAGGGCATAGGGAAAAGCCCAAAAGAACTCTAGGGAACCTAATACAAAAGGCTACAATAACAGCGTTTAGCTTGTGTAGATTTGCCTAATATAGTTGTAGTGTAATACCACTAAATTTTTGCCTATTGCGTAGTTTCAACGTTTTTACTAACTGTGTTATTATCCTAGAAGTGTTATTTGTTCTATTATATGACTTATCTCTAACATACACAAAGCATATAGGGCAGATCCATAGTCTAACGTAATCTGAGGTGCTTCGAAACCTACTCTATCTTTCTACAATATTCATTCCCGTTAATAACAAAACCCTTTATATAATGAAAAGTTTCCTCAGAGCCGATTAACGGCCAACAAGGCTAGTGACTATTAAAAGCCCAAATACATTTTCAGTTCTGTAGGTTTCTTCTGTAGTAGTATAGTAGTTCTGTAATACAAAACTCAGTGTATAGTATAACGGTAGAAAAGCACAGCTGCTAGTCTTGACAATCACTGGAATCCCTCGTTTTTTTTCCAGTTAACTAAAACATTCGTAAAAAACAATGTAATATCGATGATGTCAGTGTTCCGACTGCTCAGGCGTTAGCTTTATATACACTAATCGTTACTTTCTTTCTTTTCACTCGGAACGAATTGTGCTATCTATCATTAGCCCTCTCCGTAACGCACACACATTGATAGGTAGCTGTGTCTCTGTCTCAAACTAAACAAGATGCTACCAATTCAGCCCCATTCGATGTATTCCGGTGATCACTGCAGTAAAACTAATCAATTAGTGGACACAAAGGACAAGCACCTTGACCTTCCAGATACCTCGCACCATCAGACCTGACTATTTACTATATATGTTTATACAGCGAGTCATTTAGCCAGTATCGGCTGCTTCACTGGTCGCTGCAAAACAAAATCAAGTTTTCGACCCAGTGATGTCCAAAAAAAAAAGTAGCAGTTTTTATCATACCTTATACGTGGATAAAATGATGTACAACAGGCACGAAGGGTCTGACAGACGTAAAAGACTAGAATGAGAAACACTTATGGTCTGACCTTGTTGGGCCTTAGTATGATGATGTTTGTGTCAGACGCACCATTACGAAGTAGAGCAGCTAGATGGTAAAGAAAATAGCGAGTTTAAAAAAATGCACTTAAGAAATTAATAAGTATCCACTCATTATAGTAATTTTGTATGTCGATTCGCCCATGTGAAACCGACCAGTTCGGCGGCGAAGCATTAGGCTTGATTGGCATAATACTCTGTAACCGGCAGAGGACTGAAGTAGTAGATGAAGAAGGGGCCTATGTCTGTCACAAGCGAAAAAGGAACCTAAACTGGGATAAATGTTATACATAAATTATACTATATAATTACCGTAAAACAAACGCGAATAAATTCACAACAATGAGTAACGAGAACAATTTGACGTTGTCTTTTTATTTCTATTTAGAAAGTTTCAGCTTAGGTACGCGCTCAGTGATTTTAAAATAGGTTTCAGAGGTAAAAAACGCTACAACAGCTGGAAGACATGAAGTAGCTTTGGTCCTGATCAGACCTGATCGTTGCTCGTACAAATTAGTGAACCTTTGAGGTTCCTTTAGTATAGTAATATCATAGATATTAAATTCAGCACAAAAATTCTGTCTCGGTAACATATAGATTCGAACGGAAATTTCTGATAATTTCAACCCTTCTCAATACCTAATTTTTTTTCTAGGACACGTCTCGCCCCCCGGGGCCCCCACAAATTTATTTGCTTCTGCATACATTCCGCCACTTTCAGAATTGCACATTGCCTTTGGTTTTTTTCAGCTAGTTACTGTAGTGAGAGAAAATTTTTATACAGGGCACAAGATCCAACTAGCTTAATACAATCTGTGCCCTAATGCGCGAACGTATGAAGACGATGTATAAATTATATATTTATGTACGAATATGCATTATAACATTGCAGTCCTAATATTTGGAAATGTTTTGTTGTTTTTTAGTTGTTAGCGATGACCTTTTGCAACTAGTCTTCAATCGCAATTATGTCTGTGATAAAGCTGTATTTATCTACGCCCTCGCATTTGGGAAAATGAGAATAAAAACAACTGTTAAACGTCAAGCTTTTAGTAGTGGATGCTGGCAATGATGACCTGTCGACAACAAACATTTGCCCCAAACTTAGGTTTACCAGGCTGCACGGCGAATCGCCTATGCCGCAGTGATCAGAAAGCACGTGGTCACAAAGAAACTCTAACTTACAGAGAACGTCTATGTTGAGATTCACTAATTATCTGCACTCCTGAGGGTAGCTTACGGCGCATGATTTGGGAAGCCAATGAAATGATTTTAACAACTACTCAGATGCCCTTTAAAAGTACTTTTTATTATTAGAAGGTTATAGCCGCATGTCCAAATTAACTCACCTTAAGTAAGAACTCTCTTAAAGTTTTCTGCAAGGTATAACTGCCCGTGAAACGGATCGGTTGACGCCAAATCTCTCTTGCCCTTGTTCTGTGTATTCGCCCCTTAGCGTTTGCAGTGTCTCTGAGTCCGCAAATGACGTCCCCTTATGCACTTATATCTGCCAGGATCTACCAGCATACTTGCCGCTATCACCGGAAGCTCTATGGCAGAATGGTCTTTTCTGCACCATTTTCGTTACTCTCGAAGCTCTACTGGTATCTTTACGGTCGAGTGCGGCAAGCGATGTCGGCAAACCGCACGACCAAGCAGGCATTAGCGATTGTTGACTTCGCCAACAGCCATCGCGACGGCGATACAACGCAGCCGGGATCATGGAGCCCGAGAAGGAGAAAGACGGAGTTAGAACCGTAGAAGCTGCTGCGGAAGGAAAGCAGGACGATAGACAAAGGCTAAGCAAAAGCTGACTGGGGTAATAGCTTTGGCCAAAGAGTGCCACTTAGGCTTGTCCTGTCTTGTCAGGACGACAACTGCTCCATTTTGTGTTTCGCCCTAAATCACTACCGCGTTGCCGCGTGTCCCAGGACCTACTCCTTCCAATTGGCGCAGGATACACTTCGCTACCTCAGCCCGCTCCTGAACATGACGGCCACCGAAACCGTCGTATTTTGGTGGTGGTGCTGCAGTTACAGCCCCAGCTGTCCTTAGCTTCTTTTGCCTGTGAAGTCTTTTGCGGGGTCTTCGAACGACATCCCCTTATAGGAACTGGCCGCAGCGAGATGAACGAATAGGACAGGAGGCAGCCTGTTCTCTACGAGAACTCTAATGCTCTACGCGACTAAATGGCAAAGCAGACTACACGTAGACGCTTGCAAGATGCATACACGCAAACACACAGATGTGTGTGTTTAAAAGAAAGAGGGAAGGAGGGATGACGAATAGCTCATGGGAGCGCTCGACCAATATCGTGCGTAGGCCCTCCACGTTCTTCTAGTAACAGAGGCAACAGAGTCCTTATCACCGCAAGGATTCGCTACTCTATTCACTTCAGTGTGCACTACCCGAACAAGCAGAGAGCCCCGGATTAGTCAGAGTGCACTGTTCAGCTTCTCACATAGGTTAATATATACTGTGCACAAGTAAGCGTATATCAGACGGCAGGGCCTAAACGTTGCTATGTCAGAAGTTGTTGGTCACAGAACGCCGGAAACACTATTGACTCTGCAGCATAAATTTGGTCCTTCAATACTTTTTCCGCATCAGTTAGCTCTCTACGCTGCCATAATCGTCTTCGTCTCTTTATAGCCATCCCAAATATTGCGAAATAAGCCAGTGCAAAATATTGGTTTTCAAAGACGTCCATAAAAGGGAGATATATTATTTACACTATGGCGGACGATCATTTGTGTCGATCTTTACAAGGCTTCCTTAATGATGTTAGTTTAATTTCAGTAGAGCAACGCAAAAATCATTTGTCACAACTTGCCGCCTAGAAACCGTAGAAGTTCTACAATGATGGGATTATGATGTTACCAGAAAAATGACCAAGTGTTATATATCAAAATATTGCATAATTAATTTAATTATGCTGTTTTAAGATCTAAAAAGCGTTTGCTTCAATTTTGGCTTAAAGGTCACAGATACCTTTTCGACCACGCAATGTATATATTGTTTTGAACGGACATTCGAATTGGTGCAAACATCGCCGGGATGTTTATTCGATGGCATGTGTTAATCCGCTATACTTTGTATGTAAAAAAAAAAAGTCAGTTTTTGTTAGAGTACAACAATCGACTTGCCGTGGCGACAAATTGTACATCATTTTCGAAGCTTCAGTGAAGGTCAGCTATTGTGTAACGTCAGTATGACGCACAAATCTCCATGAAGATCGTGAACTTGTTTTTGCTTGAAACTGACTGGTTTTCGTGTGAGTTCTGAAAAGGCCGAGCAAGATTTTCATCGATGAAAATTAAAGGACCTTTAATGGGGTTTAGATTTAGACGCCTACAAATTTGATAAATTTATTTTTTAGTAAAGGGTCTTTTTTATGCACCTGGACTGTTACACAAAAATCAGTACCTGCCTTGGAACAGAGAATATTTATTGCCAACTGAATCGAAGTCCAGCTGAATTCAGATGGCAATTTCTAAACTATGTGCATTTTTCTGCATCTTATGATCCGTTTGGCCGTTTTGAACCCTTGCCTTTAAGACTTTTGACCTGATATTAGCCCAAAAATTTAATTCCGGTAAAACATTTTATCCGCAGCTGAGAACTTTTCTATATTTAGGAGACATGCAAACAATTTGTTAGATTTATGTATGCATATGTTAGATATAGCGTGTATCTATTCTCGTTTGTAGGATTTGACAAGTAACGATTTAGAGAATCGAAATAAATTACTTCTACCGCAGTTAAGCACGGGGCAAAAGTCGTAGCGATAGCTTTACCTTTCCGTCTTGTTTAGGGCCTTTATCTTATAACCGTTATGCGAAGTTTGCGATGGCCATTGGTGCTTGCTTCATTTGACCGCGATTGACGTTTGTGCTGACGTCGTCCATACATTGTAGATAAAGCGTCGATTCAATAAGCTACGGCCCTATATCGAACGTATAGTGTATCTGAATGGTGCATATTTGTTAGATGATGATTCGCGTCACGTCTCCATGACCCTTATGGTCACTAACCCTTGCTGATACTGCCTGTATTCTCAATTATGCTTTTCGTTTATATTACTATATTGAAGACGTTTGTGTCATTTGCGCGTGTACAGGTTGCTGCAGGTAGGAAAAAGCTTTGTGGTTGGGGCTCTTGGAACACTTGAACTATTACTGGCGTTGGCGACCTAAACTCTATGTATGGTAGCAGACGATTCGAAAGTGAAGGTCCCGCTGCTGTTGGAGTGAAGCTTAAACGGTAAGTCCAATTTAGAGTTTGTCCGACCGTCGTCCCACGCTAGCGGCTGTTCCCGTGCAATGGTGAATGAGGCCTACGAACTTCAAGGGACTACGACCACAAACTGCTGCTGGCCGACGTTTCGTTAGTGGCTGCCTCTTCAACTCCTTATCCTAGACACTCTCTGGAGAATATCGCTTTTGCCGTCACCGCCAAGTGCTTGATCCACCGCTGGTTGACTTTTGACTCTTGGTTCGCGAGTCGCGGTTAGCTCGCTTCTTCATTTGTATTTTGGCGTTGCCGCTGCGGCCCCGACCGCAGTCGCTACGGAGAGCGACTTGCAAATCGCGACCCGACGCTGCCACATGAGAGGTAGCTTCCGTGCCGACGACAACAACAACACAGCTGTAGACTCTCGTCATGGCGTCACTTCCGTTTTTCACTTTCCCTACTCTGTTCGCCATTCTGCTCTCCCTTTGCGACTTGATTCTCGTTTCCCCAGGCACAAATTTGAAGCCTATTCATCTTGCAGCGGCGGTGCTGGCTGGGGCAAAAGCATTGGCGGCCGTTCGGGTAATGCTCCCGGGCGATCAGTAGCATTAGCCACGCCAGCAATGGTGACCCCCACAGCGGTAGCGGCAGCACACAACGAAAATATGCTAATAAATAAAGTAGAATCCCAGAGGAGCGGCATGCCAGCGATGATGGTGGCTCTCGATGAGGATGCGGTATGCGGTCGAGTACAAGCACCGTTGTCGGTCGGTCTCTATCTGTCTTTTTTTTCATGCTAGTTCTCTACCACTTCTCCGCGCCACACACTCCCCCAGGGGGGAATGAACGGGAGGGGAAGATGTGGGAATAACTTGAGGAAGGGGTGAGAAAATGGGGGGAATCGACGCTCATTTCCAGACCCTACGTGGCCGTTGTGATCCTTGGCTCGTGCGTTTGTCCCTGTCATTCAATCAGTCGAAAGCTCTGCGCCCGACCGGGACCGCGCATTGGGCAAATGTAGCTCCTATATTCAAAAACAGGAGCGGAGGTGGCAGCTAAAATACAGTGGATAAAAACAGATCTCCTTACTCTTCCTGACCGTGTCATTGGTGCAACAAAGCAGACCTCTACTGTTTAGCTTGAGGGTACCCTTTAAAGGGTCGCTGCCGTAGTTAGCGATGGGCACAAATGTTTCTGTCGTACATAGATACTGGTAACCATTGCAAGAAACGCTGTAACAAGCTAACAATTTTGCTTGATCTAGCTCTATCGACATCTCGCCCGCTATTAGCGCTCCTTTAAGGTTCAACTGGGCTGGCAGCTTTGTCCAAATTAGACTGACAAAGTAAATATGCGCAGAAATCCCATCGCTGCGGATACTCTATGTTGGGTTACAAAAAAGACGTTTCATTTAAAAACTCACTTTTCAAACTATAGCCTGCACAAAGTCGTCACCATACCTTGGCGAAACGCTTGAGGGAGTCAACGTCGCACCATATTTCAAAGGAATCAACAAAGGCTACCTTCATACTTTCAGACGCTCTCTGTGTCACTGTGTTCAGATATAGAACGTACTATAACAGATAGCAGAGATCATTGTGTGGGACAGGTGGTCGCAGAAAAGGCAAAAGAATAAGCCGCCACAGACGTTTGTGGACTAAGTGAATGATGATTTCTTTTTGGAGAAGTTCCTTTGCTTGCGCCGATGGAGCAGATTAAATGCAATCTACGGCAGCTGGGTAACACAGATTCCAAATACACGTCACTCTTCTTAGCCGTTGCTTCGGTTTATCGCAAGCATCGACCGCACGTATTGCGGTATCGCAGTAATTTTTTAGGTATCTCGGAGATTTTTTGTTAAGGTTTTTACCCGCCGACGTTTTTTTCATTACTCGACCATTTGCTTCCCGTAGAGCGCTAGTATAAGCTGCGTTCTCCACTCTGGACTAAAAAATTGAAAGGGCGCTAACATGGAACGATGTGAGCTCGCCCTGAGGGCCGAAACAGTACAGAAACACATCTTTACGTCGACAGCGGGATCACACTATGTTCGCGATACATACTGTGTGCTTCTTCTTTTTCTATTATTCAAGGCTTCTTCACTCGGGGCCAGCACTCATTCCTTACCTCATCTTCTATCCTTTGACGTCGGGAGTCTGGCAGCAGCTGAGTAGTAATGGGAATACGAGGACTTAAGGAACAAGGCATGGTAGAGTTTTTGTCCTTTTTTACCGTGCCCGTTCCAAGAATAAAGTTGGCTCCCTTTTTGCCTGTGCTTCCCAAACTCTACTTGTGGCCCAACGACTACTGCCCAGGGTTGCCTCCGTACCGCGCGCCCTGGACATCACCCTGAGTCCATCCCTCTTAGCCGGGTCGGCTGGTCTCTCGACGGAGACCGAGCAAGCAAATTCCAATGCCCTCTTTCTACCGGCGTGTTTCTCTTCGACTTCCTTACACTAGGGCATTTCGTCCCACTTTCTAACTCGTTCTTCTCCGAGTCGAAGTGGGTCGACAGTTCCAAAGCTTGACAGCGGGTAGCCCAACACCATCAGAGTCAGTGTGCTGCTGCTCATCCCGGTAAAGCCACCGAACAGCGCGACCAACAAAAAGAAGTCAAAGGGACGCCACAGAGTAGGCTAGCAACGATCTCTTGATCTCGGTGTACCGCTTGTGTTGCCTTCTGCCACGACCGGCGTCCCCTTGCGTCCTATAGCATTTTCGTCCGCCTTTACTTTGACCCCCTCTTCAGAGGCAATTCCCCGGATTTCCCCTGTTCGGTCTCCCTAACTTTGCCCCGTTGGCGAACTACTCCATGAGCGCATCACAGTAACCGTGGCGGCTGCCACCGTTCTCTCTATTATAGTTGGTAGTCGCTTTGCCTTTCCTCGAAGCGTAAGTGAACGATCTCGCCAGGTCCCTCTCCCTCTGTATCTGCACTCGTACGGCGGGCCTGCGGTATGCACAACACTTCACTTTTTCGCCTTTTTTGACCCGAAGCCTTAGTATAAAGCCTACGACGAAGTCCGCAGCTTCTGAGACCACCACCCACACCACCGAATACCGCGATGAGTAAAGAAATAATCCTCGCAGTCAGAGAGTTGATTTCGCCCTGCATACCCCCCTCACAACGAATGGCTTGGCAGTAGGGGAACGGGCAACTGCAGCGTTTCACAAGGCAAAGGCCAAGAACGAACCAGACGAATAAGAGGAAAAGCCCCACGTTTACATGGATCTCACCAATGGCGCTATGGGCAAGTGCACAGAGGGAAGATCCGCAATGGTAGTCTTGCTGCTAAGCAGGGCAAAAGTCGAGAGGAGAAAGGACAACATATCCAACGGAGGCCAATATAGACGTCGGAGTGAGATCACGAGTATGCTGCGGAAGAGCCACTGTGTGGGTAATTCTGATGATGATTTGGGTGATGTGGTAATCCACAACCAACGTTAGAGACGATGACTCGAACCTTGCCACATGGGGTGAAAACAGGACGTAAGCGAGGTCAGTGAATGTTGAACTGACCCGGCAAATTTCACAACCTGGCAATATGACATACACAAACACAGATGAAATGGAAAGATGAGAGTGGTATGGCACTTTGCGTTGCTTCATTGACGATACAAACAACAATGTTCCATCAAAATACGGATATTGTTATTTCTCACCGTACGAATAGCACATCTGTCTAGCTTTCCACAAAACGAAAAGGATTAAAAATGAAGCACGAATGTGCAAACTTCCGTGCCATACGTTACAGATGCCTGCATGTAAAATACAAACAGGCTAATCGAAAAAATCAAATTGAAATATATTACGATGTTTTTCTTTTTCATTTATTGACGTTACGTATATTGATGTAATACTTGACATTTATTTGCCCTTTACAATAGAGTACCCCCCTGTGCGGCAAGCGAAAACGATCGCGCAATCTGTTTTCCTCATTAGACTCGTAGTGATCTAGTTTGCCTTACTTTCCAATGTTCTCAAACATTTTTTCCAACAGCAGCAGCAGCAGCAGCTCGACAATGCACAATATTATCGTTCCTATATAAACAACCCTGCGCAGGTGCCTCTTTGAACTAAAGTTTTTTACGCTTCCGAAAGCTTTAAATAGAATTGTTCTGCATATGCCCACGTTGTGGGTAACGCGATTATAAAAGAATAATAAATAGACGGATAGTCTGAAATGGGTACGGCCATCTAATTTTCAACTTCAGAAGGTCCAGAACTTCCCAAATTACAACACCCAAACAAAGTTACTTCTCTAATGACGAGTCATTGTAGTAAAATTAAGTTTAAACAAGTGAAACGTGATCACGATCGCCTGATGTGATGCCTGCCTTAAAAAGTATACACACATATATGTATATGCGCGTCAAATACATACGTCTTGAGCATGACACATCGTTTTTTAAATAACAAAAAAACCAGCCCAGTTACGTAAAGGCCGTGCTTTTCCGTATTACCGTAGCTAGATTCACCTTCAGCTTTTATCGTCACTTATCAATAAGGCTAAAATAAGGTTGAATTTAGTATTCACTACATTTTATTAGTGTTCACAGCAAGCTTGTGTTCTGTGTATCAACAAAAGCATCTCCTTTCAATAGATAGATACTTATATTTCCTGATGCGTATAGGCAAATATACACTACCTATGAACAAGGATTCCTACATCCACGGCCACCTTATTCAAGCCTGCAGAGAGCACGCAGACATATAAATTTATATATCTAATCTGAGTGCTGTAGCAAAAGACATTAATTGTTTCCAGCGAAATTGTAAGTTGTCGAAATAAAGAAATGATATTCCACATAATGATTTCCATGGGTTGAAAAGGCGGGGGTCAGAACAATTGCTAAAGTTACCTGTAGTGGCAATGGCAAAGTTATTTTGCCTATTTCAATTGTATAGCTGCGGCCGCCATGGACGGCAATTGCCAGGTTGAATCGGCCAAACCGCTATGGGTTACTGAACATAGAGGCTACCGCCGGCGAACGCAAAAAGATCAGTGTAAACCAACTTACTCCCTTCTATGTTGCAAATTAAGTTACGCGTTCGGATAGTCCAGATAGCCCAGGTCTGTCCGACATAGCGTAGTGGGTAACTTGTCGGTCTGCCAAACTTAGATACACGGGACGGTCGATCGTAACGTCTAGGTTCGAAACCGCCCCTAAACACACTTCGTTTCATGCTGGTAGAAGCTTGCTGTTCGAAGCAAACCCCTATCGTTTTAAGTACTGAACGTAAAACATGCAAAAAGTTTACGATATATATGGTGGCCATTGTTAATGTTATTGTTATTTCTTTTGTCAGGAAACCTCCCGCTTTGTCAAAGTTGTTGTTATTATCCATTGATTTTTTCTTGGAATATAACGGATTTTTTTATTGCTAAGCAAAAATAACGAATAAGGTTTAGAAGCCAAAGTCAGAGTATTGTTCTATTATAACTAGCAACCAAATCAGCTCCGTTTGTGGCAATGTTAAAAACCACATTCATATTTTCTATTCATGAACTGACAATTTCTCTAATGAAACGTCAGCCCAACAGGTTCCCGACGCCAATAGAACCGATGGTGGCTGACAACGCCACAGCCAGTCGTACTTGCACCTATAGCCAGCGTCAACAGTTAATATCCGTGCGCAACGTTAATGTCTATTCCTGTAGGAGCTTCGCGACGTTTTTTCTGTTGTTACCACTGGAATACACCGCTGCATCACTCCAGAAGGGAGCATCGTTCGTTATTATCGCCGTAGCAGTGAACCGTGAGCCCCGAGCATTTCTTGGCTTGACCACCGTTACCAGGATCCTTATCACTGCGTTTTGTTGTAGCCCATAATAGCCAAATGATTGAAGAAGGAAAGCCGTGGAAGGCGGAACAGGACGAATCTATCTAGTTTCTTTTTCAACCAGCGCGCATTAGCGAAAGATTGGCGGAAGGTAATTATCAAAAATATATATATGTGTGTGTGTAAAGAGAAAAATAAGATGAAGCAACCGTGGGGTGATAGGCAATATAATTCCATATAATGCCAGTGGTATTGCCCCATGACAACTAAATGCTGCTTCTGCCGCTACTGAAGATTGGCAGGCAGGAGGGGTGTTTGAAAGCGACGAAAACAAGTGACGCTGCGTTGATCATAGAACCACGAACCAATGGCAGCACCAACTTGATCGGTAGCGGTCACTGTAACGGCAAGTAATACAGCGCAGAATAGAGCCGAAGAGTCAAAAGCGGCCGCTCCGCGAGCCCGTACAACGTTGCGCCGGAGGAACTGCTTCTGCCTTGATCTTCTGTTTGTCTGTTCTGTTTGTTTCTGCTGGTTGCTGGGCCACGTCCATTCACCATTTACCGTGACCGCGTCGATGGTCCGACGCGTTCCCATTGGCTAGCGTCGCCGACAACTGAAACGGCGAACCAGCAGCGCCGTAGCCGTGTCCACAAGGCGATAACGACGCCCGGCTCCCATTGGCTAGTTTAGACAGCGCCCGTTTCGACGTTCAACGTTGTTGAAGGAGGCGCTTCGCTGGAGGCGCACATTCAACAGACGGGTAAGAAGCAATGCAGGGGGCAGTAGTGGTAGAAACAACCGAATTACGTTGGCCCGGCCGAATTGAACGGTGGCGCGTCTTAAGCGCAATATCATGCGGAGCTAATATCTGACCACGACTTCTGAGTGTAGTGTGAAGTGGGGCGGTTCGCCACCCTAGAGTCGACGGCGGGGGCCACAAGTCAGACAGAAGCTCCGGGTGCCGCTGCCGAATACGTTTATCGACGTCGTCTTCAGAAAGACGTTGATCGCATGAAAAACAAAGGGCAGAAAGGTAATTGCAGGAATTTGTTACTGCTAACGATGTACAGAATCTTATTATAGCTAACGAAGGTTTAGAAAATCATTAGGCCGTGAATGGTACTTGAGGCCGACCGTTTCTGGTTATGTGGATGGATCAGATCTTCACTGGACATGTCGAGAAGAAGCGTGCACCAAGCTTCTATAGGCCATATGTGAAAAATTAAGTTGGCTTATAGAGATCTTATCTTATCTTGAACAGAAGAATCTCAATTATCACAAAATACGTTTAGTTAGAATTATATTCGTATCGTATTAGTAATTGCTATATTGAGCACACAATAGAGTGATAGATGAAACATACTGCCCACGATAACATATTCCACTGAGGTAGCTCTGAATTCGCCGCTGCTTCATTCAATTGATACCTGGCTGCAACAGCAAATCAGTTACGCATCACTTATGATTATTGCCAACGTTGGCAAGAAAATGTAACGACTACTAAAAATAATGACTAGGTACACACAGGCCGACCATAACCATCGCTAATTATGTACGTCCTCCACCGCCTCAAAGCGTCTTCTGTCAAAGTTCGTACGACCCCTGTATGTACTCACGCATTCTATGCGACGCTTTTTCATTTCGACGGATATCATTCGACCCAACTCCATCAAAAATTTGCGGCCGATCGCCCAACCGAAAGCTTTCCTCATGTGGCGTCGCTGGAGCGTTGTTTGGTAGACCTAGCCATAGCGGCGCTTGCGCTAACGAGGAATATCAAATTAGCTGCCTCGTGCCGCTGTTGCTGATGTCATCGAGCCACAGGTAAGTGCATAAGACCAATAACGAGAAGAATCATGCCAAAGCATTCTATTGTTTAGCCTGTCAACGCATCGGAAATATGGGGCGTTTGAATCCTGTTACGTTTCATGTCGTGTTCGTTGAAAATATGCTTGCTCCTTTTCGCGCTATTGTCCCACTCTTCGGTAGTTTTGTCCTGCATTGCGTCCAGCAAGATGGGTCGTTCCATTAAATCATCTGCCTTGAAGTCCGCTGGTCCTCAATAATGTTCACTGCGTATTTATTACATTTGCCGTACCTGGCCACATTCGAAAAGCGAAAAAAGGAGGACCAATAGTGTGCTGTTGACGACACGGCAGGCCAGCTGTATCAGCGACCAGCTTTACCGGCATAATTTTGGCTGTGATTATGAAAGCGGTTTGTGTGAAAGAACCAGTGACTGCAATTGATGCACGAGCAAGCCGCCCATACCACTCGGGGGTCGGCTGAGTTGTGAGGATTGCTTGTCGGGGCGCCTTTGCCTCATTCGATTTATCCATTCTGGCTCGCTTACCTAGGGAGTGCAATAGACGGCGCACTTGGGCGATACTGAGATGTTTTGAGTCCTTTCGGTTCGTTATCCTGTAGATATATTAATCGGTAAACCTAGGACTTGTTTTTCTTGAGGTTTTACTTTAGTTGTAGTTGTTCTGTACTATCGATGACCACCAAGAATTCGCTATAACATACACCTGTCTATGCCCGTACGTACATGCACGGGGTAGATAGGCCGGTCGTGTGTATGTTTAACCTGGCGTGCACGCATGTACTAGGCATGTGGCAGTGAATAAAACGTACGCAAGCCATGGCTGCATTATCCAGCCGTGACTTGATCGCGTCAGTGGTCGACTATTGGCTATATGAAGTGGCGCCGTTGTTGCTGTTATCATTATCATAGCTAAAATCGAAGGAAGTTACCAGCATCCGTCCTATGATTTTGTCCCCTTGGTGCAGTGGGCATTACTTCGCGATTAGCTCGCCGGGCGAGTCCGCGAGAGAGCTCTTCATACGAGACTCCTCTCACTGAATATATGTAAGCGAGGCGGGCAGCCATGCTTCGCCAAATTCGATAGCGCCCCGACATTTTGACGTCGCTGGCCGTCGCCTTCACCTTCATCGGCGACGTCTGTGGTTCACCATCAAAACCTACGGATTCAACAGCAATATTGCCAATCTGTATATGCGGAAGCTAGAGAGGACGAAAACTATGAAGTAAGTACCGACATTTCACTACCCATTTTCTATAACTTACAAGGTACCTAAGCTGCGTGCTTGATACTATAAACCTGCTACTTCTGTTCCCCTAAGTCTTGTGTGTGTGTGTGTGTGTGTGTGTGTGTGTGTGTGTGTGTGTGTGTGTGTGTGTGTGTGTCTGTGTGTGTACATGCGTTCATGCATTCAGTCTTTGGCTTGTATTTGCTGCAGATTCATTTCTTTCGTATACTGACTGACCAGTTTCTTGACGGGCCATCCCCAGATTTCGGTCTTATCTGAAAAAAACATGACGGTCTTGCTTTTGCCATATTATAGTCGTAGCTACAAGTGCGTCTAAGTCCAACAAAATCAAGTCATAAAACCAAGTATCAAATAGAAATCCCGTGACATAAGATAGATAGCAGAAATATGGACGCGTCGAAATGACGGTAAAATGGCAAGAAGCCTACATGTCGTAACCGGATGGGAAATACAATGTCAGATCTTAAGCCAGCCTCCTTGCTCCAGCCAGTCAGTGCATCCGTCGCTCAGGGTAGTTCGACGCTCACACGAGGTGGGCTCATACACGCGAACACGCCTTTCAATATTTTGGCTTTTAATATCTCTTGGCGTAGAATTACTTGGTCGGAAATAGCAAATCAAAAACCTATGGCTTAGAGCATCGGCATGCGTTGGCTATTCAGCCAACTAATCTCCCATGATCAACCATGGTCCTATTTCGGGGTGATGATCATGACAGATCCTAATGACGACCTCGAAAGCCTATATCGTTGATACACAGACAAAGTCGATAAATACCTAGCCATTGACTTAACTTAGTCCCGTCATATCGACGTTTCTATGTTTAGCTTAACTTCATATCCGTCTCAGCCTGGACAGGCTTGCTTGCTTGCTTAGATGTATTTAGTCTAGCTTGATATGACGCTCCCCGGCGCGGCGCAACAATCTGAACCGTAGTCCCACAGGTCGTGCCTGATCTGATGTCTCACGGAGTCTCAGTTGCTGGCTGAGTCGCAGGACTTTATCGTGGGGGTAGTAGCATTGGTTGTTAGCTCGCGGCGTTCACGAGATTAGACAGAAATTTGGCGGATAGCATGCATGTAGATGGGTGGACGGCTTAGTCAGACGAAGGTTCAAATCTACCGACCACTTATGGACTTCGTTGTAGCAGCGTGAACAACCGAATTAGCAGCGTCACATGGCGTTCTGCGGCTGCGCTTGGCCTCGACAGCGGCAGCAATGCTGCTTCCTTTGGTGAGGATGATGATAAGGACGTTTCGGGCGAGTGCACACTAAGAAACTTCAGTCACCAGAGGCTGAAGGGCAGTCGCTGCTGGGGCGCATGGGACAATTACCTCGGTGCATCGCGAACCATTGAGAAAAAATAGCAACGAGATGAAAACGGCGACAGGAGAGCCGACCTATGACGGTTCCAACCGCTGCAGCTGCACCACCAGGGACATCGACGACGGCACCGAGAACATCAGCAGCTGTAACCCTACCCCTCGCCCCACAAAACTCAACCAGCCATTGGTAGTCGCCGAACGTCCCACAGCCATCACTGTTGGTTCCATGGAACTCTGCCGGTTCTCTCGTTGTGGCCGCGGCTACTGCTGAAGCTGTGATCGGATAATAATATTTGAGCAATGTGCCCTCTCTCTATTTCTGGGTTTTGTATTTTGGCTAGCCGACCCAAGTCTAGCCAAGTTTGACCAAATTAAGTCGAGCCAATAGTCGACCACATCGTAGTTGCAAGGCGGCCGAATGCTTGTCATCGTCGTGAAAAAATATCGCCAACCCGCAGCAACAACACCGTTGGCGCTTGACTGATCGTGGCGGGCCGTCTGTCGCTAGGTGCGAGCAGCCATTACATCCGTGAAAAACACACACAGAACGATAAACAACGGAGCCACGATGCACACGAAAAATATATAGTGAGAGAGTGAACAAAGAGGGAACTGGCAAGAGCCGTCACCTTTGTGGCTTGGATTATGCGATGGGAAACAATTGCAAATGACGAATCGGTGGTCAATTTGCTACCTCCTTTTTGTACTACCGACTTCTGTCTAACGCCGGCCTGGACTGCCACGAAGAACAGGTGAAACACAAAATTTGAAAACGAACCAGGCAGGCGGGCCGATAATAATGGCAACAACCGGTCTGGCTAGGGCGGTGGCGTCTTCGGTGGTGAAGATGTGGAAAGCGGGAAGAGGCTGGACCGAGTGCCGGAATGATTGGACAACAACAGCAATGAGACACCGCTTGCCGCTGCTACAAAGATCCGTCACAGATTTTTCCCAGCCATTTGACTATACTAGTTGGCGAGTATACATTGCGGCCCTGTGCGAGCGATCGGTCATGACTAGACCAGACGAGGCAGCCAGCGATAAAGCTGAAAATTGAAGTAGTTGTTATAATAAAGATGAGCATAGAAACTGATCGCCGATGCGCGCATAATTCGAACCGATGCAGCCGGGTAGTGGGACGCAACCGGGTCAGCTAAAAAAAAGCTCTCATTCAATGTATGTATGCTATTATGCAGCAACTTCTTTTCTTGTAGCGAGTAACTCAAATATTGAAGGACAATAAGTGAAGTCCATAGACGAACATATGAAGCTAAGTTAGCACAAGCATACGTTACTATAATAATTGCAGATCAACATGTAGTAATGTGTTTATGATATGGCCCAGAAAATCTCTCCTACATTTCATTAAATGCTCCAATGTTTAGATCACACAAATAGTGTATGGCGGTCAAATTGACTAGTATGTATTTATTGGCTCCTCCCTATTACTTCACACATGACTTCACTTTTATACGTACCTTTTCCCCACTCTATCCAAAGGGGAGAATTGTGAGAATTTCTTATTCTTTATCTTGTTCTAGGATACAAAGAATTGGACGCGCGTTTTTATCTGGCATAGAACTAGTCGAATGGGCAATTGCATGGCATCTCTCTATGCCACCCTGACACGCACACTAAAGCTTTAGAACTGACGTAAAAGCCCTGCAGTCGCTATAGATATCCCTGCTGCTAGCTAACGCCATAACACGGGTACGTAAATTCTATTCAACTATTGTTCGAGGAAAGCCAATTTTTTTCCTTTGCTTCTTCTACAAATCATCTGTTCGACAGAATTAGACAGAGGGTGTGCAAATTAAATGGACGAACGAGTGACGCAAACGAACGATGTCCTGCCATCAAAGAAGAGCCACTGATGGAAATTTAGAGATAGAGAATGTATAGAACAGAAAAGAAAAAGAACCAAACCGAAAGCAAGCATTATTAGCAGACAAGACACAACGGCAGAACGTGGTAACGTAATGGACGAAATTGGTAGGCAGACTGGCTAACTGGTAACTAAATTAAGCATCCATTGCTCGTCGTTCGTCTCTTGCACTGACTCCCATCCTTTGCTTGTATCTCGTGAAACTGCTATATAGTCATCACTTCCTCGTCGCCGTCGTTGTCGTCTTAACTTCAGCAATGGCTATAGCAAATAGTATTACTACCACGTTTTCCGCTGCTGTTTGTTCTGGTATCATTTATTGTTCTTTTGATCTGGTCAGTCAGACAGACTAACAGGTAGTCGACCAAACAAAAATGCTTGCGCCAGCGAATCTCAGCCCCCTTTTTTTTTTCGCTCGCTCTACATATGTCCTTACGTGTTTGATTTTTCTTGCCTCTTGCCAGTAGAAATGCTGCTATTGAACGCGAAGATCGCATTTGTTCCTCGGCTAGGTTTACTATCGCGCAAGTCGGCATGCTGATTTTGCCTTCAGGAAGAGGCAAAGCTGGGGCCGTTGTTGTTTTAATGCTTGCTGCAGTTCTGCTCGTAACAAACGCTTTGCACTCGCTCGGAGTGCACCACCCGTAAGGGCTCATAAGTAGCTATGCTACGATCATGACGACCGAATGCCATCCGTCTGCCCCAGCACAGAACCTTCAGCGCTTCTTGTCATCGTTGCATTCACGCAGCTTTTGCGGCAGAAACAGCAGCAATCGCTGCCGATGGATGCGGTGGTCCAGAGATGTATCTAGAGATGATGTTCAATTGTCCTGTCTGCGATTATTACGACCGCAGTAGATGTCCGTCTGTTCGTGTCTGGCAGTAGTCAATGCCCTAGCCACACTATGTGCCTGTGGCTCGAGAAGCGTCGATTCGCCTACTACAGCAGCGCCTGCTAAGGGCCTTTCAAAGCCTCGCTCATCATTTTATCTCTATTCTCCCTTTTCAGTAACGGGGAAGACGACAGGAATCAGGGACCGCTGTCGAAGTCACACAGTCTTGACACGGCTGCACGCAACGCATAACCATCGACCCAACCCCACATAGCCACCGTGTAGCTGTCCGGACAACGGACGACGCTTTCTGAGCCGCGGCTAAAGACAACCAGTGAGAAATTGAACATGTAAAAACTCTATATAGTAAGGGCTAATAAGCGATGAGGAAAAGCAAAAACAGCGACAGCTAGAACTGAACGCATTTCTCCACTATTCGCGCAACAAGACGCGTTGTCTTGCTCCTGTATCCTGGCCGATATGTGGTCGCGCTTGCAGATGGCCAGAATCGGACGTCATAGCAACAGCGTCCGTCATTCTTTTTGGCCCCTACAGAAGCTTCGTTTAACAACAGCAGAGGCAAAAGCAGAATCGGTAGCGGGCAGTGGATGTTTTTCCATTGTTTTGGATCAGCGCAGTATGCACCCAGTCCAGGCCGGCGGCTCCAAACTAAACCCCAGCTACTTCCTATTTTGTCGCAGCGAAAGGCATGCTATTAGCAGAGACGCGATATTACCGCCATCTCATGGTGGCTGTAGCACTCTGCGATTAGATGACAAGCCTACTTCGGTCTGGCTGCGCGGCAGCCATACCCCGAACCTCGCGTGCGTCGCGGCCCTCATGTACTGCTGCGGGAGTAACAACAACAACAGCAGTAGTAGCAGCGGTAACGGTGGCCAACATTATCCATTTATTCAACAGCATTGCCATTGTCGTCGACGTCCATTGCCATCAACGTTCCGTTCAAGCAGAAGCAGCTATTGCCATTGGCATGTTCATTCTTCAATTCAATTCGATTCAGTTTTAGGTGAGTGAGTCTGTGGGCATTGTCGTCTGAAGAAAACAGCCTCTTTTCGCTTGCCTCTTCTTTAGTCGTTTGCGTCGCCTTCCATTGTTGTTGTTTGTTGTTTATTGTTGTTGTTGTTGTTGTTATTCCCGCCGACTCCGTATTTTGCATCATACGTCGCTTGTTCTTCGCTTCAGCTAGTTGCCTTTGTGGCAGTGAAGACGACAAGTGGCGCGACTGCGGCGATTCGACCCGAAGTGGAAGGATAATATGTGGGTCTGCAGAGACAAAACCTCGAGTGATCTGAGGTTCGTCCGAAGAGAGGGGCGAAGTTGACAAGACATCGTGAAGACATTTTTTATTTTCTGCAAAAAATAATTTATGCAGGCGTTAATAGGTTTTTGATGCTGTCAATGGTTCAGGGCTTCCATCGAGTGCCGTTCATAAAGCTTAACCGCGATACGTGTTATCAGAGGCTAAACATTTGTTATCGGCTCGACGGAAAATTATTACTGATATTAAGAAAAAACACTGCAATTCGAGAGCCATTATTAGCTAGAAGGGACATCGGATACCCTTCGAGCTACAAGGGGGATATCCCATTTCCGACTGTAGATTTACAATGATGGGGTTGAAAACCCAGACGCCAAATCTGTATTTGATAATGTTGGTTGGTTGCCCTTAGCTTAGCATTTGACGATAAATAGCTATGAAATATGTCTTTTGAACCTAAATAACATTTACACTCCGTGTATGTAATTAAGTGTACTATAATTATTTCACACTAAGCGTAATCGTAAAAAATATAATGGAAGCATTCGACACCTGTTGGGTATAAGGCTGCGCATCAAAAGGTCAAACACCAGCCTATGTACAAAGAACAAAACTTTGTTTAGGCCAATTTTAGGGATATATGATGTGCTGTTTTTATCCCCTCGACGTCTTTGCACAAACGTCCCGGATACATAACGCGCGTTGAGTGTAATACGGCTACTAGTTCCAGGTACTAAGGGCAAGTGGTAGTATGCCTCCGGAACCCCGTCGTTCAACCAAAATAGCCACATGGTTATAACTTACATAGCGCGTGGTTTTCGTCATTGGGTTTCCGGGACGCGAACCCACCCAGAATCGCTCGACGAGCTAGTTCTGTGCTTCGAATTCCCATTCCTTGCGCGAACATTCCAAGCCCAATCCGGTAGCAGCCATAGAAGAAGTTTTGGTGCCAGCGGTTGTAACCGTTAGAGAAGTACCAGGGATAGCCAGAACTAGTGTTAGTACGTTTTCGCGTTAAGGGAATATTCACTGCGCACTTGGATTGCTCCGGCAGTCTTGCCGTCTTGGTCTGACGTCGCCGTTGTGTTGTTCTCGTGTCGAGGCGCGGCGTAACCGCATGAAGGGGGGAAGCCGAATGTACAGGGCATCAACCAACAGTGTGCCACCCAGTATCTCTCCGCTTCTATGGGCAAAGTCTGCAATGCTTCGTTTTGATAGTGGTCGTGTGTCTATGGAAGACTGGGGGTACCGGCAAGAGGGTGGGTATGCCAGCGACACGCTGCATCTCTGGTCTCATGATTTCTCCCCTTGCACTACGTCAACTATGAACGCTTCTCTCGGTCCCGTTTCCTGGGACAGAATCCACCGGCGAAAAAGGCAAGCGTTTGGTTTGCGAGCGGTTGCTGGACGTTCCTTTCGTTGCCCTGCTGTAGACACTATTCCGTTATAATAATGTTGGGCAATGGTGGCCATGGCTGCTTCTGCTGCTGCTTAGTGGCCACAGTGTCTGCGTGCTTGCCCAGCAAGGGCGCCTGTCAGCTTGTCCCACTTCTTCGAGGGCTATTCGAGGCTGTTCTTTACCAGAGTCAGGGCAAGTATTGCTTCACGTGTTGGGAGCGAAGTGAAGAAAGCAGCGGGGCTAAGCAAGTGCGGGGATTGTTACGCCATACCCCGATGGCCCTTGTCACACTTAGTCCAGGGCAATCCTCTTCCTCGCTCCCGACCCATTGGGTTTACATACGACTTACGCACAAACAGACACACGCAGAGACATACGAACGGCTTTCATGTCGGACACAGAGGGGACGAGGGCGCAGATGAGAAAGAGGATGTCCTTCTTGATGACTCCCAATGCTTGCACCGACCGCTTGTCCGCCGAACCGTTCTTCTTCTTGTGCCTATTCCGTTCAAATCGCTGTTGGGTTCGAATTGCCTTGGGTGATAGCGGTCAAGTCGGTGTCTGTGACGACCCTTGAATTCCGGGGAACATCTTGCCTTTTGACCCTTCAAGAACCAAGATGTGCATTTCCCCATGAGGTGGTCATTTTCAGACCGAGAGTGCAAGAGAATCTTGTGCACCTAAAATCCTTCTATCGGGTGCTCGAGGGCCCTTAAGCGTTTCTTTTATATAATATGTTGGACGACACGGCCAACAGATGCATATCTCGTTGCAATTGAGATGCCAACATTTACAGACAATGCTTAGGTGTCTTTAGGCTTTTTGCATATAAGATTGTATCTTAGTACTAGTTTTGTTTAATTTAGGCATCTAAATGCACCAACACATCGAGTCATGAGTATCAGGACTAAGTATAGATAGACTGAAGTAAAAGTATGTTTACAATTTGTAAAATCACCTCACAGTTTGAGAGTCTTTACTTCCTTCTTAATTCTTACTTCACTCGCTTGCTACTTCTACCAGTATATATATATATAAGATATAAAATGAAGGTCTTCAAACTATCAAGAGGCTTTGCTTTATCCCAAAAATTGTTAATCGGCACGCGAATAACATTGTACGATCGAAAGTAGATCGTATAATGTTATTAGCGTACAGTGAGCCTAAATAAATGTTTTCCTTTTCCACAGTAGGGATGCAGCCAGCACAATAGGGGTACCGTAAAGTGGTTATTAAAGGTCGATTTCTACGTCTTCAACTTGCTTGTCAGGTAAGTATGCCACCATCCATAAATGATGGGCACTCTGGATCTGCCATGGATTGAATAACGGCAATAATCTATATTATGTTATGACAGGTGGTTTAGCTCGCACTAATCTTCCTGGGCAGAACGGACTTGCGAAAGACAGCCCTCCCTCGGTCTAGCGTTTCATTGACACAACCATATCCTGCTAAGACAGTGTTTACTTCGATAGAAAATGTAGGTGCGACGGCTTTCGTAGACGTGATTTCCTGATATCGGTTCGTGATACCCCGAAAATTAATGACCATCGGTTGACCTCACAACGGAGTTGCATTCTGGCTTGTCACTGGCCAGCGGTTTGCGCGATACCAGAAGCCTACGTTCAAAGCGTGGACCACCCACGTAAGGGTAGACGGTGAGGAATACGCAACGGGAGAAAGCCAACTGCCCATTCGTAGCTACATTCGTTTTGACCATCGCTTGTTGATGGCAAAACTGACCAACTATCGAGATTCGTCGTAGATACAATACGACAGAGGGAGAGACACCTGACAGGGCGACGGCATAGACTAACCGACGGTGAAACACAATACGTGAACACAATAGCAACGAAAACGTTAAGATGATCATGGATTTACGGTCGGCACGTTGACGCTTGACAGCTGGAAACGGGTATCAAACACTTCTAAGAAAGAAGATAATTGAAAAAGCTTATCTTTTCGCCGCCTAGCTAATCTTAAACACTGTTTTAAACGATGCTTCTACAGATTACAATGTGTATATAATACAACGCGGAAATATCGCATCTAGCCAATTATTATATCGTATATTATAGTGTTATTTTTTCAGTGATTGCGGGTGAACCTGAAATCGAGCTATTGAACGGTCAGTGTACACGATATGACGTTGGGGAGCGGCTGGAGAAATGATCGAAATTTGCTAAGGCAAATATTAGATACAGCCTCAACTACATCATCGATCGAACAATAAAGAACGCTATGTCAGTATATTCTGTGTAAAATATTTGTTTATTATACAGTTCCGTCATAGCCATACGTACGCTATAAGAATGGTAATTGCTATACTAAGTAAGCTAACTATCCATGGTCCTAATTGGCTAAATATGGTGAGGATAATCTTCTTATTCTTACTAACAGCATAAATGTTTCAAGGGAACGAGTGATACTTTTGAGATACAATATGAAGGCTTAACTTAACAATAAGGGGACAATTAGCTAAATCGAGGTCTAATAGTTTAGTCGTATTACTTTTTCTGAGTAAATAGTGCATTTTGCAGTGACAATGTTTTCTTCCTATTGTCTTACCTCCTAATCAATCTGAACCTGGATATGGCTACTTTTTTCCATAACAATTTGTTGGGTGCCCAAACCCAAATCATACTATGATTAATATACGAATATAAATAGTAGAAGTACACGAAAATGATTCGTAGAAGAGCGTTACAAATCGTTAATATCTAACTTTAACTTGCATACTTAACTTACGGGATTAACTTCCAAACGTCGTCGCCTATGCCGATGCCTTGGTCAAATACAAGATATACATTTTGCGTCATATATGTAGCAGCGTCAGGTGTTTACGACACAAAGAACCGAAGTCCCGCTGTCTCGTACGAAACAAAGACTTGGTGTACGTAGCTTCACATCCACCGCCATTTTATATGATTTTAGCAAAGAGGAGGCAATTAAGCGATCGGCGCCTCCCCCAGCGTAGGTGACCCTCCGAGGAATTACCACCGACAACGAAATCTGCCTTGCACACAAGAACCTACACGGCGGTGTCTAACTACACTCTGCACAAGTTAGCGACGCAGAAATCAGCGGGTCAGGCACAATTTTGCCTGACACGAGTGGTCGCGATTTTCTATCACCTACATTTTCAGGAATGGGTGAGCCTCGTTTGTGCGAGAAATCGCAAACTGAAATGAATGTAAGCTACCACTCTCCATGGTCTCATGCTCGATAACTAGCCAAGTTCTGTGGCGTTTGAAAAGCCTTTAAGCAAGCTATTTACGCAATAGTTATTCGTTACTCAACAGTCATCATAAATAAGGACATTGCACGCATGCATATATGTTATACTGCACGTTACCCTGCATATGAAACTGCTCCCTTCCATACCGTCCTGTCTGACGACTGACCGCCATTGAAATCCAAATAGATATCTACCTGAACATATGTGCGTCGCCAAAAGCTATTTAAGTTTTAGCGACCAATGAATTGACCAAACATTTCTCGCATCTCGTTAATTATCATCGTTGGCTGATTTTCCCAATTGGCTGATTTAGGCGTAGCCATCCAGCGCCGCCGCACCCTGTTTCTTCGTTCGTTCCTGCTGCAGAGGGTGGCGTTAGTGGAAGCTGTTGTTATGAGCAGGATTTCCCTGCTCGGTACCCCCTGGCTGATCCCGGATCTTGCCTTCCCCGCCCGCAAAATCTACGGCTAGTCACCCGCACGCCACTACTAGCCACTATACGCAACTTCAACGTTCGCAGTCACTACAGCTAACCGATAGTATTGTAATCAGAGATAATTCGAAGACTACACGATGAAGTCAATGGTCAACATGCTACTACAAGGCTCTTTATCGACAGTGAACGCACATTTGATAGAAAACGACGAAAAGGATGCATCGCCAAGGCCCGGGAAGTACAGCCTGGTTGGTTCGGTCCAGTCGGCGCCTTCTGCGCAGGGAATCATTTACATACATATAGGGTAACTACACAAAGAACAACCATTTGGAAGCAACGGCTCGATAGAAACTAAGTACTGTGCAAGCACACGATTGCTACAGATCTGCGCAAACTGTCTCACCACTCACCCCGCCGCTAAGTGGAGGATCGTTTGCTAAACTCAAATCTCGACTAATTTGTAATCCTCTTTCCTTATGACAAGTCCACCAGGGGCAACCGTTTCCTCTGCTTAGGCCCGTTTTGCAGCTCCCGTGCTTTGTAGGAACAGCACCATTCTTTGCCATGATTGTATCGTGCCGTGTGTAGGCGTGTGTTTGTAGTCCAGTTTTTCCACCCATCCTTGGGGGTCGAAGCTTTCAGAGGAGGTGTTTACGGGGTTAGCTACTTGGTAGACTGCGAGGTTCGGGGAGCTATCCTTCCTCCCCCGCACTACTCGGTTCAGGACTGGGGCAACGAACCGGTCGTAGGATAAGGAGAAAGACCGTGGCCGAGTTGAGATACGATTTATCACAGAGGAGAGAAAATTGAGAGAAAGAGAGGGGGCAATGCGGAAGAGAAACAGACCGCCACAAGAACACATGGAAAGACCGACTGACAGGCAAACATGTGCAGACCGATGCAGAAGGCTACGGAAAGCTTACACGATTCGCGTAACGGCAAGCTTTTATCTCTCCCTTTGTTGCCTGTGGAGTCTATCGCGTTTATCAGCATTTTGAAAAACCGCCACAGTTTCCCACACACATGCGTCACAGTGAGACGGGACAAGATGGCGTGCAGTGGCACTAAAATGGACAGAATAGTCATCAGTACTTTAGGTATTACTAACGCCATTAACGAAGCGGTACAATCAGTACAACTACTGCTAACATATTAGAGCTCTTACACACATGATTCACAAATCCACTTTCTGCATGTTCTCCTCAATTCTTATCATACATCTAATATGAAGTGTATGGATAAGAACCGGTGAAGCAAGACGATCTTCCTTTCCTTATGAGAAGCAGGCGAGTCTCTGAGGATACAAGAAGATAATCGTCTCACTCCTGCGGTTCCTGCGCCTGCTACTATTCGAATACCGACGTCTTACTCACTTCCACGCATCGCAATGCTGCCGCCATCACCAACAGGACCGTGCATGAGCCCTGTGATCTGCTCTCTCATAGATTCGGATTCTTGGGCAGGACCAAAAGCTACCAGCAGTGTTGGGCGATAGTGGAGGAGGAGCGGTGAACATGAACATCGTACATGCACGCCTTCGCTCAGTTAGGAAGGTGGGCCTGGCGCGAAGAGTTTTCTCCACGCAGACAGAGGAACATGCGACAGGCCAAGAGAGGGATAACGATTCAGGCTGAAACGAACGCCAGTGTAACAGCCTTACAAAAGAAGGGGGTGAAAAGGTTCAGGACGAAGCTGGTCGGTCACGCTGATGGCAGCGGGGCGTGCGGTGCGGTGGGGAATAGAGGAAAGGACCAAAGCCAGTGTACGAGACCGAGAAGAGCTGCTGAGAGCCATACACAGCTAACTCATGGATGATGCTGATGATGATAATTCGCTAGTGGACCGCCGCGATCGCCGGGCAACGCCATTTAACTGCTGTCAGGCGCGCTTATTACAGGGCACAACTTACTTAGTTTGTTCGGAGCTGTTTTTTCGGAGCCGATTCCAAAATAGGGTGTCTCGCATAGAGCAGTAAAGACATCTATAATAAGTTAGCTATTTCTCAAATTAGCCGCCACATGTGCTCAATAATTGAGACACTGAGGACAGTTTGATTATGGGAAGGAACAAAGCGGGAAAATAACTAATGGTCCTTTTTGTTCCGGTAGAGTACGATACTCGTGCAGTGGCTAGTAGGTTTAGGCAAGAGTATGTAATAAATCCAGGTTTTCGGCTGTGAAGTTCAACTGAATAAGAACTTATGTATAAAACGTATTTAGTGTATGAAGTAGCATAGACACATAAGGAAAATATCTTTCGGTGACGTTTCGGCTAGGATTTCACCAGGCCAAATGAACACATTTTTTAGAGGTATTGATATAATTCAAATTTCCGTGCCTGATTGAAAACAGATCTAGTTTATATAGTTAGATGCAAATTTCGTATTGATTCTACCGCGATTCAGCCCTTGAACAAGCCACGTTTTTTAACGCATGTATATCGTACTTTGTACATGTATCACTGCGTGACAGGCTGCTGTCATCTACAACAGTGGCAACACTGCGTACCCCGTCACAGATACGCGTACTTTACAATAACGTGTTTATTGTTTTTCTAATAATTTAGCAGTGAGCGATGGAATAGATGAGAGACGCATTTACGCGGCGACTACTCCTACAGAATCTGGTAAAAACTGGTGGTTTTCTAAAGGAAACTTGAGAATCGTGTTTGTTTCTGGTCGGCAATACGCACTTGTATGACGCATTATATGAGCTATACCCATTTGTCTGCCCTGCTCCGAGCTGTAGCGGCAACAGCGGCATCGACAGAAAAATTAGACGTGTCCATCCGCCGTTGTCCGAAATTCAAAATGGCCGAACAAGAGCAGCAGACAGAAGAATAGTCGCCGATACCAACTACGTCATAACAATGACAGCAACACGCCGATAATATCGCTCTGCATTTTGTCGGTTGACCGCTTGGTCCGATAGCACAGTTGGCCTGCTGCTGCTGCTGGTGCCTACGGTGATCATAATGACGATAATGGTGAGCGATCACAGTCATTCATCTACCCCAAAACGGCGACCTAAAGCGACAGGCTGAACGACGTACAACTGGCGTTGTCACCTATCCGGCCAGCAAGTACCCGATCACTAAAACAGAACGCTGGTGCGACGTTCATTGAGCAGCGTCGACAGTGGGGCTGCTGCGTCTGTGAAAAGGCAGCGGTATCAGCGGTAAGACCGACGGTGAAATGATCAGACTCAGTCCGATCAGAACAGGCACCGACTGGGGTGAAGTGGCAAAGCTCTCCAATTAGCGGCTTCCGCTCGTACTTCCGCCAAATTCACCTGCAGGCTGAGGCTTCCCTTAGCAGGAGCAGGCACGTCGCAGCGTGCAGCACATCCGCTATGGGAGAGAAATAACAAAGCGCAGCAAACGCAAAGCCAATAAATTTCTCTCGGCCGCTTTAAGTGATTCGATCGCAGAGCTACTCATTAGAATATCATTATATCATGCAGGACGTCTATCAGAATCAGAAACCTGTTGCTTTTTGTTTTCTTCGCCAAATTCTATTACGCTATCTATACGCTGCCACTCTACTGATCGTTAGGTGACCAATGATGGGGATATTCGTCCGATAATAATAGTAGCAGCCGTATATACGAATTTACTATGAGACGAAAGAAGCTGGGGTAGTTAAATATAATGATTGATATTATTAAGAGGTAAGGGTGTTGGTTGAGTAGCTCCATCTGTTTGTTGTTAGTTACGAAGCTGACTCGTAAAATAGAGCCTCAGCACATGTTCGTAGTTTTAATTGTGATTCATACCGATTGGGTGTTTATCCGACCATCTGTACATTTAGCATTGTCTGACAATTAAGCTATTTGAACAACGGGTACGATGATTGTTTGAGTATCATAAGAAGGCGGGGGGATTCGCCCACATCGTCGGCATTTCCTTGTCATTCAGATAGAGCCTCTGAATGTAGAATGGTCAAGCAGAACTATACAGTGGCGCACAGATACATATGAAGACAACAATTAACAGTTCATCAGCTCGTTCTATTTAATGACTGGCACTTAATGAATGGAAGTTTAGCCATCTGCACACTTCGAATTTAGAGGCACCAGCTTTTTTCTACATGAAAATTCTCATGGAGTCGTCTGGCACTTCCGAAACCATCGTCCCAGCTGCCATCGAGCTTCATGCACTATTCGCCAGTGTCCCGTAGTTATTTCACTCGTCCGTTCCGCCGCATCTGAGAGTAGCTACCAATTCAAAATGTAAATGAAGCGGGATCAAAGCTTCCAAAGCGGTCACGATCTGTTCGCTATGGAACAAGTGCGCGGCGTCAACTATGGCGGCGGTATTGTAATCAATATTAGAAAAAACGAACGTGAGCGCGATAAATAGTAAACTAATAGATACGATAAAAATTCATTATCATGGTTGTACAGCGGTAGATCGGATGCTGGTCTAGGTGGGCATTGGCGAAGCTGATCGTTCAGCTAGTTTATACTTCCTCATTAATTAAAATCAACTCCATTTTGATGAACGGGTTGTCCAGTTAGCTCAAATTGGCAGCAGTAGATAGCTAAAGGCTACTCTGTGGCTATATTACTTAGAAGTGGGTCCACATAATTATCCAAAAACAGAGCTAATGTTCCCACTTATATGAAACCAGTCCCAGGAGTTGGCAGTCAAATGCACTTCGTTCCACCGTAGTTCTGAAGAGAACTGCGATAGAACCCAGAAACGCGACAATCAAATAAGATTTTTCCTTAATTCGCGCCGAATACGACCCATCTGTGATTACATGATATGATGCGGCCAAATGACCGCTGCTTCCTTGTAGAACAACGGCTCAACGAACGCTCTGCGTACATGCACAATCATCAGAACCGCTCTGAAGGATTGGGGAGCACCCTTTTGTACAACGGCCTTTTGGCTGCGCTTGACCTGCCGAGAGATCAAGGCCAGCCCGTCGGCCGGCCGGCCGGCCGGCCGGCCGTCCGACCGACCCAAAAGCAGAAGGATACTACTCCTGCTGTCAAAACAAAATGGCCGTTTGCGCTAAAACCACTAAGCTAACCATATATATATATATATGTATATAGATAACTCGCACATGCTCGAACGTAAAAGCAACATACGGACGAAAACAGGCTGCCATAGTCAAATATCGTTCGTATCCGTCAGTTGAAAAAGTCGAACGCTATGCACACGGTACTTGGCGATGCGACAGTGCACTCAAGTGTTGAGTTAATGCTGTTGTCCTATGAACGTTGATGGTTGCTGATCCGCTGAAATGCTCGAGTGATTACTGTCTTATTATATCAGATCCCAGACCGGCACGGATAGCAAAGGCCAGCCGACCGTCTTGAAGCGCCCATTGTTGCTTCGTATATTGCCCGCGCAGATAACTTTTTTAAATCTCGTATTTTTCGAACAGCACTGCCCTCTAGCAACAATAGATTGAAGGGCACAGGCAAATGCGCATATATGGAACGTGATAAGCACTTTACGGTTTTACAATTGCGTTATGGCTCGATGTGCTGGTCACCAGGTCACCTAGAGACGATGTTCCATTAGGACTCGCGGCAGTGTAGAGGTGTGAATTGGGTTTTATTCGCGCAGCACCTTTTTTTCGGCCTATCATCGGCTACTTTTCTGCTTTGGACAGCGGTACTTCCAGTTCTGCTGTATTTTCACGACCATATATTTCATCATATGGACAGCATAAGAGTCTAAGCAAAGTATAATCTACTGTGGCGCAGAAATTAGTGCGACACAATCTCGTTATCGTCAACCATTTCTAGGGAGGAAATCGCTCATAAGCGAAGCCCATACGGTGTGATGAGCTAGCCGTGTACGTGTTACGCCACTGTTTTTCATTGTCTTTCGTTACGAGTAATAAACTCGTTAAACGAAAAAACGAATATCACTTTTCCTACATGACGGTTATCGTTTGAGATCACCCTTAGTTAATGTGTGTATCTATTATATGCAAGTAAATATCGTAGCGGCCATTTGGCCACTCGTGCGTTTGCATGCGTAGAAACGATTGCCTGGATTCCTACGAGTAAGCCTAAATAATGCATGTACCTAATAAAATGACGCCTGATTTAAGGATCTGCAACACGGTATCCTGACACGTCATGTTAGTATCGTTACGCGGTGATCATTTCGACTGCGCACCGTGTGGAGCTTCAATTCAGTCACTTTTATGATGAATTAACATTCAATAGGAAAGCCTACCTCTAAATGTAGCAGCGGCTAGGTGGAATATACGTTCGTTGTGTCTTAGCGATTCGTCTGTCGTCGTATACAGAAGCTAATCAAAAAAAAGTAGACTGCATTGAGGCACCTATTTGGACACGACGTTTCCTTTATGTCCGGCTGGGTCGTTCGTAAAATCTTCACTTGCGAGTTGTGTGCATTGTTCAGTCGTACGGAAGCGTAATGAGCAGAAAAATAATCTGAAAAAAAGATGACGCTACCGCGCTGTGAGCCCTACGTCGTAACTAAATATCGACGGGAGCTGATAGCGTGTCGTAACTATCGAGCAACCCAGCGCCGGACGCTTTCCCGATCCTGTTTTCTGATCGTTGGCGCTGCCCAAATGGAGGACGATGAAAAATCCGTACACGCAGATGAAAACACTATCTTCAAGTGCATGCAGCAGCTTCGAGTTACTGACGTAGAGCGTTGGCATTTTCATCACGTGTACGATACGCTCATTGTACTTTATTTTCAATGCCGCCACTACGTTACATATTATGCCACCAGTTTCGCCTTCAATTATCGTCTTCGTGCATTTTTCTGAAGGCAAATAACCTACCGTAAAAAATAAGTGAGAACTTCAATTCTCTTTTGCGCACGAATCAGCGTCTGGATGTCGGTTGCCGCGAGTCAAGGTGTATGGCTAGAGAATCTTCGCAATATCAACACGACATCATCTTTTCTGGCGAAGTAGGGTGTCGTTCTCATTGTGTCTTTCGTAGGGTAGCACAACGGACCGACAGCTGCAACAGTTGATGCGCTGTAGACACTGATGGCGCAGCGTCGCATGCATGGATCTATCTATTTATCCTGCCCAAATCACCTAATTTGTTTCGTGCTAAAAAGCTAAGCCATGCGGAAGGTAAGCAACTTCGTAGAATGTGTCGTTTATCGACCGGTAGTTCTATTACTTTATGAGAAACGCGAAGATTCGAAACTACGCGTGCGTGAGTAAGCAAGCGTCTGTCTTCGTCATTCAGTCAGCTCGGAGGGTTTGATCTTTAGATTGTCGCTGTGCTCTGGTATTTACCTATTCTCTGTCATGTTGTTCCATAACCAAAAAGCCGGCTTTTACGAGAGCTATGGCCGCTTCGACACAGCACCTGCACCTGTTTCAGACCCAGTGCACTGGGCATTACCGCACCCTCTTTTATCGATGTCCACTTGTCACCCGGTTTAAGATTCGCGACACGAGGTCAACGAAGTCATCATACGACTAGTCGATGAGACCCGTGCAGCTGTCCAGTGCTGTCTTCTCACTTTGACCCAGTGCCTGCGTTTGTCACTTTATAGCAGTTAGTGCTTAACGGCTTTTCCCTTTGTTTTGCCTAAAACGCAGCCGGCGTCGTACCTCGCAACGAGGCATTACCGACGCGCCAACAATGAGGAGATCGCGTTTTCATTCGCCACCTCTTCGCGAGCAGATCTTCCGAACGACTGTTTAAACGGATCCTCTCCTACGTGCTGGTTTTACTACGACAAACGCTGCAACAATTTTGTACTTTTCGTAGTACTATAGCTCATTGACTTTGTCACGTCCGTCTTATCCGAAGATGCGAAGAAGCGTCTGGATAATTTCAAATATCTTCAGGATACCGTAGACATCAGCGCATCGATCCACCGATGAGTCAGGCTGTGCCCGACCTAACTATATTAAAACGCAGTCTTCATAGTTACGTTTTGATCGTCGCTACAGGCGATGTAACCCCTCAACACAATGCTCGTTAAACTATTGTCCGCCGTATATCGTAAATGTGTACAAAGCGACCTGGTGATGGATAGACATACGAGTGGCACTGGCCAATAAGTTTTATGCTAACTTTACTGCTGTTGACGCTACCACTGTTGGGCTTTGATGACTGCTTTACCCTCTCGCGCACCTCACCGTTGTTTACTAACGGATCGTCAAACCGTATAATGTAGGCTGCATATATATTTGATAGTTCGTATTATATCATACCATTATGTATGTAGTCGGGATGGCTTTTTGCTTTGCAATTGAAGCTATTATTGGATGGGAGTGATGTTGCAATGGACGACGATGCGTTAACAAGTCAAGAACAAGTATCGGATACACGCGCAAAAACGCTGGAAAATCTTTTACGCAAGATTTAGAGCGACATAGTCGACCTAGGTACCAGCAGTTATACAAAATGATCCCGGAAGATCGCGGTACTATTAAAATGATCGCCTCGTGAGGTCAGGTAGTCGGTAGAGGCTAACGTATCAAGCAACATATCGTAGAGAAGGGAAAGCTTACCATAATCCCTCTCGGCTCGAGTACTTCTGTTTTCTTTACCTGCTCAGTGCCAATCATCGGCAACATTTGGTTCAGCCTTATGAAAGGCCTGAATTGGTCCAACGAATGCTTTCTTTATGGGGTCGTCTCCTCAACAATTCGTTCCCAATTCATCGTCTCTTTATTATTCAGCCATGGCGTAAGACTGATATTCTGATTCGGTTTTCAGCGCACTTCACCATTGGATTTGGTCATTTCTGCTCTCAAAATTCATTACTTTCAGTATATCCGCCAATGTCGTTGTTGTATTATTATTATTATAGAATATTACGAGGTATACGCCGACGAAATTCATCGACGGAAAGCGATACATGACCCAAGTGGCGTGGATGCTGCCCTGGACGTTGTCGGGAGACGCTTCAGGGAGAGGGCTTGAGCTTCGGGGGAGTTGGGGCCGAAAAGGGGAAAATGAGATGAGAACGCTGCTATAATTTGCTATTGTCTCTGTACACGCTTGTGACTGGCTTGTTGGCTCCGGAGGAAAGATGGCGAGATCCACCATAGAATTATCACACTAACCACTCACTATCCCTTTTTTTTCTTCTTTTTTTATTCTTTATCCGTCCAGTTAGTTCAACTTTAAAAACCCTGTCGTTTTTTTAATATCTGCCAGTGGTGCCGATGATGATGATGATGATGCTATTGGTAGTATTTTGTCCTGTGATCAGCTGCGTGTTAGGCGTCGTCTACCCCGCTGATTTGGCGGTCTGCTTTGTACTTCACGTCGTTCGCTTTTCACAAGTCGCAAGAGATGAGATCTGAACTCCGGCCAGAAGTAAGACCTTTGGGAGCTCGTAATAATAATGCTAGTGGTGGCAATGCGACAGTCGGATCCATTCGTATGATTTTTTCTCGTATCCATCAGAATGAAAATTACGCTGATTATACGGTGTTTTTGGTATCAGGCGATTACATGAGAAGTAGTAGTAGTGATAGATGAAGATGGACGTTGCTTCATTCGGCCTTCTTTATGGCGCGCTAGTGAGTGAATGAATACGGAGACCGGTTACCGCGTAGAGGCTAGCGCCAGTAACTTTGGTGCTGCGGAAGAACTTCGTGGCGGCTAGTAGATGACTCGGCCGGTCGCTGAATTCCGGAATGATGACACGGGAAGCAAACCGCCGGTTCACTGGCTATCGATTGGTCAGTTAACAGTCCCTGATAGACGGACGTCAATGGACAGAGAGGAAGAGAAGAAAAAGAAAAAACAATGGGGCAAAAAAGGTCAAAAATAAACAAGGACGGTATTAGAACAAGGCCGGTTTGTTATGGGCAATAACTGTGGGTAGCTATTTAAAGAAATTATAAAAAAAAAATAAAAACTGTGAAAACAAAGACGATTTTGTGTGCAAACTGAATAAGTAAAAACTATTGACGTAATTCTAGAATAGTTGTATTTCAGGTTGTGGGGGAAAATTTATGTGCATAGCCAATAGAGAACGATGGGCAAATAGAGAAAAATAAACATACTTTTCTGTTTTTCCATATTTGGCGACATTGCGAACTGTTACATAGGAAGTTGCATGTAACGATAGACACTATATTGAGCCTTTCATTGCAAACAACTTTACGCTATGCACAAGCCTCTCGAATCGATGAACGATCGGACGACGCAGGGCTGTCTGTGATCGACCTTTCGAACCAGCCAATGCTAGGACGCTGAATGGTCGGACACGGAAGCCGCGGTTATAGAGATCTAGCGAGCTGACTCTAGTGGGATACGTTTATATTTTTTTTCTTTGACATTTTCCATTATGTCTTCCTGATCAATTTAACTGCATCCGTTAACAGAAGCAATAAGTTGTTGTGTAGTTTAGTTTACCAATACACTTTGTCCAGTGTTAGCTCGTCATCGCGAAGAACTCTTCATCAGTGACTAACCACCGTCCGATGGACGAAGTGACAGCGTTATAATGGTAGCGATTTTTTAGATAAATTTACGAGAACAACCGCACTAGAGCAACTGGATGCCCAGGACATATGTCAGACAGTCGAGACTCTTCATATAGAAGTTGCGTTCTATATAATGATTATATGTTAGGTCGTAATATAGTGTTTTCCGATGTTCACTCGGTTCAGAGATGGGATGAGATTCAGACATTTCACCTCGTTGCAACGAATACCCACGAACCGCTCGCAATGCTAACGTGTGGATGACTTTTTCAGGAATTTCGTTGTCGCTTTTATTCAAAATTACTATACAAATACTTCAGTCGTTGTCGACGACGTTCAGAAGTTAGCATTGCTTGCTTAGCGTTGAGTGCTTATATCACACGATCCTGTTTATATATTGCTAGATAGAAAATTTCGGCGTTTTGTCACCGTGCGTCGTAATTATTACCTTTGAACCACTGCGGGCAAACACTCGATCCACTGTAAGATTCTCAGAAAAGATCGGGGACCTTCCGCCATAACTTCCGCAACCCGAAGTCGCGAAGAAACGTTAAAACAGACGCGCGAAGGTCAGTCCCGACGACAGTTTTGTTTTACCAAATGAAAATCGTGTGAAAACTGCATTATGTAAGCAATTGAAGATTGGATCCTGTTGAGAAATATTTGTGCCTCAAGACAATATACCAAACCTCTGGCAGTGACTCTTATCTGCTCTATTCGTACTCAAGCGGCTAATCTTCTCCCGATCTCGTTTTATAGGTCCTATTTTGATATAATAATAATAATAATAATAATAACTGAATAGTTAGCCATTTTGGTTCTGGTCAGTAGTTTGGAAGTTGGTTCATTTAGAGGGTTCCGATAATCCCTCGAAAAGTGGTATTGATATCATTTTTCCGTCATTTACGTCGTCATGACAAGGAACTATTGTCCAGTACTGCCTGGTTCGAAACAGCATCAAGATTCATTGTTGCTGAAGAGCTGCTACTTACCGATAGACTGGCAAGGGTCGCCGGTCCATCTTTTTGAATTGTTCCGTCGACATCACGATCTGCTCGCCCTTCTGACAAAGCAGAGAACTACTCCTCCGCTTTCTGTGAGCGCCCGATCGCTTCCTGGCCGCCAAAGAAGTGATTGGACGGCGGCGAGCTCGCGTCCGCTTGCGCCAAGCGCTCGAGGCTCTCCGCCTGAGCAGTCAAACTCAATGGCTGCAAAACTTTATGGATAATATATTTTCAATCGATGAATATTACTTCCATTACTGCGGTCGAGTGTAACCAAATCTCAGCTACCCTTCTACCTTATCATAACCGATACTCTTGCTACAAATTGTAATATAGGATAAGTTTTTCATCACTGATTTAGTCACAAGTGCGGGCTATTTGTGTTACTGCTTGTGCTCGAAACTGTGTATTTACGCTAGTGCTGTTACTGTTATTGAACGGAACAATATGACAGAAGTTGAAGTTACACGCCGCCATCTTGTTGTCGTCGTCGCCGTCGCCGGTATCATAGTTCGCTGTCGTTGACTGCGCTATCCCACTACTGTTAACCGTTGCTTATACATCTTTAGGTCGAGGATTAGAAGTTATTGTTGTCGTCGTTCTTGTCGCCGTCGTGATCGTTGTTGTTGTTTTCTTACAGCGGTGGCAAGAGCAGTACATTTAGCGGTTCCTTAGGCTCTCCTTTTCTGGCGCGCGCGCGAGAGGGAGAGAAAGCGCGAGAGCGAAAAATCGGTGCAGCGACGCTCCCGCCGCCACCGGGGCCTCGCCTGGCTTAATAGCTGACGCCCCGTGCCCCGGCCGTGCCCTATTGTGCTCTTGCTTCGACGTCTGATACGGTCAGCGCATTCATCCGCTTCTGCTAGATTAAGAAGAATGGCTTTTTGACTAGACCCCACGCCCACGTAAACTATAGTTCCTCCTGTCTCCATATGGAGTGGTGGAATCGATCGTAGTGTTCTTTTTTATTGCTACAGAAAATCTACTTCTTCTGCAGTGGTGGTAATAAAAATTGGTTGATTTTTGTGAATATTAGAAATGCTGGCGTTTCCAAAGATATCGTACTGACCATGTCTTTCTTAGTATCTTAGTGCTTGTAAAATTGGATCTTCGACTTAGTTTTTATATATTGCACTTTCTTGTAAAATACCGCTCCACCCTTTCGATAAATTAAAGAAAAACATTCACTCGCATAGACTATTGACTTTGTTGTGTGATCCTGTTTTTTGAGAGTTCGTTTGCAAACTAAGGGCAAAGCAGTGCTATGGTATAGAACATTTACAATCAAATTTGGTATGCATTGGCGGATTTTTTAAGCCCAGTACGGAAGTAAAGATATTAACTTCTCCTATTCTTCAACCGTGTTGATCCTATGAACTATAAATCTATAAACTTCAATCGATATATACTACATAGATGACCTCTGGCAGTTCTTGTAATATGTTCTTAAGCTTGCTGCTTCGTAGTCATAGCTAGAATACGCAAATTAAATTAGCCATGTTCTATCCAAAAGAATAGGTATACTCTATGAGGATCAAATAAAAGGGGCTACGAAGTGTACCCTATATTTTTCTTGTAGTCGAGCACGTCATAATGATATTCTTTTGACCCTTATGGTATCAAGACCTGAAAACAGGACAAGAAAAACTATCCTTCAAAAAAATCTTTAGACTCCACACGCCACAAGACGTTCGACGAGGAAGAATGTTGTTGAGCTAGGAAAATACGTGCACTTTCTTGCCCTTCTTCAAGAGAATCTTACGGAAGCTCTCCAGGACTATTACGGATAAGTAAACAAGAAACGTCTAGATCAAGGAGAACGATGATAAGTTTCCGTTCAGCGGTTCTCTGTACAGTAAATATTCAATTATTTTAGGCGTGTTTAGGAACAAATCCCAAGGTTGTAATAACCTGCCGCTCGTTCTAGTTTTATCGTAGTATTTAAGCAATCCTGAACTAGCAGCAAAGTGCTACGGCCTATAAAATAGTCGCTTTGTGACACCTGGATCGAAAGGAAGAGTCCAAAGAGCATACTTATTCTATAACCGCCAGTTGCAAACATGACGAACGGTTGGAATGGAACATAAAATCCCCTTCCAAATAGTAGAAAAATGTTCTTCACGGTATTTCATATGCATAGAAAGATTTTTATAAGGTTTGATCCTGATTATCTCGACATCGGGCAACAATATATTGCTAAATCTCGAGTTACTGAGTCAAATCTGCTTATCTACTTGGTAGAAAGGACTTCGCCGCTTCTGATAATGTTTTCATTTTTCCCGTCTTGAATGACACCTTTTTCTCCGAAACCCGCTCCTCACCTCCACCTACCACCTAGACAACATCAGACATTCATCAGAAGTCCGTTCGTTTGTCAGTTGTGTCTGTCGCTGGTCGACACTGAAGTGCGGGTCTAAATGTTTCTACCCACTGGCTGGGGTGTTTGGTCACTCAGTGGTCTATTTCAACCCCCAATCCTCATCCCAACTATGGACCAACGCCGAATTCTACCAAATCAAAACCATCAGAGCGGTACAAAACCTATTGCCAACTTACCAGACTCACTTCCATGCTTGTACGCGGTGCAATATGAAACATCACTAGTCACCGTTGTTCTTCCAGTGTGTACTATTGCTCGAGGGTAGTGGGCCATGATCGACGCAACGAAATGATTATTACCACTTGGAGGTGCTCTACTCGTTTTCCTCTGGACAGTTCGCGTATGTCACCTTCTTCTCCATAGATCTTTGCGTATACCAAACTCCCTTTCGACCGTCTTTACAAGGAACTAACTGATTGAGTATACAAGTCTTGTATCATCGCTGTCCGTTCATGCAACCGTTTGAAGCTCTGGTACGAGTAGCCTCGCTCACCGAGCTAACGCAACGACGTTCGCTTGATTCTCTCAATGTACCAGGCAGTCTTCCTTCCTGCCTTGTCCTCTATAGGGGGATCTATGACGGCGCGATGTGAAGAGGTGTGTATTTCAGCAGTAACAATAGTAATAGTAGTTAATGCGTCTAGCCGCCTATGTATATAGCATACGCTGGGTGCACTTTCGATTAAGCGTGCTGTAGCGGCTGCCGCGGCCTTCCAAGAAGCTTTTCGCAGCGAAATTTCCCAGGCAATCTTGACCCCACTGTACTGGACCTGTATCCGCAGGCGTTAGCAGATGTGGCTGCAGGTCGCCCCGGCCGAGAAATCCAACCCAGAAATTCGGACCACTTCCCTTACGCTCAGGAGCGGCTCACACATCAGCTTCGCATTGACTTTCCTAGTAGACCTCTGCAGGCAAGCTAGCTAGGTCCTAAGTTAGGTCGCTCAACAGCAGAAGTAGCAGGAGCCCGAGGCCAATACAAGAAACAGTGACGAAGAACTGAGCGAAAGTTGCGTTTTCCCGTTGCATCGCTGTCCGATGCGAACGAGTCCATCTCCGTCTTTCGCTTGTCGGGTCGATATCCCGCTTCCCCTTCCCTTGACTGGTGAAAAAGAGGCAGCAATGGTGAAAAGTCGAAGGAAGTTGCATTTAGATGAGTCGCAGTGTAGAAGCGCAAAAGGATAGGTTAGGCAGGAGTAGTGAGCCAACTTTGTCGGCAACAGCTATTTCCGTAGTTCACCACCTTTGCCCCTTCTACTGCAGCTGCTGCTACCGTTGTTCGGGTGGAACCATCGCAAAGAACCAGGAGTGTCCACGACATTACTAGTGGCAGCAGTAACCACACTGGATCCGCCGCTGGCCAACGACAGCCTGTTAAGGTAGTGTTGAACAAAGACAGCAATAGCACCAGCGAGGAGGCTGAGTATTCCCACTTTTCGACTTTCCCTTTTTGCCACTTTTGCGTTCACCTATAGACCAGCCTTCGCCTGCGGCTGCCGCCAGCGTTGACTGAGCGTTCAGGCTCGCTCTCGTTGTCTTCCTGGAATTTTTGCCCCGGTCCTTGTTGTAGTCTACTCTTTGTTGGTGTAGTCAGGTCACGGTCAACTGTCGACGACTCAGCGAGAACGAGACGGTGAAGCGGAGATCAAGGCGGCAGGCGTCTCCCGGAATGAAGCATTGTCTCCGTTGAGGCAATATTGCTGAGGCATCGTTAACGGGCTAGGCTTTACTGGGTCGTGGTCGGTTCCGAGGTTAGTGGAGAATGGGCAACGAGGCAGCGGCCGGCTACTACTACCGCCACTCTTGGATTAAAGAAATGACCATGGTGGCAATGATGATCCTCAAGGCAAAGATGGAGGAGCTGGCCTCATCTGGCTTATCACGGGTAGAGGTGATACTGTGTAAGAATGAGTTGTAATGCTATATAGCTGCTACCATAGACCATGTACAAAAACGGGTACACTGAAACAAAGGCATAGCCTGATTAGATGGTGCAGCGTTGGCCCTTTCCAGTCGTAGAACTCGCACGCATTTTTTCGCCGCTGACATACTATATGTAGATTTTCATTTAGGCCTGTTTTGTACCCGGCTGGCTACGATGCAACGTAATCTGTCGTAGGGAATCGAAAATTCTAAAAGTGTTTGCTTAAGCATGCACGGCAGATCACGAATAGTACAGCTTGGGTCTGAAATAAGCTTATGTATTGTAAAAACAAGCCAATTGGTCTTAAGTCACCCATTTTATGCAATATTGCATGGTGGAGCAAGCAAATAGCACCAAAAAAAACTTACAATTCGCAGAAACAGCCTGTCAACTTTGATCATCATTGATAATATTAGACTGCCCTGCGGCAGGTCGTGGAAAGCTGTTTCACCTTTCCAGGTTATTGCTGTGATTTTTGGCGTTGATGAAAAATACTCACGGGCAAGACAGGGTGTTGAAGAGTGGGATGGTATTGTGAGAAAGGCGCAATGACCGTGTCATTTATTGAAGCAGTTTTCTGAGTCGTTACCACTAAACCCTGGTTATGCCAGTATATTCGATTGACGCAGGCAAGTAAGACAGATGGCGGAATAGTACGAAACCATTGTCCTTATGCTGAACATATCGACACATGCGGTGACAGTCAGGAAGGCTCGTGGCCAGCCAATCTACTCTTATTAGCGGCCCAAGACTCCAAATATCTCAAAGCTATTGCTATCATCATTGCCGAACGGATCAATCGCACCCACATCAATAAGTCGCTCCGAGTCAATAAGCCATCGTCGTCATCATCACAGTTCGACAGAGAAATGAGGGCGACGCAGCGGAGCAAGGCCGATATTCGTACTTTTTATGGGCAGTGCTGGTACGGGCAAAGCGTAAAAGGAGAAAGATCAACGCTGAGTACCCCATAGACGATGTGATCAAAAGAAGCAGGAGTATAAAGCAGCACAGGATATGAAAGACAAGTAGAAAAACCAGGAGAGCCTTGGTCGTCGGTTTTGCCCCAGTATCGTCCTTCTTACTTTTGGAAATTCCGCGGGGGTCATAGGGTCGTTACAGTGTTTTAAGAAGGGTATACGATAGATCAATACACTGAGAATCCAACCAGCCAAGATGAGCTCTCATAGCTCCTGAGGGAGACGTTTCAGGCTTAGAAGGGCCTCGTGTCGCACTCTTCTTGAACAAGGGACAATGTGCGGGTGGCCGCCAATCTTGTCGGTCGGCTTCTTCACCAAAAGTACCTTTGTGAACGATATGGCTTCCGTAGGCCAGCTTGACAATCGCCTGATAATCATGAAGCGTTCGCTGCCTCACTCGGTTTTCTGACTTCAGCTGCATCATCTTCACTCGTGAAGACTAGGTAGTGTTCATCCTTCGATGTCCAATCTGTGTCAACCAAGAAAACAGTGATGGAAAGGTGCTAAAAAAGGGGGGCTGGGTTAGCTGTAATGGTCTTTCTTTGGCTGAGCCGCCGTTAAACAGTCGGTGTGTGTTGTGTGTGGCATTTCGTCATGTCTTCCCATTTCGACTTCGTTGAGAAAGCCTGCGCACTTGAAATAGAGTGAAGGCAACGCCACAAAATAGCAGCGAAGATATTGGGGAGTTAACGGCATCTACTGTACTTTTACTGAGCAAGCAAGCCTTGGACTGAGGCTGGTCAGCCTACGCTGGCCAACTGAGTGGCAAGCTCCACCGGAACACCCTAATTTTTGGTCATTTGACATCGCTCGGCTCGGGTCGCCCGCTAGTTACGTTCATGAGGCTGCAGTGAGGCTCGTTGGTTGCGAAATTCTACCGAAAAGGGGAAATCTTGCTGCAGCAAAATAGATGTAAGATCAAGACTTTGCTGGCCGAGGACTCCATTTGAAAACGGGAATGAATCGCTGAACACAGCCAGTGGGGACGGATGTGGCTGGTAGGGAGTCGAACTAGCCCTGAAGGGCGATCTACACGGGGGTAAGCTGCAAGAAGTACAAGTGAAGGCGGACAAGACGAGGTGTGAGCGATGGGCTCGATGGCCAGGCCATCAGGACCAAAGGATGCTTATCTGCTCACAATGAGACGGCCAGTAGATGAGCGGATAATGCCGGAATGATTTGAACAACAGCCTGGACATTCGGGTAATGTCGCCACAGTCCATGTCCCTCTCACTTACTGCTCCGCGTGCTACTGCTGCATAAGCGTCCTCGACTGGTCAACCTCCGAACATACAAATCGCACATATTATGTATACCACAGAGTCAACGATAACTAGTGACTGCAAAGTAGAAAGACCAGGCTGTTGTCCAAGTTGGCCAAAAGTCAGAGAACATTTATCAGTCAACCCGTCCCTCCTACCCATCTCAAACCGTACTCGATTACTCGAGTTGTTAGAAAACCCCGCCTCTCGGCCAGCCCGTGAACACGCTATTGCAACAGCACTCTTAGAAACATCTTCGAAGAGCTACGAAAGCGCTCTTTGACTTGAAGGGGAATCGCATCAGCGGCGCAGATCTATCCGACGATCTATGTAGTTTTCTTGCAGTAGTTTGTAGTTTCTGCGATTTTTTGTCTTTGCATTTATTTCCTGTTCATGACTACAAAGGTACGTTTTTGCTGCTATTTCAATTTGCAACTAGTGTCGATCGGTAATCGGAAGCCTATAGCCGCTTCAGATAGTAAACGACATAAATAAGGCATATCTATTACCGCCTGCTGATTAATCACATGTCTCGGGCACTTGTTTTCTGAGCCCGTGTTACGTCTGCCCATAATAGCAAGTGGTAGCCCAAAGGATGAAGGGACAGCATTTAGCGGAAGTTCGTATAGAGAGGATAAGGTCAGAACTTACAGAATATAATCGGACTTGCCTACATACAGTTGTCTTGCCAATTAATAGTTTATGTCTATTTTATCTAGACAGTGCCTATACGAGAGGATACGATCTTAAGAGTAGAAGGTTCTTCTAAATGTGAAATGAAAGTTGTGTTTATTGAAAAGCACTATTGGATTAGAAGAATTGTAGTGTGGTGCAGCATTGGTCGTCAATGATTAGGGCTGATATTGAAGATGAGTCTTTACGGAAATGCACTGGTTGGTGTGTTTATCCATGAGTATGAAGGAAACTTGAGGTGATCTTGGTCCAAAGCTAAATCTGAACATAAGATTCGTTCCATGTCGGAGGACACATCACTGGCAATGTCCAAACACAGTTTAAAGTATCTATTTCAAGTATGTATAATTGGAACATGGCTTTGTTTGATTTTGATAGTATTTTAAATTGACCTATACAAACTAAGTTGTAAATTATAAAAATGATTTTTTCCTACCTTCGGTCTAAAGTACCTAGTAGATTGTCACTTTAACCTCTTTTTGAACACCACGACGAAAGCCATGCGGCGCACGTTCGGTCTCATAGCCATATAGCCGCCAAGCTTATATTATTCAAGGTTGTTTAAGCGTCCAGGAACGCATCTCGGTGGACCGGTAGAACGGTGTACTTTTTTGAAACGAAAACATGACATAATCTTCTCCAGCTGATACAAAATCGGATCTATCGCACTTAAATATTAATGCTATTTAGAGAACTTCGTATTAGTCGCGTGATATACGCTGCTCATCTAGTCTAAAGGGCGCTTATTCCGTATCTGTTAATTATGTAATTTATTTCCCTTTATTTATAAAGTCAGCATCTTACAATGCTATATTTTTTCATGAATTATTATGAGGAAGCCACCGATTCAAACAAAAGAAGAAAAAATAAAAACACAAAAACTTTTCAGGAATTACGTTTTAATTAAAAAAACAAGAGTCGACAATGCTTTCCTATTTTATAAGGCCATATATTGCCAGCTCTGCAATAACTATCACTAAAGTTATGTTCTCATTGCGCTGTTATGCTTATATGAGTTATCAGTTGTGATTTCTCTCTCCCCTTACGAAATGGACACGGCCAGGTCTCGATCGGCAGGCGCCAGTGGCTTTGAACCATTTTGGTCCTATAACGCAGTGCAGAGGCTGGTAGCATTTGTGACTACGAGGAAGAAAAGCCGGAGTTAAAAGAAGGCATAGGATGGGTGAAATAGTAATAATGGCAAATGCACTCTGAATTCGGTCAAAATTGACTCGGGGGGGGGGGGGGGGTGACCCCAGTGCACCTCAATCTGGCGCGTGTCCATTAGGAATTCAGTCAGCCCTCAGCAGCGCTACCAGCGGCGGCCTGTATTATTACTACTACTACTAGTACTTCTTTTTTTCTACGACTTCTACTCAACTCTGTGCCATCACCGAATGTTCATGAACTTGATGTTCATGAACATTCGGTGGTCATCATACACTGCTGACGCCGTGGCCGACACCACGGCGGCCATCACTACTGTCAGATGCCTTTAAGAGAGCTAGCGACTAGCTGACAACCCCCAACAAGCGACCCCCGACGAACAGCGCATTGGCTTCTTCCAGTTCTGTCTGTGGTCTTGTAAGTCAGCCGACAGAATTCCTCTCCGCGTCAACGGCCAACCAAGTTTCTTCCCATAACTGACGGGTCTTCCTGGTAGGCTGGTCAAAGCAAAGCAGTCGAAGTCGGCGCGGCGCAGAGCCGGTCATGTTGGCATGCCATCAAGAACGCTGCTGCCACTATTGCTGCAGTCGACTGCCCCACCTTTCCGCTTTTCATTTGATTTCAATACAACTCTGCCCCATTCGCCATTTTCCCAACAGCTCACTCCGCAGTCTCCAATGGTAGTGGCCCGCGTAGAGCGATGACAGGCCAACACCCAGGATGTAGGTAGGGCCGTCGGCCAAGCGAATGACCAGCGGTCAAAGCCAAAGGCCAAGACAACATCGGTGTTCTAGGTCCTGTCGTCGCCGCTGTTTAGGATTACATCTGTGGCCAGTTCGTTCCATTGAGTTGCGTTGAAGGGAGGTCGAGCAAGTGAGAGGGCTCCAGCGGTCTTACCAGCCAGCTAGCTAATCTGGGACGCCGATTTTAGCAATCTCATACAGTAAGCAAAGCACTGACTCTTGCAGTCAGTGAAGGCGAGCAGAAGAGTCAACAGACAGATCGCCTGGATGTACCATCCTTAAGGCGCTTGCTTTTATGTATGTTTGTAAGAGAAAAAGTGAACGAGCGACTCGTGCCCACAGGCCTGCCTCTCTTCGGTAAATGATTACATTCTGTTATACATTGTCGCAACCAACGTACACTATATACACATACCTGTATCTCCACGATATACAGGTTCGATCAACATTAGAAACTGATAATGTCTTTGGAGAGTATTTCGTTGGCGTTAAAGGTCATCCACAACAGACGACTTCAGTTTGATCAGGGAAGAGAGACAGTAAGAGAGGCAGGGAGCGAGTTTGGTATGGTTTTTTTTTAGATGAAAGACGCTTTTCATCTCAAGTGTGATGGGACATTGTAGTACAATTTGCATTGTAGGACAAGTATGTGTAAATAGGTAGCGCATAGTAAATTATGATTGTTAATAAAATGCATAGTAAACAGTTTTCGAACAAAGGCATATAACACTGACCGTCTCACAGACGACCCTCGTAGCTTATTAACAAATCGTTTCCTCTGTTCGGCTAGCCTGACGCTGGTCCATTTGATGCACCTATTTAATGACGTTCGCGACGCTTGTAATCGTCCTAGCATCGCTGCTGTTTTTTTCTTTTCTTTGCTTATGTGCGCTATCGAACGTTACCGCTCGGCTATGATCTCTGATGAGGTTAAGGTTAGCCTCGCTATTGTACATGTGATTTCTTGCATGGACGGCTGCTGCCTCTAACGCTCCTTTCTATAGATTACCTGTGGTCCGATCGCAACAACCGTGAGCCGGCCACTTTCCTGCGGCCCTAGCTGACTAACTCCGTACTTCAGTGAAGTGTACTGATCGCGTCAGTCCGCCCGCGGCCACTGCTGTTGCCAGATGAATCAGCGTCCAATGACTTCGCATGAATGGGCCGCGCTTCAATGGACGTGCTACGATATGATAGCATAGTACTAGCATGGCCACCGCTCACTTCATCGCCGTCATTTCAACGCATCTCCTGCTGAGCAGCCATAATAATGGCTCTTGTATCTGTTCTTGTAGCAGTGGTCGTAGTAGTTGTGGTAGCCGCGGCCACAGTCATAGAAGTCGACTCGTACTATGCTACTCCGTACTTCGTACGGCAGCGGCGTTGCCATTGACGGGAAGCGATCAGCGGCGGCGCCGGCAACAGGTTCATTACTGCTGCTTCTTCTACTTTCTACTACGCCGGCCACGAAGATATTGAAGTATAACAGCTCACGATCGGGACATCATAGCTGCTACGTACGCTCTTCTGCGGACCGCCAGGAGAAAGAGGAAAGGTAAGGAAGAACAGCAGAAGTAACAACGGGCAATTGAAGAGCGTCAGCAAGCTTACGACAGCAAGCGACTGCTCATCGACACCGAACCGAAACGATGAAGGCATAGACGAAGGGCAATCAAGGGCCTTTGAGAAGCCATGGATCGCTTTTTCTGGTAGAGACAAGTGCCTGTGTACGAGTAAATAGAACATCGTAACCGCCAGTTCCTGATAGGACGGCGTCCTATGGTGGGATTTTCTGTATTTGTTCTCATAGTATGTAGCTACGTTTCGTTATGGGTAGACCGCACGTGCTTAAACGGGCGGTTGTGATCTTTACTCACATACTTATAGGTGCGGACAAATAGATGGACACAGATGACTGCAGTATATATTGACATATTGGAGTATATCGCTTGTAGTTTTTGGATCGTCGTTATTCAATGGACATATGATAACAGGCTCTGAAATAGTTTTTGACGTTATGCGGCGCAGAACGCGAAATTCGAAACGTTTACTTGGTGATATGAGCAACGAACACGAGGTATTTCTACACTTCTGTATCTCACGCTTACAAAGCATTTGCGCTGCCTACGTAAGACCACCATCGTCTCGTATAATGGCCTCCTTCTTGCGAAGGGACGAGGATGTGAAGTGATGTCGGTAAGCAAAACTAACTTTCAATCATAGTAGAAATCCCTGTTCGATGTTGTTATACTAGGCTGAGAATAGCTTAGCAATTAGTATATTACTACATAATACACTTCTCCAATAATTTCAATCATTGATGGTGCTCATGAGCGGCTGCCTGATCTTCTATCAGCGAACTCCTGTGCTCTTCCTAACTGCTAGCCGATTCACCAGTAGCTGCAGGTACTCGTAACAGACCCAGCAAATGTTACAGTTCGTACCCACAGTCATTTATCTCTATTCGAAAAACCACCCCACTAACCTTCTAGTCGACGGCGACTTGTTGTGACCACCGCAGGGACGACACCGCTTCGACGTCATTGAGGATGGCCAGTTCTAGATACTACGGCCACTATCACTCTCGCCATTGTTACAACTACAATCATCTGATGACAACACTGCGAAGGAGCGGTCAAGAGCGCGAAGAAGCGAACACCAGCTGGAGAGGCCCGTACACGGCCGGAGATCAGGTGCTGCGCGCTGTGTTACGTTCACGAATCACTTATCGACTCACATTCGACCTGTCGCGCTGTCGGCCTGTCGTCCAGCCTGCTGCAGGCCTTAATGACTGCTCCAACGGATAGGCGACAAGCCGGCAAAAGCAGACGCGTAAGCGTCATTCGTTGAAGTAGCGAAACATAGAGGGAGAAAGGAAGGGAACGAGTGAGCTTAGGACCGTTGAAGCCGGGGCGGACCGCTCATCGCGCGGGCAGTTTGAAGGGGAAAACGTAATGTTAGATGGAGAAGAAGGATGGGCAGGACGGGGGCGGGGGAGAGGGAGGAAATATCGTGCCCGCGCACATAACGATAGCCAGATCTGGTCCTGCATCCCCGGCACATGGCGAAGCGTAGCCGTCGAGGTACGTAAATCTGCAGTTGACGATGCGGCGCGCAAATGATCCGTGGCAAGCGTTGTCATTATTGTTTACTATCGTTAAACCGAAAATCCGCTGGTGCTAGCGACGCTTTTGCTATTGCAAAGGGAACAAATTTACGAAAGGTAAAACGAAGTGACGGCTAGTGTTGTTTATTGATTCGTGTTTGCTCAAAAAACGGAATCGACGTAAAAATTGATAGGCGGAAAGAAAGAGGAACGGGTAACAAAAGCTTATGGTAAACGAAATCAGTCCGATGATCCCGCAATCTGCGTGCTGTCGCAACGTCCACAGTATCTCGTTTTTCTCTCATTTCAATCCTAACCACTGTTGTAACGCTAATAAACGAATTCAGTCCATTCAACATTTCTGAGCTACTACTGTTGAACGTCCAGATGGATAAGAAACTATCGGATGACCTGACGCAGATGCCTTTGATATCGATCTGAATTTCTGACAAATTTAACTGGAATACCCTCTTATATGATTAAAAAATAGCAAGACAAACACAAAAGGTCCTGCTTATTATTATTATTAATCATAGGTAAGGTCATTGAAACGGTTAGCACGAAAGGAATTACACATTGCCTCCCATTTCTTAAGTTTTTTTCTATTTGAACGCGTAGCATCTCCAACCTAAGGCTGAACCTAGGCGAAAGCGTATCAGGCGTTGGAACAAGCAACAAAAACTGCCAAAATACAGCAAGCGAAAGTAATGGATATGGTTCTTTCTCTTTTCTAATTGCTTTGTATCATTCTTACGGCTAGGAAGAACTTTTTCGACTGAAGTAATGCCTGTTGCACCCAGCTACTAACGAAGACCACATATAAATAAAGGAAATTATTTTTTTTTTATTTGACTGCATTAGTTTCATTACGTTATTATGGCAATATTATTACGTATACCTGGCAGTTTTTTTTTTGTTAGGTTTTCATTTTGGATATTGAACGAATACAAAGAAGGTCAAAAGGTTGAACCCTATCCCGTTGTCGTCCTAAGGCAAACGTAAGCCAACTGGAAAAACTAAAGTTATGATTCTTGCAATTTATGGCGAAAGTTTTTTCTAAATATTACTTAAACTTTATATGCTTTTTAGAAGAGATAACGAAACTGTTAACGCTTTTTTCAGGCAAGCAATTTGTTTGGGTTATATCATTTTTATCAAACAAATTTCTTCGTAGCAGAGCTATCTCTGCAAACTGGTGATAACTGACTCATAATTCACACAACTCATCAGCGTGGTATTCGTCAGATACAAATAAACAATGAGGGTTGCTTATTGTGCTTATGTCTAACATATGATAACTTACTCTTATAATAACGTATAAGAACTTATAATAACGGACTCGTCTATGCAACATTTTTACCCTGACTTTTTTTTGTTTAATAACTGCTGGTACCAGAAATTAGTCTAATTATAATAGTTCTTCTATGTTGACGCCCAACGTGCTATTATACCCAAATTCCTATGCAGTCACCTAAACAAATAGTGCTTACAAGTGTATTTGCTATTCAGTGATTACGACCGTACAATTGTTGGGGTCATGAACTTCCTATAAATATAGTGCGATATTATTTCGCCGGGTAAACAGTTGAAGATGCCCGAATAAGCAGAGTAATAGAGATTTTTTTTTAACAAGGACCTCTTTAAGTTACTCAACTATTTCCAGTGCGTCTATGCCATGATACTTGACCACGTTGTCACTTAAGCTCAGATAGATCCTATCCTAACAATCAATAGCTCGCTACACTAGGCTATCGCACAATGCTGTTGTTATCAAGCGAAACAGGGGCGCAACGATGTACGTCCATGCACGGCATCTACACACTTGTTGTCTACTGCTGTTTTTTTGCTGATTTTGGCACAGAAACGATCCTCGAATCGTTTCAGCCGCTGCTGATCGCCCTGACGGTGTCCTAGGCAAGAGAAAACTGATTTGAGAGCAACACAGGTGCGGAACAGGAAGGATAAGAAGGCGACACCGCTGTCGTCCGCAAGTTGGTTTACTAGCTGTCCACTCGTTGGTTCACCAGGTCTGCCATCGCCTGATCTACGACATCGGGTAGTACTTATCCCTGTGGGTACTCTGGCGAACTACTGCCGGAGAACCAGAAGCTCTGGAGACTGTCCGGCTGACCGTCTGCCTGGCTGTTTGGCGTAACAACAACAGACATACTACGCGCCCCGTAGTGTGCACGGACGTAAGCGGCCGTGTGTGACTACTGACTTGATGATCACGATTGCGTATGGTTCTTGGAAGATGGCTACACCTGCTATCACTAGTATACTCTTATTGGTACATGCCGTTGTGCTTACTGAATCGAAATTGTACAAGTGTACACTAGGCAGTAGGTTATAGATGGTTAGCCAGTAAGAGAAGTAAATAACCAGATGAGGTTTGACGGAACCCCTCTACTGGGGGAGCTCAACGGAGCCTGTCCTGTAGACGACACATACATATTACTAGCGATCCTGTTGATGCAGGGCATAGGCACCGCACCGAACGGGATTGGCCTTCTTAAGCGAATTATCAGCGTCGCTCAAAAAGTGCTATGCGGCAACGACAGCAAAGTAGAGGCAAAGTCAACCGTCTACAGCAAGACCTACAACGAGTACTGCCTGAACAACAGCTCCGACTAGGGGAAACTAGGGTTCACCTTTAGTGGTGCCATTCATTCAATTCGTTTCTTTCTGCCATCATCCATTGCTATGGCTGTTGCTGCTGGTGTCGCATTTAGCGGCTTTGCCATAGCAGGTACGCTCATGGTGTAAGCTGAACATAGACGTAAACACAGAGTCATAGACAGTGCGATCAGGAAAGAAATCAACCTGGATACCCCTGATGCCCCTCGAGTACCGGCTGACGGGAGATCTGTTCGCGCATCTCACGAAACTGAAGAAATCTGAAAAGGCGACGGACATCCGACAGCAGTTCCGAATAGAGCAGTAGTAGCGAAGAACTGCCGTACGCCTCATCACCGGATCGAATAAATAAACTAAGCCATCCAGCGTCGTTCTTCTTAATTGTTCGTGTAGTCTTGATGGCTAGTAAAACCTGGCTATAATAATCCCGATAGTCTCGTAGTAGTCATAGTATTAGACAAATGAAGGTAGTTTCGGTGCACCGAAACTACCTTCATTTGTCTAGTAGTGGTATTACACTAGCGATCTTCAGCAGACTAGTAAATACTACCTACTTTTGCCAATTCTATATGTTTCGCAAAAGACTCTATTACCGCCTTGGAACTCTATATCCCGATTTTTGCGGCATGGGGTCTACTGCACTACGGCTTCAGAAAACTGTTCCAACTGCATCGGTTCCTTTGACTACGCAAGAGTACAGGTAGAGCACTGCAACGCCTAAACATTTCGTTACGCCGCCAATTTCTTCTGCTTGATATACGTATCTGTTTCTCAGAGCAACGCATCCATCCGACATACGCTTAGACTATTCGCGCCCCCAACTGACATATACGCCTTTATGCATCGAGCCAGTGCTTGACTGTACGCGGAAATTACGTTTATCCCTACCAGCGGAAAAAGGGGTTGAGTCGTTTCGTCACCTTCCGCACTCAGATGGCTGTAGAGACAGATGCTGAACGAGCTCCCATTGATTAAAAGGGACAACGTAGCCACCGATATATGGAACATTTGCTTTTATTATAATTCCAATAACTAGCCAAAAGAGTGTTCGTAGTGCAACTGGCGATATTAATAACAATAGAGGCCCAGCTTTCCTACTGGTCAAGCCGACTTGAAAGATACTACGCAGGATCCCAAAGGGGGCAGGATGTCCGCCTTCAATTTATTTATCAAAAAAGGTTGTAGCAAAGAATGTTGAATATGGCTGGAATGGCAAATTTTTGCATGGGGATGCTTATCGTATCAATAGGAAGCTTACAGGCTGAACGGTAACGACTTGAGGGTTGAGTAGTGAAAATGCGTTGACTGACGAAGACGTACAGTTAGATGATGCTGGCACGCTCAATCGAAGTGACGTTAAGGGCAGAGCCAAGACACGTCAGACCCTTCTCCGTCTACTTCCTGTCAATCATTGAAATTTGGAGCGGCATATTTTCCAGATTTGCCGAACAAGCCTAAGTTGATAGCTGAACAGATCGGTTGCTTATCTCGAACTGCAACAAATGATTTGGCTCTCGTGTGCCCATGCCCCATTTTAGGAACTCAATTCGCAGTACGAAACTTCTCTGAGGTATGTCACATGTACGTTACTAAGGTAGGTTCGCATTCGTTTATAAACATGAACTTAACTATTCTAAATGAACGTCGAATATGCCGCAGCTATAGCAGTCAAATGGGTCCAAAGGGACACTTGAGAGATATTTGCCCACTGATATGACATATTATAACAAAGCTGGCCAGATGTATATTCCTCTATACTGCAATCGTTTAGATAATGTAGATGTTATTAAATTTGTCGCTGTTCGAATTCATGGATGAGAAATTGCCAGCTATTGTATATTTATATGACCATTTTGGTGGCAGTGGCTCTCCGGAGTCCCTCTTCCATCTGCTAGAGGGAAATTAGTCGTCATTCAGCTCTGGGTCGAACGCAAATTTTCGAAGATCAACACTTGACTTCGTCCGCTGCCCGCTACTTCAGTCTCCTATCTCGGGGCAGCCAAGCGTGAATACACAAACCATGAAGAATGAGTTATTCAAGAAAAAAACTGCTCAAAGAATATTAGAAACAGTATTCTCATGTTGAATTGTAGTCAGGAAACACCGATTATATGGTAAATCGTAAGTCTTGAGAGTACCGAAGAGTATCTGACATTTGGGCGGACGGAATGAAAAGATAGAACAATTTCCCGAAATGGCAAAGTGTTGTTTCCTACGAAAAATAAATGATAAAGGGTCACTGAGTGGCAACGAAGGATATCGCCAATTATCCTTTTCAGTAAGAGCATCCAACGGAGGCATAATTTTGCCTCTGGTCTTTTAATACTAGAGTTCCTGTGATATAGTGCCGCTGTCCATGCTGCTAGTTCTAACGCTATAGCATTATACAGTTTTTGAGTTAGTTATAGATCCCACGCTTATATACAGCGACCCTTAATGTTTAGATAGCCAATATTGTAAAATCCATTTAACCAGTCACACACCCTCCAACACACGTGGGGCAACTAGATTCGTAAGAACATTATTCAAAACGAAGTAACACTGGAGAGGTGAAAGCCCTGAAGTACTTGATTGCAAGTCTTATATTGAATCTATATTGCCTCACAAACTTACCTGATATCAATGAATACGACACATATCCATTCGGAGTGCGTGGCTACGTGGAAGCAACTCTTCAATAAGTAAATATCGCGCTCCGACCCGTTGCTCTTTCATGATTCTTTTCTTACTTGTGTTCCTCATGTAAGCGAAGCATTTACATCACTCTGCGAATTTTTGCGAGTACTGCGTGACTGGCCGGTACCACAGTTCAATGAGCAGCGACCCGATGCCCAGCCCCAGGCCCTGGACGGCACGAATCAGAGCGACTTATACGGACCGACAGGCATGTATTCATTTGCCATCATTTTCCTCGTCTTTCCCTCCCCTCGCTCAGCTGTTTGTTCCGTTGTTTCTTGTTTCAGCAGCATTCTTTTCCGCTCTTAAAGTCATCCCGAGATCTTAGCACCGAATGTACTTTTGTGGCGTGTGTGTGTGCGCGCGCGTGTTTGTTTTTGGTGTTGTGTGAACGTGCTGCTCTTTGTACTTCACCGTCGCCGTCCTCGTGGCCGTTGGCCATGGCATCCGCCTGAGCTACGTATAGTTCTGCGCGAATTTGTTTGCACTTTTAGCAACTACAAGCCAAAACAAGCAAAAGCCAGCAGGCAGGTGACTAGATCGAAGACGAACTCACACGCCCTTCACCGGCGACGGGAGCGCATGGGGCACGAGGTAAATAGGCGTGCAGGCAGCGATGTTCATTGGAGGAGGTCATAGATTTCCATTAGTCGCGGCGGCGTCATTCGCGAAACAACCAGTCGACGCCACCACATGGGCCTACCTACCTACTACCTGCCTTTCACTGATGGTTCTATCTATAACATAGTTGCTATTACAGTTGTTGTACGCTGCGGCAGCTGGTCCTTTTGGTGTCATGTATGTGGGTCCTCTAACCCGCTCTACAGCACCTTTGGGCCGCGACAACAATCTCATAATTTCTTATAGGACCTGTTTACTGCTCTGACCGTCTCATAGTATACCCTTCCCTAGTATCGTACACTGCGCCTCCCGTTAACTCCGATGCCTATTTCGTTCGCTCTCATCCTAACAGTACAGTAAAGTTATACCACATCCAAACGATGAGGTGAACCTACTGCTTCAAGAGAGCGAGGGACAAGAGTAGCGAGAGAAATACCCATTTGAAGCGGCTCATATCGATCTCAGTTCGCAGTGTAGGGGGTGAATGCACATAAACGCGACGCGAATGTAATCAACCCCTTGTTTGTATTCATTGACTGCCGGAAACGATGCGCAGTCGTCAAAAACCGGTTTCTTTTGCCCTTTGCACCCTTTGCTCGATGGAATTCGTTGGGTAAATACGGTCATTCCTATGCATGCATACATGCTGTCATTGGCTCACTTGTCCTTAGTACACGGTTAGCTTATTGTAAGCCTATTAAGGTGAAACAAAAAGTTATCGAATATTCGATATAAAGAAAAATCATTTTCTGGATGACCTTTGAGTAATACATGTCCGGTGATGGAAACAATTTTCCCTATGGTGTCATCAATATAAATTATATTGCACGTAAACTAATTTAATAACTTATCTCCACTTATTCGCCCACGAAAACACTGTATAATTATGCTCATTCTTTTCCATACGTAACGCTATCTTTACGTCGAGAGAAAAGATGCTCTGTCGCTATGCTCCTGCTGTCAGAAAGGTCCTTATTGTGTTGATCATATCTTGCTACAGTGCAGTATACGCTTCAGAGTGCACTTTACAATGTATTCCTGAAAATCCAAAGGAAAAGTAAAAGCAGTGTGCTTGATAAATAGGCAAAGGCTCCGGGGCCCGATCCTAGACGTTCTCATGAACATCTAGGGTTCGGCCTACTGTGAGGAAGTAAATATTACATTATTCTGAATTTGTCTGGCAGTAAGTTATTTTGCTTAAGCCCTTTGCTCGTCCCGCGGCTTTCTGCAGTTGAGTTACAATTTACCCACAATGCTTTATAAGAGGTTGTTCGTGTGATGCAAATTTCGTACATTAGTTTTGTCAGCCAACGAAGTCAATTTAGATAGGTTAGCCTATAGAACTTAATATCAGTTTTGTTATTTCGCCAGACTTCCTGGATGTGGCAGGGACTGGATGGCTGCATGGACGGCAAATGGTCGAACGATTACGCAGTACAATTCCCATTTCGTCTATGGGACCAATTTGTTGTCTCGGGGTCGTCGAACCCGGGAGTTCAAACACTAAAGGGTTGAACGTGAGGGGCGTGTGTTAGGACAAATTACGAGCGGTGGGGTGACAGCATGTCAGTAGGACAACCAAGACTATTGGTGGATATGGTTTAAATAGAGTCTGCGTAGGTATGTCTAGCTTTCCTTATCCCACGTTCGGCTCCAAAATGCCCTATCCGTGCTTAGCTTTTGCTTAGAACTTTCCCCTATCCAGCTCTAGTCCCTTTTTTCTCTATAGGGGCACAATAGGGGAATTTCGGTCTCCTTCGTTGGTTTCGTTGCCATCACCACCGATGCGACCGCCAGTCATCAACAGCTGATGGGCCACTTCTTTAGTGTTCTGCGAAGGCGTGAGTCGTCGGCGAGAAGGATTCAAGCTAGCAGAAACATGGGAGACTTGAGAGAAACTGAAAACAGGGAGAGGCTCAGACATTATGGGAATACCCTAGACAAAGGTGTGGGGTTTAAGGGTTGGCTGGCCCAGCCTCAGATGCGACTGGGCATCAGGTGGTGCTCGGGGGCTGCGACGGCCTCGATCACGAGGGTTAGGTGCAGCAGGGACACTGGAATAGGGGGCGGGCCACGGGATGAAGTGCGTCGAGGCGAGGCTTTGGGAATACTTCTGTACAACATGCAGCGCGCGGCACACACTCACGCCTCTAACACCCGCCCGCACCGCCTGTTTGCTGCTTGCTCTACTCGCTGCGAGTACCACGGCTAGGTTGTCCATGCTGGAGTGGTCCATGGGTTCGGTGGTGAACTGGCGAACGACGGCGCCGACCGGTCGAAATGGCGGGTGATTTTGAATTTCGTAGAAAACTTCATTGAACCTGAGATGGTATGCACTCTACGCTATGACCGAAACCATTGCATGAGGTGAGAGAGAGAGAGAGAGGATCGTTGGCATTGCATCGTGTTAGCTTTCTTCGCTTCTTGCGACTGCTCCTAGTTTTCCTGGGTGCAACGCGTCGGGAAGAAGCGCAGTGTCTCGTCTTGCGCATCCATATGAACCCCACTACGGCAGCTCCTGGCAGCTTCAGCCTCGCTAAGCTATGGTATACCACTGCGCGAGGCAAACAAAAACGAAAAGGACGCCTTCAAAGGAAAACCTGAGATCTATCTCATAACACTACAGTAAACCGTACAACAATACCAACAGGTAGGTGCAGCTGCCACGGAGATTATTGTTGCGTAGTGCAGTCACTTCGAAAGTCGCTTCCACTATAATAGCAGAGAAGACCTCTTATTTGTTTTTTGTCAATTCTTTTCTTTGTGTACATCGAAATCGCAACTATAAAACAACCGTATATAATGGTGTAAAACACAATAAACATCAGCCGCAAGGGTCTAGACGAAAAGAAATAGTCATCTCAACAAGCGATATTTGTAGGACATGGAAGCGCGGGGGCTCTGGATATCCTCTAACTAACTAGAGCTTTCATCGTAGACATTGACTTTCTTAACTAGAAATTGTAGTAGGACTCAACCAATCAGTTACTCCGTCTAAGCTAAAATCCACTGTCGCTTCGTTCAGTCTCATGATCTCGAGAGGAAACTCAATGTTCTCAGTGTGACGATTGATCGTCCTTTGAATGCTTTCCAGCCATGATATTTAAATAAGTACACTTAATCACACAGCGTACAGCTCCAAGCTATCCAATGCTATCAGTCATTCACCTTATACTTAGTGTGTGCATTTATGCACAATTTCTACTGGCGTTGCTTTGATAGCCTTATAGATAAGGCCGTGGTCAATTGCGCTGTAGCTCAGGCAGGTTCACAAAGTTGCATGGTCCGTTTATATGGTGGATATTGGAGATGCTACACACGTTGAGGATCTAGACACCCAGTCCGATTCATTGTTCGCTGTTGCCATATGCGGTTTTGTAAAACGAGGTAGCCACACTGATAGGAATCCTACAAATAAACCACCATACTTAACCTGCCTACGGCACCCTACTTCCCAGCTTGCAAGAGTTGCATTGCGCTACCATTGTGGTAGACCTGGTCGGCTTCGATTTGTGCATCGTGCACCAATAAACGTGTAATCATTGCTTTACTATGTTCGACATTTTAATTAGATGCAATCAGTGAACGATACGAATCACCGCTCAATGCCCAAATCTAAAATGAAACTCTCTATCCAGAAGTACCAATCCTTGTATAACGATATACGTAATCTAAGTGTATGTATTGCAACCATATACAATTAGAACATGATCAATGAATTAGAAAAAATCGAACGAAGGTAGTATCTGTATGAGGATAGCGTTTTCAGAGCAGCCTACATGAACTATTAGTGTTATCAATAGGGCGACCTTTGTAATCCAGCCAGGTAATGGCATAGCTCGGATTCGCTAGACGCGTGCTGTAGATATCCTTGTTCACATTGTGATTTTGCCCCTTTCGTGACGGTAATAACGTCGGTAACTTTCCAGCGTGATTAATAACAGCATAGACTTAAGAAGACATCAGAATTTTTCCCCGGCATAGTTCAAATCTAGCACCGCAAGTAAATTACGACTACGATTCGAAAGGAACTACGATTTGATCTAAGATATAGCTTCTTTGCTATTTCCAATCGGTGATTTAAAACAAGGTTCTACTACTTTTGCGGCAATAAACGATCATTTCGAGGCGGACAAAGCCGTCAGCCTTATTTTTGCGGTACATAGGTAAATATATCGCTAATCCATTTGACAGGCTCTGTCCTACCTGCCGAACACTCATAAAACATTCGAAGATATTTGTAAACGAGTAAAACTAAGAACCCAATTAACAGCTGCTGCTGCCGCCGCCCTAGAATAGAACGTTACAGGTAATGCAGACCATTTGTAGATAGTAAGATTTGACATTTCAAAGCTTCGTCGTCGTTTTAACCATGAAACTGAACTCTCGGCAAATGTTTCAGAGCCGGTGAGCTACGGATAAAAGTTATTAACATAGGATCGTACGAAGTGCGAACCAAAAAAAAAAAAGTCCCACAACATGGAATCGAGTATTGCTGGCACCTTTTTCGTGATCATTGTGGTACAGTTCAATGTTAGTTAACATATATGTGAATATACCAATGAGCTGAAGTATTATATATATATATATAACACACTACAGCCCGTTCGTTAATAAATGAACATGAATTAAAGCTTGATAGTTTTACTAAAAACTGAAACCGAGCGATCTCGATGGCTGATGATCTACTTGCATTAGGAAACATAATGACTTATCCACAAGCGATACACGTCGCGCCCGGACTTTCTACTGAAGAAGAAACGCAATACGCGACGATCATAAGTGAAGCGTGGACGCCGCTTTACTGTCAGTAGATAGCAGGAGAGAAGGTGCAGCATAGAAAGAACAATCGCTTGGAATGAAGCGCCAACATGAAGCACGACTTCACGATGGACCGTTTTAACGCCCATAACAACACACGAACAGCGAAAGTTTACGCGAAGGCACGATAGCTACTATGGGTAAAACACCAGCTGCTACCCAGCGCAATATCCAATTCTTGCGGTGTATAAAGGAATCGCTACTATACAAAGCCAGGATACTCGCCATAGCATCTTGGCCGCAGGAAAAGCCGTCTAGACGTGGAGTTTTTGTGTGCATGGCGACAAATTTCACGCAAATCGCCAGCTCCGGCAACAGAAAATCAATCAGACAGATGACAAGCGACAGCTTGCCGTTCACTGCCATATCACCGTTGTTAGACGCGGCGAGACAAGATTACGACATAAAGCATTATGTACTATTATAGAAGGAAAGAAGGAGACGAAACGAGCAAACATGACCTTCTTTTTTGTTGGTTCTAGTCAGTGCACCTGCAGTCGCGGTAGCGCCAGTAAAAACCACGAAGAGAGGAGTAGATATGGTAAACACTAACACGAGCAGCAGTAGATTATCATATAATGTCCATACTTGACAGGTTAGGATATCAACACTGCACTGTTAAACACCTGTAAGGATACGGAGACATTGAAGGCGTACGCGGGTTTGACAACAGTTAGTGGCTTTCTCGTTCCTTTTCTCTAAAAAGGAGAAGCCCCTAAAACTGGCGCCATTGAAAGCCATAGACAGGCAGTGGGGGCTAGCTTGTGGTCCTTCCTTGCCTCCAGCTGATGCTGGACACATAGCGATACCACACGTTCTTCGCTGTAGTAATCTTCGTACCACACTTGCGGTTTAATAAACGGCAAAGTGTTGATTAGTACTGCAAGCAGGCAGCTGCGACGATGGCCATCGTATCGAGAAAATGCTCGGACCAGCGAATCGTATATTGCTTCACAGCTGCTTAAGGCAAAAACTTGTTAGTACACTGGCAGAAGAAACGGTGATTGTCTAGTCAGGTCGCCTCCATCCCAGCGTCGTATGCGGCCTTCAGGACATAACGTCTGCTATGTGTCAGGATCTTCAGCTGTTATTGCAGCTGTATCGTAGTCAATGCGATCAAGTCCGTGGTGCTTCTCATCATCGTCGCTGATAGTCGTTGCTACCGGTAGATGCGATCATAATTTCACTGGCGTTGCATGTTTGTCATGATCGCAATACCAAGCCATAAAACGGTGGTGACATAACGACCTTAAACATGACCAGTAATATGTTATAACGAAGCAGGTTACCATGCGACGAGCAAGAGTGACGAGGTAGTTGGCGTTGGCCATCGGCGGGCTTCAGCTGATATCGCCGACGACCGTTAGACTGCTTAGCCCATTGTTGCTTGTTTGGGCCACAGCGGCGGTGGCAGCAGAAACAACAGTAAGTTAATAAGCCGGTTCCTAAAGCTTCTTCACCAGTTTACTGCCGCTGACCGCTGCCACCGTGGTACAAGCCTGCTTTATTTACGTCTAAAGCACTTACTAATTCGGTTGCTCAGGGCCCAGGTCGCTCGCTATGCGACGACACTGTTACCTATCTAGCTATTTCGGCTGAGTCTAATTGTCTGAAGTTGTCGTTGTTTAGATAGAAAGGGAATAAGGGGCACGCAGGTCAGTACGGTGCGTCAGTTGTGACAACGACAGTCAGCAATTTGTTGCGGCAATCCGAAGTGTGAACGGTAGTAGTGTCACTCTACTGAAATCTAATAAATTTTCGGAGCACCAACGAGAGTTATGATAACGGTGCGCATCGAGATGTCGCTTAACGTTGACCCCCTTGAGCTTTGGCTGTCCGCAATGGCTACGACCCCATACCCCCATTCGGCTACTGCCACCACAGCAGTTGTTTCTTCTTGCGTACGTACTTGTTAGTACGGTTTACTAGCAAAGTATTGTAAGATAAAGCAGTACTCATTTGACTTGACCCGCTGAACAAAGCGGGCTGTGTCATCAGCCGATACATGGGCAAAACTTGACGGTCTTCATGTCGCCGTTGTCACCATCTTCGCTGTGTTTTTGGATTACTTTATAGTCTGCTAGTTCACCGGAGACGTAACAGATAAGGAAACAGTATTGTATTACTCAGGAAAACGATGAAACGATGGTGTAGATGATTAGAAAAAATTGCCCAGACAGACTGGATCGATGGATAGCTTCAGGAAGATTGACACCTAGTAAACGAGCTCGATTAGCTCAATTCAATACAAGTCACCAGCCTGTGACAAGCATAAGAATTCGTTGTAATTAACAACAGATACGGTTGAAACGGGTGAAATTGGGCTGGTTCTTCACTAACAATTCGAAAGGCAAGTTACGCTGAAGACGTAGAAGATTTGGTTTTTCGACATAGTGGTCCCCGAGAACCCATGTAACCGATGCTGATAGCCTTCGCAATGGCTGACATATTTATTTAGTCTGTATACTTCATGCTCGTACCAAGTGAATATCCAAGCGGTAACGTAAAAAGCCGCTTAATTACCTCAATAACTTCCACAACAATAGAGAGTTCGTTACCCTAATAATTGTACGACACTAGACGATCTATGAAAACGTCGACAGTTTTGCTATGCATGCGTTATTTTCCAACGCCGCTTATGAAAACCTGTGGACCTGGGTAGCCAATTTGACGGCAGCTGAATGAAATTACCGCATCACCTAGACCAACGTAACTGTAAATATTGCAGTAAATTAACGTCCTCAAAATCAACGACGGACACCTCGTATTTCATACGTTTCGTTTATATTTGTGGTTCTTTATTTTCTCAGAGAGATTACCAGCCCTTTCCCTGCTGTCAACACTCGGAGTTAAGCTTCGGCTGTTCAAGTGAGCTAGAAGACTCGCGCTTACTCCGCCTTTACGACGTTGCCTTATCATTCTTGACACGAAGCTTATATAGAATATCCCGTGATAATAATACATAAGTGCAATCATCACATAGGGTATTTTATGATTATTTTTTCTACGCGAGCTATTTCCTTTTTGAACGAACGGGACGGGAACTGGATATTCATAAAATAGTCGCCTGATCATGCATCTGTCATTTACGGCGAAAGTCGCAGCAGCAACAGCCGTAGCGAAGTCATGCTTTATGGACCCCTAGACAGACAGGAACGAAATGTCAAAAAAATACAATTAAAAACGATAAAAAAGCAAAGTTTTCTAAAGTTTACAGATGCACTACTGCTTCAGAAAAGCACTACAATATTTGGTTATGATCTTCGGTCGGCTAGATGGTCGGCTGGCAGTAATCGGCGGTGCCCGGACCACGGAGCAGACTTAGAGATAAACGGCAATTCATTAATGTTACTTTGAAATCAAAGTAAATTTGGCGTCTCGATAATTTCGCCTTTGGAACTTAGGCATTTTGGTATATGCAGTTTATTATGTTTGGATTTGTCAAGCGAAGCTTTTCTGAGCCCAGGGGAAATCTGAAGTCAACAACGCGCAAAGCCACTTGGCAAACAGCATTAAAGAAAATGATGCAATGGGTTTTCGCTAATATGCCGTTGTACTGAACTCGGGCAAAACTCGTATAGATTATACTATTACTGGTGTCGAACCGCAAAAACGACTGTTAAGGATAGATCCCTAACAAATTTTGAGCTATTTAAACGCTCTTCAGCCCCTACACCTACTTCGAAGTATGTACAACTGTTCGAAAGACTTGTGCACGTATACAAACACACATATATACTATTGTTAGTCAGTGTGAAGCGAGAAAATTCCTTTTGACGAGTTCCTATTTTTTTAAAAGTGCTAGTATATTATAGTTTCAGAAGTTGTATTCGCGTGGAAACTAAAGTTCGAAACCGATGGTTAGCAGAATGTTGATGAAAGAGATTAAAATTAATTGCGAGCTCACAGCAAGCCAATGGCTGAGCGTAGTGAAGAAGCCATTCGTGGCTCCGTCGTAATATAATTTTCTCACACTTCTTTTGAAACTTGCTGACAATAGCCCTTAGCCACTAATAAACCAAAGCGAGAGGAAACTTGAAGAGGACGCCATTAACAAGCGCCACTTTTCCTATCATTTCCGTCATTCAGCTGCTTGAGGCGGCCCAGGACAACTGCCAAATATTGTTTCCGAGAACACAGATGAATTTCTTACACATGGCTCTAGTTGCAGTTCGGCACCTTCTCTTTAGAATTCCGTACAATTTGTCTGCATTTACTTCCGATTCTTGCGCTAAACTTGGTGAAGATTCGCTGCTACCTGGTTTGCGTCACCTTAAAAGTGTCAAACGCCATATGCTGTCCTTCATCTATTGTCGAAATGGAACCTAAATTACTCTACGGTTGTATTAAAATGTAGTTACGCTCGCAATAAACAAAAGCAGACGATTTTCTGGGAAAGCAAAAATGCTGCTTTTTTCACCCCAGAGAACTGTTTGCAACAATTAAAAAGTATTGTATGATCCATATATTTTCATATATAAGTTAAAAAGAGCTTAATCGATACAGATAAAACATGCAGCTTACAGCTTACATGCCTCTTACGCACTTTAAACTCTCGTCGCTGCAGTAGGCAACCATTTTGGTATGGTGGCCTTATGATTTAGGCGCTCTATTGACCTTCTCAGTTACTGCTGCGTGTTGGAACGTCTCACCAAACTCACCCACACGGCTAATCCTAGCAAGACAAAATCTTCTTATTGCAAAGTAATTTTCTTCGGCATCGACTACGCGAAATCGGTTATACGCCGACCAACGGCCATTGAAAAAAGGGATCTACTGGGTCCCTAAATCATTTTGCTACTGACGGTTCGATGCCATCGCCTCCCCGACGATCGAGCGAAGTTTCAAACGTGGCAGTCCGTTCGCCATTTGGTCACCAGACCCCTGTTCGTGGGTTGCCACCCACGTGATCTCTCGTGTCCCCAGCTCAGCGGGTTCTTGCCTACAATCTCTTACGTTATCATAATCCCCATCCTGGTACCTGGTCTGAGCGAATTTGGAGTCCTTGACTGCGCGTCCAACATGGCACACGTTCCCGGCCCGTCAAGTTCTACTGCCAACAGATTGGTCAAGCGTACGGTACTCACGGAGCTGCCTAATGGCTGAGCCCTCATCGATAGCGACCCCCCATTCAGTCGCTATTCCACCAGCAGTTGTCGCTATTTGTAATTGTCCTCCGCCCGAGCTGGCGCGACGTACATTCCCCCATATGCGAACAATGGAGGTGGGATAGCAGTAGTGGTCTTATAGATGGATGAAAGTTACGGACTACTGACGGGCCGCTCTGCTGAAGCCACTGCTGCTTCGTTTTGTTGTTATCTCATCACAGTTCATCTCTCCGGTAAACTCATAAGTAGCACGAAACTGGCATTCCCAAGCCCGTACCGAACATCTCCAAGTATCTCCATGTTTTCGCGCCATTATCATTGTTGGACACAACAAAAGAACAACCTCTAACACTGTGCGTGCGGGTGACAAGCCAACAATTTTCACATTAGGGACACTGTCATACCACTGTATCAGCAATAGCCGAACGTGTTTTGGTGCACTTCAAAGTTATACTACCCTAGACGAAACTACTTCCTATCACTGTTGGAACTGCGACCGCCCTGCACTACTGCTGACCCGATTTAGCGTCATTGATAGGCGCCTCAACGGCCCTCTTCCGCGTCAAACCAGCCTGATGGGTCGTTCGTGGCTCGCGCGCCCCCGCTTCCCGATCGTCGGTGAATGAAATAATTCATCGGGACCTACTGTCCTCTAAGCATCCTCATTATATCACACGTACACAAGTGTCATTCAGTTGCACCCAGAAAGATAGATAGCACGGGCAGACGGACGCGCAGAAGTGTATGCAGGTATATCGAAATACCACCAGTTTCCGCCACCGTAGACTCATCCGATCCGTACGGGTCAGGACTAGCAAAATATATACAAAAAAAAAAAAAGGAGGATAGCCTGGTCATCAATGGTAGGCCATCGCATCGCAGTTTTCGAACATCGCATTGCTCGCTATGGCGGACTGGTACATACGTAGATTACGTAGTATTTGTCAACTGATACGGGAGGGCCTGCGTCGAAGAGAGAGAGAAGGGGGGGGGGGGGTCCGCGAACATTTGGTAAATGGTCGCTCGTACAAATCAGCAAGATATCGAGATTTGCTATGCCTAATTATAGTGATGAGTTTGTGGTAGTGATGGAACTGCTGGTCCGGATACCTAATCGTACTACAACAGGACAACTACTCCATGATGTAATCGAGGCACAGCAACTGAGTCACTGAAACCTCGATAAAGGCATATGTATAATAAGAAACGCGGGTATGGGTCATGAGCAACTGCGACTAATTCGTTCTGTGGGCTGTGTGTGAACAACAGATGCACAACACTTATGGAAAGCTCGTATATACATACAACAGAGAGCCAAGAGTCACACTAAACACTATGGTAATAGTGTCTAACCAGACTATAATGGGCTTCTGGTAAAGGGGAAAATTAAGCACCTGTTAAACATCGAACCTAATCGTATTGTTCAAATGCGGACTTCGTTACTTTTCCAAGAAATAACTTCCTTTAATAACAACGCACTTCCTTCTAAGGTATAAAGAAATCTGTATATTACGAAAACGTTTTGCAAACCAGGAAAAACATTATCAGCTTTAATTAATCATGAACGAGCCAACCAGAAATGAGCTGGAAGCGCCGATACATGGCGTCGTAAACAGAGCCGCCTAAAAAATTCGCGTAAAAGCTTACGCTGATTTAAGCTGCCTGGACAGGGTGCGCAGAGTAATTGGAAATGACAAAAAATTGCTAAAAATAATTGTAGTTATAAAATGAGTTAGAAGACGGCATAGCCTTCGTATTAAAGTTAGAACAAATTTGAAAAAAAGGAAGGAAACATATAGAAAATTACTTGGTGTAAGAATTTCAGAGAAAAAAAAAAAACTAAGCTCGAATATTGATTCTGTAAACGCTGCATCAAAAATTACAGTGTGATTTATATAGTGATTTTAACCCAACATCTTTTCCCTATCAAGTCAAGAGATAATAACGCATATTCATCCCTGTGCTGTACGAAGGGGAGCAGTTGAGCGGTTACATTTTCTTAACAGACGTATTTCTGGCTATATTTTTACGTTCTATGCTTTAGTTTGTTACAAATATAGAATTTGGATGAGCTGAAAGGAATATTGGTCAATTACAAGTTATATATATGTTCGCAGTAACCCCTCCGTCTTCAGATATATACGGTTTGAAAGTAAATTTCAACTGGCGAAATGTTGGACGTTATGCTGAATTGGCAGCCGGGGCTACAGATAACTTACCCAACGTGGTCAAATCAATTCCGATACACCGGGGCGTATGTGCCGAGATAGTATTGGCAATCGAAGCTTTCATTATATACAGAAGACTCCCCGCTAGATAGAGCGGAACGCGGCTGTCGTATTGATTAGGACAAGAGACCCGTTTGATGAAGTCCTGCAAAACGACTGATAAAGCTGTGTTATCTGGTAGTATTATCCGTCATTTTCTATATAGTAATCACTGGACGGATTTGCGGCTATTTCGAACGCGAAAAACATACCTGTTTATATGTAAATATAGGAAATTACTTTGCCAATACTCGAACCTGCGCAAATTATTAGAAACTATTTAGTCAAAACCACTGCGATCACTCGCTTTGTTTTGCAGAGAATTAGATATACTCTCTCGAAATGTTTGCAATATCTTATTTTTGAAATATCTTAAAAAACTGCCTACTTTTTTTTTGTGCAACATTGAAGCTTGCTCATTTAGGAATTTCCATACTTGGAAGCAATCTCATTTGGTCGTGTCTTGATCTATGCAGCTTTCAGGTCGTAAATCTTTGCTGAATTGAGTCAGTCATCAAAATGGGTCTGGGAAAATATGAATTTCGGATTGGCAGCGATTTCGGAGCAGATCTACCGAGCCAATTTCAGCGGAAAGCGGCCGTTAGCAAATTGTGCGGGGCGTCTGCTTTCTTGTCATTCTATTATCAGATACCCCTTCTGAATGTACATTACTTCAGGGCTGAACGTTGATTTTCGACAGTTTTACGTTCACGAAGAGCGTAAACAAACATCGGCGAATCGGTATCGAAATATGCCTAGAATGATTTGACTAGGGATTATCCTAAAACCTTAGAATTCAGAATGCATCTTGTCTGCGTACATATCTGTACGCAATGATTATACGATGAATCAGTCAAACAAAGGGCAACGTAAACAGACGTTCGAAGTAGAGGTTAATCCTAGGCGGATTACATGATCATGTTGATACTGCGTGTTGGGAAATTTTCCGTCGGCGCCTCTCTACTCCGGCAGACAAATCAGCAACGATTCACAACCGCTAGTCGATACGCCACCTCCCATCACGGTAACAGGACCATCCCAGTTTGGCCAGCGCGACCGCACGACGTCAGTTCTCAATAACCGCCACAAGATTTCACCTTTCGGGGCCAACAGCCAGCTAACTGTGGTCATTTTCATCGATGATACGCCGACCACCAGATGGCGCTGTCGTCAGTCATTGGATGAGTTCACATGGTTCCGCGCGTGTCAGTAGAGGAAAGATGGGATGCAATGAGTAACTTACGTAAGTAACGCAAACGATTTGAGCTAGCAGCTTAGACTTTATAAAGAAGTGGTCGCGAAAGCCATGTTAACCGACGTGTAGTAGTTAGTTTAGGGAAGTGCCTAGAGAAATGCTGGGATGAGATAAATTGTCACAGGAAGATTAAACTACGTACCAGCCAAACTGAGAACACCATGGTTACAATAGTTTACCCCTAAATTGATTGTTGGTCTGGCTGACTGGTTAAGTGGTAAATGTTCGTACATTTTTGGTATTTTTTACCAAATTTTTTACGCTAATTTTTTATCGACCGATCCATGGTGCCGTCGGAGGCTTTTTGAAACGATGCGAGCGCCATCTCGTGTCCTGACCCATGTGGTTACTAGCATCAAACAGCTTTACCGTTCAAACCTAACCTGGTACATGAACAGCTAATGCTCGAAGACACCGATTCGGATATTAAATATATATATTAGTCGAAGGCATGACAACTAAATTGGCCGAAGTACCGGTCCGTCGACTGGCAGAACAATATGGATTTCCTCGTCCGGACTACAATGGGTACGTGAAACTGTATAATCCTTTATCAAGACGATTATGAAGAAATACAATTTTATATGTACTTTGGATTGACAAGGTTACGAGCATGGGTACGTCTGCATGCAGTGCATCTCTGGGTTTAGGTAGTACTGTCATCTTAAGTGCCGGTACTTCCACTGTTGCTTGTCGTGAGCTTGAAATGATTTTACCGATTCATAGTAGAAAGTAGCGGGCACAAGGATGTTAGTCTCAAGCCGGAACCCTACAAAACAAAAATAAGAGCCGTGCTTGAACTTGAAATGGGTGTACGGCTTCTACGAGAAATTAACAGGCACTGGGAACGTCATAGGGGATTGTAGGTGACTGGACAAAAGTGGAATGCTAGCATTCGGGTAGATAAGAAATAGTTTTGCAGTAATAGTAATGATAATATGAATCTAAGGACGTACATCTTGCATTCTTTCTAATTCAGAATAATCGTTTGACATAATATTCGTTAGCTGCCTAAAGGCTGAAGACGTCAGCGTCAATTCACACACTAAGAACGTCACGAAATATGACCCGTAACGAGGTCAGCTCGTAGGGCTAGAATTGAGCACTTCAGGAACCAAACGCCGAAGAGATCCATCCTTCCGGCTGTTCGATCGAAACTCGTTTCTTTTGCTGTTCATCGCGCCTTCCGACAGCAAAAACAGCATCAGTTATCTCACTCAAGCCCTAACAGTTTACTTTTTAGAGGAATATGTTTGCAGAACACAAAGACGGGGACAGCATTTCAAATGAATACCCGTATCCGCGGCTCAATCACTCGACAGGCGACGCAGACGTCTCAGGAGTTGAAGGCTGATTAAGACGAGACGCTGAAAGCGAGAGATACCGAGAGAATGAACGACGGCAGGAGGGGGACAAATAGCTAAAACTCAAAATGTAACAAAGGCGCCCAACCGAACGGAGAAGTAAGGAAAAGAAAGGTGAGTGACTGAAACGATCACTGGTAACGCCAATGAACGCCGAATCGAAAGATCAGAGATCGCTGCTATCAGGCTTCTTTTCTTTCTGGCCTTTTGCCTGTGATCACTTCCCCCATTCTTTCCTGCGATGCGCTGTTCCGACGCTGGACTTCGTCTTTCATCGTTGCTGTCTCACCGCGGCCGCTAGCCAATTGCCTTTCGAGCCGTTGTCCTTCTGATGCTCCTGAAATGCTCGATGGCCGGCTCTCAGTGTAACACAACGCCATGTAACAATACTAGCAGCATTGGCCGCAGCGGGCGACAGTGATTGGATTGCAACAAATAGCATTAAGCGATTATCGTCATCGGTGACACTGGCCGACGAATGTCGCTGAAATCTGTTGTAATGTTTTGACACCAGCCGAAAAAGTAGTACGGACAAAGCGACTCTAACGACAAATGGCTAGGCAAAGTAGCGACCAGGTTGAACCTATCGAATCATACATCATTTTGGCAATAAACCCACTCGCTTGTGTCCCCTGAAAGCTTGTGCGTATCCGGAGCGTATGTGAGACTCGAGTTGCCAATGGAAGTTTAATAAAAATATACTTCTTTACGGCTCAGTGTATGTGGTTCATTCAATTGTCTGTCATACATACAGATTCAATTTTTAGCCCGACCAGTCCTCGTCTAACAGGGGCGGAAATGCTACGTAACGGTTTGATCAGACGAAACCATCCCTTGGAATCTGTTTATGATGTACGAGTAATTCTAACAAAATAAGAACGCTTTCTAGATCAGACTAAGTTGCCATAGAGAAATATATATAGAACTTGTTTGTAGTCCGAGCGGCGTAGGTCGAGCCTCAACGTCTCTCAGAACAGCGTCGTCGAGAGAACGGACGACGGGTAATTTTTGCTCGGTTAATGCACTACGCCTTGTTTCTTTGGCGTCTCTTTTCCCGTCTATCCGTATTCGCGATAGCGTGCCAATGTCATTTTCTGTGTCCTACAAAAATTTGTTGCCAATCACACCTTCACACAGAACTTTAGCAGAAACGATACGTCTTAAGCTAGTAAACGTCCTCCTCGAAGCTGTCTACCAACAGCTGCAGGATGAAGATCTTCTTGACGCTACTACCCTGGTAGTGCTCCAATTTAGCGCTGATCTATAAGCAATATTTGGACGTTGTGGCAGGCGATAGGCGGCTTCTGCTGGCGGATAAAAATGTTAACGTTAGACTCGCTTTTTGCTGACGCGACTCTTACTCAAGCCACTGCTTCTGGATCTAACATTGTGCGATGTTACTTCTGCATATTGATCGCCTTTCGTGATGTCCAGCTCACTTTAACGTCTGTTTTCATAATCGACAAACAAAAACCGAGAGATTTGTCGATTTCAAACGTCAACTCGAAGTGCCCACAGATGCTCGCCGGTTTGCGAAGAGCGCGGTCCCCCGAATTTTCGCCGATTCCCTTCTTCGCTAAATAGATGTAGTGGGCCATTTTTCGCCGGTTATCAAGATTTCTGTCAACAATCCACAGGCAGAAGTAAACAATAGAGAATAGAGCGCGCAGCAAAAGCTAAAACGACAGCTAATCTTGTTGTACTGATCACTTTCGAAAGCAACATTAATGTAGTTGATCACTGACACACCAAGCGAATGGCGAACTTGTACTAGAAACTGTGGCTAGCGTTTGTTGAACCCGTTGCGATGCGATCGCTGTGAATTGCTTAGAAGTTCTACTTAAAAGGATAATAAAGTTTAAGTAGCAGGCAAATTAACAACGGAACGGTGTTCATTGAATGTCGTGGAGGACGCGTGTAATCATCCATTTAGCAGCAAACGTGCGTTTTAGATGTGGAAATTCATGCCCAGATTAGCTCTACCCAGATAGAAATAGTCGTCACAGGAGCTCACGGCAATCGAAGCAGTGCACCGGTAAGGACGGTCGGGATGAAGCTGCTGCGCCCGAGAACTACTTGCTTACCAATAAAACCAATGAAATCATGCTCAAAATGAGAACGACTTTTGAGAGTTTCCAACACTGCACCGCTTATCCGATGTCTCAGTTCGACGATACTATAAATACTTATATGTTGATATAAAAGTGATAAAAAAGGAAAAGACGCGGACGAATCCGGAGACGGGGTGGGTTTTACTGTAAATCTTTCCCTGTGTCGATTCATGGCTGAGGTACAGCATGGAAGCAACGGAAAGCGTTCTCGGTTCAACGGAAATAGTAGTCGCCACAGAAAGACGGCAGACAAAAAGGTAAGCCAGGCAAACCTTACCTACAAATAATGCTTAACTGCGATTAATGGACCATGGACATTGCTGGATATACTGTAACATTTCACTAATTGCTATCAGGAAAGTTCCATTCGCGTGATGAGGAGCTCTCATCATGTTTCTCGACGCATGATGAATCAATCGGTTCTAGAGGCCTGGGCCTTAGTTGCAGCTGTCGACACATCCACTAAATTATTTTGCACAAATCCGTTAGTCTTTATAATGAATGGGCTGATTCGTGTACCTTACAGGACAGACTAAATAGTGAAAATGCTCCGCGAGACGATGAAGAAGTTAAAGAAAACAGCTGATGAACAAAGAGAACAATGCAACATCTTGCTATCCGGCCTTTTGCCTTTTATTCAGTCACAGCCTTACAAGATTCATTCGGCCTTATACCGTTAAGTGGCCCATGATAGCCGCCGCAGAGCACTGGCTGCTATCGCCTCTGACGGCAGGGTGACTATGAACTCGTTCGAATTAGAGCGCTCTTTATGTCTCTTCTTTACTGTCGTTCTGTTAACCGATGATTCCCGTTTGCCATCATCACATCCTACTTCCGGTGACATATCCGCTCCGTCTATTCAAATCCGTGGTGACTGGAGTGGCTGCTTAGGAAATAAAAAAAAAAGTGCATAAAGATCTTCAGGAATCAATTAACACAAAACAGTGCATCAGGCAGTAGGGTGGGCTGGTCGACGGTACGGTACGGTGCCAAGGAGATTGCTGTTGCTGCTGCTGCTGGGGCTTCCCGAACGAACCCAGATAAAAGACAATAGTTGCCATATTCACTCCCCATTCACAGCTACCGACCCAGGTCCCATTCTCCCAACGAAGCGATCGCTTGATGACGATAAGACGACGATGCTCTGTGGTTGGTAAAAAGTCTGTAGTTTAGAAACAGCAGCAGCAATGCCAGCGCAAGAAGAAGATTACGCGGAGTCGTGGGGCTAGTTGGATCCGGGAAATGGGGGTGCAGCGTTTAGGGGAGTTGAGCCGAGGTAGAAGCCAGTGCGCTGTAAGCCAAGCATCCGCTGCAACGTCGTTCGCCTAAGACAGTTACCGAAGAGAAATATATGGAATACACACCAAGTACAACCGACTAGCGGCAAACGTCCAAAATATTGCGATAAAAGAAACACTGGTCAGTGATGGCGCGAATAAGTGTTTTAAAAGGTGACTGAAGTAACTGCTTTTGGAATAAAAAGGTTCTTATCACCAACTACGACCGAACCTCCTCGTATATTGAATTAAAAGGTGCAACGGGTATTCTTGTATTGACATTTAGATGTTAGAAGTGTGTAACTGTCATCCAGCGGGAAATTTTAAAAAATGGGCAAGGTTTGACGGCACAGCGGGCGTTGCCAGTAGACGGCAATCTTCCTTACCCAATCTTTCAGAAGTGGCGCAAGAATTACAAAGGCGACGTGCAACCCCATCTAGCTTATCACAGTGCTCTCCGTCACAGACCGGCGTTACCGTCACTTAGGTGTTTTATATAAATCCTGGTTCGCGCGAGCCCTCGTAAAAAAGCTTTCCGAACGGCAACACATTGAAATGATGATGGCAGTCCTTAAACAAGACTTAGTTTTTGTACGTTCTATTCACAGAATTTCTGATTTGACTACGAGGAGAAAACGCTTTAATTCTCTTTCACTTTATTCGAAAAATCACGATTGTCGTTTTTTTTGCGCTTGGCCTTCCTTAATAAGGATTGTTGCGCAAGACTACACAGTGTCAATGATTTTTCGGGCAGAGTTAGCTACAGCGCTTAACAAATAACACAAATGCAAGGCAGCCATTACATTTTAAATAAGGTAAATATTATCGGTTTACTTCATCATCCTTTCCCCCTGCTTCGTCGAAGCTCTCGTAGCGAAAGAGCAGGGTATATTTGTGGGGCGGTTTGAGCAGTATAATCGCTAGAAAGAAGAGTATTTCAAGGTTCAAGCAACGGAGTATTTGCCAATGGAAAACGAAAAAAGCATTTTGGGGAAAAGGCTCGACCCACGGAAACAAGTTTCCTTAGATTGTAGTCGGGAAGATTATCGAGAATAGAGTACAGAGGGAGTCTTTGCTTTTGCTGATAGGGAATACGGTTGTCCCACGCAGAGTCAGGACCGAGTTGCAGTGCTTCGCTCGGATGCTACCCTTGTTTCTTAAGTACCACTTCTTGAGTGCATTTACCCCATTTACTATCGACGAAACAAGACGGTTTACACATCTGCGGTCCCCGCAGATAGGCCCAACCATGCCCGTCGACCACGCCTGCCATCGACTAAGGCAAAGCTCCGCGGAAGCTACTTGGCCTACATATTTGCAACTGTGAATATTCTCACAGTCTAACAACAACCTGCAACAAGGATTCATCCCTCTGAATGAGCAAATTTTGTGTCTGCATAGTAGAGTTAGGCTTTTAGTTGCATAGTAAGAGTGAGTGTTTTGTGAGAGGGATATAGATTTAGATGATTTTATGATGTGATGACATAAAGATAAAATTGAAACGATCTTCACCGCGCACCTTTTTGTACACCGCTATACATACGTTGCTAATATACGCGGAAATACTCTGTTGAACTCGACGCATGCGCATTGCTCAGTGTATCGGATCGCCAGCTAATGAGTGTCGATTTTTGTCTTCCCATCCAGAGCACGCAGCCTGTACGTTAATCATGTATGTTTTTCACTTACGTTCTGCTATACTCCGCCCTGCCCTTTGTAGCTTACCTGTCTCTTATGGGAAGAGTCTTGGATCTGTAATTCCTATCGTTGAACGTCGCCATCGCCAACAGCATCGCCACCATCTTGTGCTCTTAGATAGACTTTGCTCAGTACTAATCGTTACAAAGACGCATAGACATACGAGCATACTCGTATGGTCATCGTTACCGCCGGCAACCCGGTGAGTGGTTATCCAATCTTCGTCGTTTCAGGGGCCTTCATTGAATGTTAGAATGATCTTAGCCTTGATTGCCTCGTTCATTTTTGGTACTTGTTGGCCTTTCGCAGGTTTTCCTTTTTTCGCCTACCCCTGTCTAGATTTCTCCTTTAAAGTATGACTTAGCAGCACCGGCAGCAATGCCTGCACCAGCAGTAGCCGCAAAGCCGCAATCATACACAGTCCGTAAACGGCAAGAACAGGTCAAATTTCGAACAGACCTACTCGCATCCAATCGGTAACGGCAGTAGCAATCGTACTAACCGTAGTGCTACAGCAGTTTTTCTTCGGTATAGTGGCGGAGATGTACGAGTTTCTTAAGTGATAAGGCACCGTGTCGAAAAAACGACGACGACGACGCCCGCAAAAGACAGAAACAAGGTAGGTGGAACGGAGGGGGGAGAGGGAGCAGGTCTACTATTGTAGAAAACGATCATAGTGATCAACTAGAACGCACCCGTTCAAGCAAGTGTCCCTTTTTTTCGTACGTGTCTAATGTTTTATTACGAATGCGGCACTGGCGTTTACTGCAGCCGCGGGTGCTTATGTGGCCGCCGCTGCTTTTAGCGCGACCACCTCGCGTCGCTTATGATTGTAATTATCAGCTAGAGATCTTTTCTCAAACCTATTTCAAGGCTTCTAAAAGTTCCTGTTCTTTACCGTTCCTATTCGAAATGAATGCTCTTTTTTTAGGCCACTTTCATAGCTGAACCTATGTGCCTTAGTCATTAAATCGGTTCAGTCCGGCTCTCACATCCTACACGTAGGGCTAAGGAGAGTGTTCGGTGCACAACAGACAATATGCTGTCCTATGTATAAAACGAACGATTAAAATATGCCGAATTATTTTTGAATATCTAGCTTGTTACCGGCTATGGCTTTTGGGTCTGGCTGTAAAAGTCGACACCAGCAGCCATGTTAAAAATATCGCCCTGGAAGGATGAACGCATTGCGCGTCGAAGTATTTCCTGATATTTGTTCACGTGGAGTAGTCCAGAGACAGGCCGGCCCATCATCGCGACACGAGTGCAGCAAGAGCAGAGCGCCGCAGAATGGCAGTTGTGGTACCTGTGACCTATAGAGTTCAAACAGACGCCACCAGATCCAGTGGTGGCAAAAGCAGCGACACAGAGAACAAGACAAAGACGGGAAAGAAGAGGTTATGCCTCTTAATCTCGGTGATGATACACATCGGCAGGGGGGGGGGGGGGGGGGGGGGGGGGGGGGGGGGGGGGGGGGGGAAGTAAGGGGCGGGCGTAAAAGGGAGAAGATGAAGGAAGAAATAACGGGGATAAAGCGCGAAAAACCCAGAACGACATCAACGATAGATGAGTTCGAGAAAAGTCGAAGGAAAGGCAGAGGGAGCAATCGTATCAGCGAAGACGAAGAAGGAGGAACAAAGATGTAAGCAGTAACCCCCTCTCCCCCGCCCCGCACCACCCATATGTCGCTCTTAGATTTTGTGTATTAACTAAATGACGAGCCAGGCGGCCGGGCTAGAGCAGACATTCGTCATACTGCATTGCTCCTTCCCTTTCGCCGCCTCTCCCATTTGACTCACTCATACCCCGCAAGTACGATGCATAGCACGGTAGACAAGAGCCACGAGAATTGGTATCCGCTCATTATCATGAGGAACTGTAAGTTACAATCAAGGGCGTATTTACAGGAAAACAGTACAAGTTAAATGTAAGGCTATATGAGATAAATTATATTCAATGTGTTTTTGTTGAAGACATCACGCACGCTTACCGGAGCCGTGGGATTGGAGAAACACTAATGATTGATAAGAGTCCAGGTTGATAAGATCATACGTACCAAATCATGCATAGTTTCTGCTTTCTTATATTACGTGCACGACGGAAAGAGTCGGAAGGGGAGAATCAGCTGAACATAAAGCGGAAGGAAAAGAACAAGGGTACGCATACTGAGAGAATGAATTACCGCGTCACTCACAACGATGATGCTGGCAGTAGCGACATTAGCAACGATGCCGGTTCACTCTGACTATGACGGTCGGGACGGAAATTAGAATGAACAACTGGAAATCGAGATCCAGTGAGACCGCTCGCAAAGGACGCCACTTTAGCAGTACAAACCAACATTTGTAACATTGTTAAAACTTTTACTTTAACCGGTTTTAGTTGACGACGAAGCAGTCGAACCCGGCTTACTATGTTATCATAGCGGCAGTTTCGAGACGAACAAGCTCATAGAGCATTTGTTGTAGTTTCCTGAACCGATGTATTAATCTGATGCTTGACAAGAGCCGATTAAACAATTTCAAACCTACTGAATGGCTTCTTCGTCAGCGTGTATCTGGCTAAGTGACTCCGAGGCCGTGGGATGTGCTGAAAACATAAAAGGCTAGAAAAATGAGTGAAAAAAAAATACTAGAAGAAGTAACCAGGGAAAAGGGGTATTCTCATCGGTCTTAGGACCAGACACTATATGAGGCGCGTTATACATACGCGCATAAATATGGTTAGATGGATACAGAAGGAAGATACGGTTTCTTCTGGATGGCTAATAGGAAGTAAAAAGCCTTTAAGCATTGGTTTGGGAACAATCTCTGCTTTTAAAAAGTTACTTATATTTTAAACTTTGTTATTTCAATGGATGCTTCAACAGTGCTGATCATCACGGGCGAAACAGAGATTGATAGATAAGCAACTGTATTTTCGGGTACTACATGGTTATCCGAAGGTAGGCCTATTACTCCTACGTGTGAAGTCTAGAACGCATAACATTGCAACGAAATTGGGTTGGTCCCGGCCATTAACAATGCTTTGCTATCCTGGTCACGGTTCACTGTTCCTGCAATGGAGTGCCAACCTAATTTAACTCTATAGCTGATCATGTATATCAAGCTTTTTGGTGTGATTTCTGGCCAATTCGACATTGGTGTTTGCGGACAAATTTTCGTATCCGAAAGAATGTCAGTTGTTAAGATATTGAAATCTATATTATTAACAGCAATGCCTTTGTCTAAACAAGTTAAGATGTCGCACTATACCCGTATTTAGTGTCGACTATCCAGGCATGGGTGATGTGTGTTCTATCAAAGGTCTCTCTTCGGCGGGCAAGACACTAGAAAGTATCATTTTTGTTTATCAAGCCGTTCCAGGCCGATTTTCCAGTTCCTGTTCGTATTCAATAAAAATCGTTCAACTGCCCCGTTAGTACTTGAGCTATATACCCAAACTAAACGCAATCCCATATCATTTTTATCTTTTCATTAACTACTATGTGATTAATGTGTCCACTTCGCTCGGTCCTATTTGGTCACCCTTCACTGTAAATAAACCCATGAAAAATTTGTTGGCATGCACCATGGCCGGTTTCAGTATCGTACAATGTGTAGAGCTCCTTCACTGCTCACGGCAGAAAATTTTGTGTGCGGCACTTTTTCGACGAGGTCCACACCTCGTCTGTTCGCGTTTATTGGTTCGTTGATGGAACATGCCGCCATCGTAGATGTTGAATACGGTGTGAAGTATGAAAACTAGCTACACTTTTTTAAAGTGTATGCGTGGCCGTTTGCTTACATACGCCTTGTCTGATCTCCAGATAGATTATTATTACTGTGTTATTTATCTAATTCATTTTACGTCATTGACGTACATCTCTCATTATAATTTGGCATTTTTTGGATAGAGTTAATGAATGCAGACAGGAGTTTCCAGATAGTACAACGTTCACATAGGGATATACAATGAATAGAAAAATTGGATCCTTGTTAACAAATTTGTCGAGGGATACGATATAATTATAACACGATAAGCTATATTTGTAACAATTTACACATTGGCAAAAAGTACCTGCGATGTAGGTCCACAGGTAGGTCTGTAAACAAATTGATTGAGGCTGGCAGGCCAAAGAGTGCTGTAATATATGGGTGAACATAGTTTTCTATTTGTCAAACATCGATTCTACTTACTTTTGCTATTCTATCATGTGTAGCACGGGAACTCTTTTTATCAATACATCGCAGCGTTGTCGTGATACGCTGGGACTGTGAGCTCATCTTCTTCACCGTCTAGAGCAAATACGAAAGGCACTCAGAACCGAGGGCCAGCTAGCTTTCAAGTCGACTCTTAGGGCCAACTTTTAATACGAACTAATAAAAGCTACGAACGTGAGTTGCATCGTGCACTTACCAATTCTGTTTTGTGCGTTTCAACACCGTGTGGCACCAGGCTGCTGTGGTCGTATCAACCTCAACAGCTCACCAACGCCTGACCACGTTTCGCGTGTTCGGCCTCTAACTCAACCCGGCGACAGGGACTGCCCCGGGTCGTTGCGCCTGCGGATCCCGATGTCGACCACGACCGTAAATGCAATTTCGCGAATCAATTCCCGCGCATTTCGTTCTCAGTGCTACGGCTACTACTAGTATTACTAACAAAAGTAATAGTACCTCTAGCTCAGAACTTGTACCATCTATTTTCATTGTCGTCGTTTTTCATTTTGGAACCGACGCGATGGCGCCGACTGAGACCTAACCTGAAAAAAAAGCTAAAAGTGGAGTAGCAACAGCAGCAGATCCACATCATAATGGAACCGCAGCCTAAGAAGAGGTACGACGCCATCTCTTGATGAACTAACGGCGGCACCAGCACTTAGAGAAGGGCTTAGGTTTAAAGAAAAAAAGAAAGAAAAAGCCCACGATAGTTCTCTGAGCAAGTAAAAAGTAGTGGATTATGATAGCCCATGCATTTTTGAGACGTAGCCAAGCTGGTCATTGATGAAAAGGTAAAACCGTAATATTGAAGGATTGTATTATATTTTAATCCGTAGGTATGCGACACAGATCCGCTGGAAGAGTTTTCTGGGCCACTAATTGCTCACATTTTCATCGGCAAAGGTGGTCCCGTTGAGGTCAGCACGGCCTGAATATACGTCTAAAGTTAGATCTTTGATTAGTAGACAACGTAGAGTTTGCAACCAGTATTGCAAGAGTTAATATCAAACGTTCATGTGCCCAGAATATCTTTGCGCATTTAAGAATATAATAAAAATAAATAAGATAAATACGTAATTTTAAAAAAATGTATAGAAAAACCTCCTGCGTGGTTCTTCGTTACTTCATTAACACCAACTTACAACAGCTATCCCATATTATCGAACAGCGTACGTCCTGACCTCTAGATCGGATAACTAAACGGACAATAAAGCCAGATCAGACAAGTGGCAGATTGTCTCTGCGGTGATCTCACAACCCGATATTAATACCGAAAGGCGAAAGTGTATCAACGGATTTCTACTAAGCGCTAATAAGCGTCGAGCGATTACTCGGATATCGTCTGCCGTGCGACATATTGACAGAAGGACAGAATCCGGTGGATCGGACGATCAGGGCCGTTCAGCAGACATTTAGGACAAACGCGAAGAGGAGACGCCAAGCACCTGTTAGCATCTATAACGTCTCGACACGCGGACGCGAATAATACGGGCACATGTCAAGTGTAAGCTGCCGTCAAGCTTGCAGCAGCGGTAGAAGAAAGGTCAAATGGACCAAACCCTGAAATACATCTGTTACTCCAACGTACATGCGTCATAAAAAATGGCGATAATTATAAGGCTCGATTAATTATTACTGTCATGGCAAATGGGCATAACGATGCTAAAAAAGGCCCTTGGCTCGTATTTCTTCGATTCGTGTTTACATTATGAAGGTAGAAATAGCCTGCTGTAGCCTGAGGCCCAATCTATGTATGTATGATCAGTGACGTCTGATTTTCCCGCTCATTGGTAAGCTGCGTTTCTGCGAAAGAATAGATTCTGCGACATTTTCCTAGAACAGGACTTGTCGCTACAAGTACAAAATATAATATTATATTATTATGAAATAATAATAATATCACAGTGGGGGTATTTTTCGGAAGGTGCTAACTAACTTATTTAGCACAATGAGACTGCTGTTTACAAACCGTAGTATACTGTCGAACGCATTGATATCATTTGCAAGTCTTGCCGTTAGAAAAAAAAAGCTTCGAATTTTGTGTAATAACTTATGAGCATTAAGTCCTTTTTTCCCCTATCAGGAATCACCTTTCGGAGTCGGATTGCCCTAGTCAGAAGAGAATCGTTCTACGTAACTAGGAAGGGCCCTGTTAACCTAATGCGTTGTCTATGGATATTCGCCGCCATATATTTTCGCTGTCCAGAGGGATCATGATTACAAATACTGTGGCTGTCATTATTATTATTACTACGATTACCGCGACTATCCATAGAGCATCGACTTGATTCCTGTTGCATAGTCGTGATCAGAGCTTGACGCCGCGGTTTTACCCTATCGTGTCGGCTGAATCTGAGTGTTCGGCTTAACTGTGTCTACCGCACCTCCTGATTCCCAGAGGTGACCAATCAGCATCCGAGACTTGGCAATGTGCCAGCGCATCTGTAACTGTCCGATGTTCGCCCTGCGATGCAAATTTGCTCGATGTGTTTCATCATCCTAAACTTCCAAATTTCTACATAGAGTGAGGCTCAACGGCATTTTTTTCTAACAAATATACCCTAACAAAGCTGTCGCCTACAAACGAAATTGTGCACTTTTATGAGATTCATATCCGTTACCAGCAGTATCTAGCCGACGAGTGTGGGGTCTTCCACGTCCCATCGGGGGATCGGGTAGCTGGCGGCTTGTCTATGCTTAGGAGGTGTAGGATGAGGTGTGAGAGTGACTTTCGCATCGTTCGTCTCACTGTCACTGCGGTCGTGAAAAGGCCAAAGCCAGCGTCGGGGCCAGACGTACTTGTGCTTTTTCAACCTCCTTAGCTACCACATCCTGCTTCCTGCCAACTCACTCTGCTCCTTCAGATATTATCTGCGTGTTTTGCCTCCGCCAAAACCCCTAGCCGCAAACGCCCCCGCGCACAGGTCCTTTCCGCTGTTTTCACCACAGTGGTTGCTGCTGTTGCTGCTTTCAGAGCTAACAACGATAGCTAAGCGGACAGATTACCATAAAAAGGACATTTTTTCCTGGTGGAGCCCAGCCACAGTCCAGCTAGTCATCATGTGGGAAGGCGAGCTAGCGGGAAAACGGTAGCAGCTAGCGGTAGCGGCCGATGCCTAGGAGCTAACGTCGGCGTCACCATCACCATCTTCGTCTTTGCATGCAGCAATTACCACTCCCCCTATAGAATCCATGTGGCCGACCAGTTGGCGTCGGGTTTCGAGCAGAGCACAGAACGAAAAATGGGCGATGGACAAGAGAGGGCTAGCGTTTCGGACGCTATAGATTGGAGGACTGCCGCATTGTTTCTAATCTAGTGTAGCTGTGCATGCTTGCTCGTAGATTGACCGAGTGTCTGTCTGTGTGCTCATGCAATGCGCAGGACAGTCAGGTATGCTTTATGTTGCGAACGAACACTGCACCAACAAAGAAAAGCTGAGAACAATATAAAAAGGAAATATGGAGATGTAGGCGAACAGGACGATCATCGTCGCGCCTACTTTGTATATCAAGGATCTTGGTAAACCACCTTTGACAGATCTGTTTGCCAATGTCAACGATGACGGTAGTGGCTCGAGACGAATTGTATACTAATACGGTGGAGGCAGCGCCACCAATTTCCGCTGTTGAGGTTATTATCGTTGACTCTGAAACAATAGCTTGCAGTCCCTCGAAAATTGTACGCCGGGACGAGCCGCTGACCGCACATGGTATTGTTTCAGGTGAGCGAAACCATATACAATGGTTAATTCGTGACATTTTTATCTGCTTAATAAATAGACGAAAATGATTTAGCCGTATGTACGGGCTGACGCTTTTCGCTTTCTAGACTCTGCGCTTGTCTAGCAGGTGGCGTAAATGGAACAAACGAGGGCGGGACATTTAGCTTGCAAACACAACGAGGTCACGTAGCGGGCAGCTGTTTTCTTCCCCAGATCACATTTTGATGTTTGTAACGACATACAATCGAACCCTAACACATTTAGCGTCAACAACGCATTCAGCTATTGAAATTGCCAACGTTCTCGTACTGATCTGTATACGATAGTACAGGTACGATTACGTGACAAGAACAAAGTTCTCTCCTGATGTGACAGCTGACCAACTAGACAAAAAGGGGTCATATAATAATATACGATTATACGTGATTGATTATTTCGCAGGTAACGTAATCGACGCATAAAGTTGATCGTCAACTTATAAGGGACAATATCACGTTGAAGTAATACGTTTATTTACGTATATTGTGTACGTATTGTATCTGCGCTTTGGCAGACTTATTTCGTGTATTATGTGCAGTACGGGCGAGCTTAAGTACTAGGCAATCATTTTACTGCTCTAACCGATGCCGACTGCTGCTTTTGCTCGGTTCATTGCTCAATTGACGAAGTTGCGCGTCATATGTTGCTTGTTGTAGGTGTCAGACACGAGCGACTACCACTCATCGAGATATATTCGTGTACTCGTGCGCCATTGGTGCATATTTCGATGGAAAACGAAATGAGTGTGCGATATCTGACCGGATAAAACTACGACCCTCGTAGGAGTCAAACTACAATATATGGAGGGTAGCACTGGGTGCCACCGGGCGCTGTCGCATCGCTTTTCACAACAACACTAGCAACGGCTCCAACAACACCCCTGACAACCCCCCTAATAATACCCGTGCGTCTGCTATTGTTTGGGATGCACCACGAGCAGTTCTCGCGACTGCTGCTACTATAACAACAGCAGCACGAGATGGTTTGGGCGTGTCCTCGGTCGCATCCTCCGATACTAAAATATTCATGCTACATCCGCACAACCGGCAAATGCATAGATGCACACACATACAAACATACACCTCCCCACCCTCACCCCCAACAAGGGGAATGGAATGGATGGATGGACGGGCCGACATACAGACGAATACACAACGACGAGAAATAGGAAAAGAGAGTGCGCGACTATTGCGCCCTATACTAATCGAGGTGTCTAACCCAAAAGTCAGAGCGGCCGGCGATCAGGGACTGTACAGGCAGGATACGCCCTTGAGCCAGCAAGCCCTAGCTATGCACACCATCATACTACGCTACTCTCCCATGGTAAACCATAACACTACTGCGCGATGGTGCGGCAGACGTAAAGCGTTCGTTGCCATCTTCATCGCCAAAGAAGTGAGTGATCATCGTTATGGGTGGTGGTAAAATGATAAGCTAAGTATGGTACAATGAAGATAGCTGTGTATCCGCCAAAGATGAGAACATGCGTGAGAGATTATTAACGGAATAAGAAGTACAGGACTCGCAGCGATCGACTGTTTGAACTACAAGTTGCCCATGTGTATAGCGTTACGGTGCATGGTTCCTCTTCAGTATGCGCACTAAGTGTTCTTACATGTAAATATATTTTTTTCTTATGACGTGTACTAATGATATCGTTAATTTAAAAAGTATTTTCGTCGTTATTGCTAAAAATTGACAAAATCTACAACTGATCAATCGCAATTGCGACAGCGAAAAAAGGGCAAATCGTCCAAAAGAAGAGATTAGATAGTAAAATTGAGGATGGACGAAAGGGTCAGCCAAGCTGCAAAACGATGGTCTGTGGTTGAGCGTTTGACCGAGTTCCGCATTATTGCCAAGGCTAATATTCCTCTATTACTTAGGGCCTGAGCAACGGATCAAGGCCTTGGTGACCGCAGCAGGTGTGTACACGACTGAGCGCATCAGCACCTGTTAGAGATACTTACAGACCTTTGCCATGTGCAACTCAATATTGGTCGATTCCACTGTGGGCAGTAAGGCGACGTGGGATGAGTCCAATGATCGTCTGTTTGCGCGGTTTTTACGGAAAGCATCATCTCACGCAGGAGAACGCTGCGCGTGGGTCCGATAAGGTGATAAAAACCTGTACGCGTTTTCCCAAGGGAAAGCAGTTTCTGCTGGGCTGTATCGGGTTGCCATTAAAGTTTAGGTCTTCCTAGGAGAGATCAAGGTATTTTGCCTGCGTGACGACTTGCTGAAGTATCTGACTGTAGCGTCGTCGTTTGACTGTACGGCCTTTACGAATCTTGCATTACCGTGATAAAGCTGGGGCCCGACCGTCGCCAGAGTCAACCAGTATGCCCAGTAGGTCAAGCTCCTGTTGTTACTGTGTTGCGCCGAGTCGCTTCTAAGCTAAGGATCGCAATGCTAACAGCAACCAGACCCGCTGCATTCGCGTGGCACTGCACGAAAGACCTGTGTCGGATGCATCCTAGTGGCGTCCACTCAAGAGTTGGGAGGCTTTGAGGTGGCCCCGATATCAAAAGGATGCAACGGACGAACCCTCCTCTGAACAAGATTATCATAAGACTCCCGGATGTCTTGTCACTCTGGGAAAACAAGTGGGCATGTAGACATTCAAAACACTATGCAGCGGATGCTAAAGCTGCTCTATATTAGCCGCGGAATATATCTACAGGTCAGGAAAGTTGTGGTTCGTTGTGAAGGTTGCCCAGAATCAAAAGCTAGAGAACCACAGGCGTGTAGTCTGACTTCTTGTTCTTATTCGAAGGTATCTACAATTATGAAGATAACTGGTTGTAGAGAATGCTGAGCCGCGTACGCGTAAACGTCGATAAACGTTAACAACCAAAGCGCAAGATTCGGTTCGGGCACATAGAGTAGACCTTCGAGGAAGGACTAGCGTAGAACCTAATTGGAAATGAGCTGTATGTATGTTAATCTTAGAAAGTCTTAACCTTATTCTTTTCTATAGTAGAATAAAAAATAAGAGGGTTAGAAAAAAACATATTTCTATTTTACTATGTTTTGCACGCAACTCAAGAGGACGTCTATCGAACGCGAAACATTTCGAACAGATTATACATACGATTATACGTAAACCTCTAGCGCACCTAACCGTTAGCGTTAGATTTTCCTCTAAACAGACAGGTGTCCTCTAATCATCATCACGACGTTTGCCTTATCCATATAATTATATCTGCACTATTTGTCCTTCTCAAACACAACACGCTTGGAGTATAGGTAACGTAGAAACGACCCGTGTCACTCACACATTTACCCACTCCTATGGCTCTTACGCTAAGCCCATTTTACACATACAGCTTTATCTCCCCCTCCACTAAACTCGTGAAAAAAGCGCCTTTGTCATTATCTGTAGCGGTTCATACCGAAGAGGGGCATTCTAGCATTGGTTGTGGGTCTACTCGTAGACAACAGACCCGTTTAGGCCTCGTAAACATGCGACTGCGCGGTATCACAACTGCCCCTTTGCTCTTCGAAGTCGTACAGAGCTACAAACATAGTGCTCTCTTAATTCGACAAGAAACAACGCACTGTTTCCGTATCAACTTATGCGGGAATATGAGATGTCAACACGCGGCTACTTTTCAAGTTACCTACATCACCAGCAATAACTAACGCAATTTATTAACTTGAATATGTTGAGGAACGACGATGTCGCTTACAACCAGCAGAAGCAGATATTATTGGCGAATCATTGAATCTGCCAAACCCGAACGCAACGGCGTTGGTACTCATCTCAAAATGCAAGAGGGGTGGGGGGTATGTTTGTAGCTATATTTATTAATTTTTTTTTCTTGCCCCAGAAGTGAATTTGACGAATTAGTTTGATGTTCGGTAAGTTGATATTTATATATTGCACACTGCATTGATGAATAATAGTGTGTCACCATATCCAGAGTCCCTAAAACAGGTACCTGATCGAAAAAATATACGTTTGATTTCATATAAAATTTATAGCATCGACGACTTATATTGCGTACAGGGTAACGCCGGACTTCTGGTCGACACGCACGTTCTCTGAAAGCGAACTTCACGCAGTAATCATTCTGAGAAGTGTCCTCAACTCTTTAACAATTAGGCTAAGATAGAAACTACGCTAATTCTAGTTAGCAATACATATGTAGATGATGGCCCATGGGAATCAGAGACGACGGTTTATTGCGGTCCCAATGTATCAAGCACAAGGCCGGCGAAAGACCTATATTGCAGAACCGTTCCGGCCAGAACGTTGTAGCCTACTTGGTGCCACTGAAACGCTTCCAATGTAGGTGCTTCAGCTTTGAAATATTCAGTTTTATATGATGGAATAGCGTAGTTTCTACGTGTACTAACTCGTCTATTCTGTTCGTGCGTGCCTCTGGACTCTACTCTGCCGTAAGTTAACGAGCACTTATTTACAGAGTGATACGTTCTGTTCTTAAATTAGATGATGTAATCCTTCCGGTCAATGCTATTCTATGTGCGTTATATGAACTGCGCGATCTGAACACCACCGTCAGATCGCGCTTATGGCTATGGGTATTTCACGAACAGCTTAAGTTATCTTTTCGCTACGTATAATACTAACAGTATAATAACAGTAATACATTATCGCATCGTCATGAAAGATATATTGGAGCTGAACATAAGCTAGCTTCATAAGAACGTATTCCTAGACGTATACGCATTATCTAATACGATGGTTAGACAGGACGCGACGCCTTTCTGCATACGACCATTAAGCACTCCGGTGCAGTCTTTCAGTCATTGTCAATTGCCACTATACACGATGCTCCGTAACCTCGGGCAGGCCACGGTAGGCCAACTCAGCAAGGCCTCGCAGCCAAGCTCAGCGGCAGTCACGCCGCCGCTGTGGCCTTAACGGTGTTGTTATTCAAGCTGCTTAAATATGTACAGCGGAGGCCTGACAGAGCAAGGTATCATGCGAGAGAGCGAGAGAGAAAGGAGGAAGGGCACAGCACTAGTGGCGGAGACGACAGCGTGGTGGCTTTAGTAGCGATGGTAGGGTCGTGCAGTGCTAATAGGGTCAGCAATATTTGCCGTGAAGTCCAGACCTAAACAAAAAGCAATGGAGAAAACAAGAGGCTGGGAGCACAACGACAATGGCACCTACGCTGATCAGCACCAACGGCCACTGGCCGCAGGCCGCAGGTCAACGAATTAGATGTTAGCCAATGAAATTGGTCCATAGTTAGTTTTATCATCAACGCATTGTCATGAGAGGATACAGGGAAGTACTATATTAGAAAGTGTACAATGCATTGGGTTAACGTGGGCGTGTTATTCAGAGAGCACGTGCTATCTCTATTTTTCCTTTAAGTAAATAAAACTGTGGAATATGTTGTCATAAAGGAAATTGATCTGAGGAAAACTACGTATTTAATAAAAAAAAATAAATAAATTACGTAATAATTTCGTCTTGATCCGAACGCGGTGATTAGCGGCATTCGCCTCACTAAACACCATGTGAAATAACAATGATAAAAAAATAACAAATGTTTAATTTTTTTGTTTGCCCACTGTCCCTGGCTCTTTTTCTCACTTTATTCGAGTTAGTATAACTATTACATCAAATCCTAACGAATGATCTATTTGGTACCACCAAACGCTACCACCATGAATGTAGAGACACATTTAGGAACATAGGAATAATTGCCAAAAAGTTACTTGTTTGTTCGCCTAACAGCTCCCTCGCCATTTTATTCAGACGCACCCCCTAATGATGTTTACTGCGCGAGTGCTTCATCGAGTTGGCAGAATCTCCAAGGAGACCGAACAACTGTTGACGAGACAGAACAGCTAAAACCCATGCCTTGCCTTATATACTACATGTACTCTTCAAAACTCGCACCACTCGATTGTTAAGCAGCCGCTCTACCTGAAAAGTCTCTGTTTTCCTGATTTCCCTCCAGCCTACATAAACACTGCTATTGCGTACTCGCATTTACCGTAGCTTCTCTCCCGTTGCTTTTCTCTCTCTCTCTCTCTCTTGCAGCATCGGCTTCAGTGCCTAACGCCGGTAACGGTGAGCAACTTCGGATGAGGAACACGGACGAGTGATGAGCGCTAAGAAATGAGTTAGACGATGTCCGTCAGTGGACAGGCATCGTGCAATTATATATAAACAGCCCAGAGCAAGTTAACTGTCGGAGGTGGCTGCAGACCGTATTAAAGTGGGGGTCTAGGCAAAGTCTAACGACTCCTGTTGCTTGTGGCTCTTTATGACAACGCTACTCAAGTTTTATACTCATCATAACCCAGTCTCTTTCCACCTCACTCATCCTTAATGGGCAAAGTTTTTCCTCTTTTCTGCCTAATACTCCTACCGGATTCTCTCTTTGTTCCACCCTGGTCGGTTACTATATATTATATAGTCGCCCACTATATAGCTAGTGTTCGGATCGCCGATGCTCGTTCCTACTGGCTACAAAACATCACCCCACTGTAGGCGTCAAAACTATCGTAGTGAGCGCGGGCATAGGACCACTACGATTACCATTACTTCGCCGTATGCTATAGACAGACACAGCTGATGCTGCGGGGAATCGCCAGGCGTTTACGGCGAACAGATCCTACCTTTTTCCTTCTCTAGATCTCGGCGCAGCCGCGGTAGATTCATGGACAACCGCAGCACGAGTTGAAGGCGGCAACCTAACACTACAAGAACCAATGATAAAGAGAAAGGACCTCGGGTCGCGTTCTTTAATGCTGCTAATGTTGAAATTGTACTATGTACTCACACCTCCTTAAAGAATTCTTCTCGTGCTAGCAACTGGATCTCGACTAGACTAGACTGGCCTATTGTAGGCCGCGGTAGTCGAAACAGGCCAATGCGACGAATTACACCTGACTCGCACAGACCGACGAAGCAGAGTCCAGAGAAGTTGTCTTGCTCAGGCTTCAGTTGAGACATGTACAATGCCAGACGGGCCATTGAACACGGGTCGATGAATTGTAAACGTTGTCACATCAGTGTTTTTTGTACTGAAGATGAGGCGCACCGTACTGATAAATGCAATGCACTATATACTTATGCCTGTATGTTGTAGGGGAATGCGGATAGACACGTGTGGGCATGACAGAGGACGACTAGGTCTGAGCGTTTCTGGGAACAAACTCTTATTATCGTTGCTGTTTCGAAAAAAAGTTACCCGATACGAGCCAGCTGAAACGGGAATTCAAAAACCTATACAAGAACCGTCTACAGTAAAACCTCTGCCCAGTCAATATTATAGTAGTCGTCGTCGTCACTGTCATTTTCGATTTTGATCAACGATGACGAATCATCTCACGGAAGAGAGACATCCACTTAGCATCTACTAAACAATTTAAGCCTTCGCACAAACAAGTTGGAATATCTTTGATCTGAGCTGCCTCTGAACCGGAATTTCCGAGTTGGTACGTCGCGCGTCCACAATACATTCGACCCTAAATTAACTGATAAGTATAGCCGAGCGTATTATTATTATTATTATAGTGCTATCGTCTCCATAATCAGTGGTTCGAGGGGCGAATTATGAGAATAGCAAGTATTGTTGTCATATTAGGTCTACCTGATGGGCGCTTATCATCCGTCCTAAACTCCATTTAGACTTTCTCCTGCATATAATCTAATAGATGAAACAGGACAGTGGGATCGCTTTTTCCACGTTGCCTCCGTTGTGCTTCTTCTATTAATTAATTTCAGGGAAATTAATGTTCAGCCGATGCGGTCCACTCGCGTCACAGGCAGTTGTTGCTAAGGAGACCGACAGAGGGGCGTGTGTTGTAGTGAGAACTACAGGCATAATATATGACCGGAGATGGTTTATGCATAGGAGGAGTCAGCAGAACTATATTTGAATTTGGTACTATTAACGAACTTCAGTCGCTCGTAGTGCAGCGGCCCACCTTTTTTAAAGGGTGATAGTGTCCTCTGTGCAAGCTATGCCGTTTTGCGAACTGGGGACTGATTTTTCATTCTTACCAAGAGCAGTTTCCGCTGTACAGGCCCCTGTGTACGCCGTTTTTAACTCTTCGATTTCTAATCAACTCCCTTGTCATGATTATTATTGGGTACATATATAGGACTGCTCAGAAGAGCGCACAAATCTAATGTACACTGGTCCCAAAGTAAATTATCGAAATGTCAAGCATGTATTCTGTATAACATCTAGTTGTATTGTGTACCCTTACGCGCTCGGACAAGAATCTTTGCCAGGAAAAGCAGGCTCAGTTGTTCGCATATTGACTGAAGTCGACAACTAGGACAAAGTGTGCATCCGTAGCTTAGTTATATAAGCTGTATGTAGTCACAGAGAACATTCCATGATTACGTACAATGTTTACTATATTCTAATGTGAGCCAGTGAGCGCTTATCGAGTTGAAATTAAACTAGAGTCATCGGTTGATTTTACCTGCTGGCAGCTGACAGAAGGTACCTCAGGCAAACCCTTATCCTGGACTGCCTTTTCTGGTCTAGACACTGCTATTATACGCATCTCTACCCTGCCGCCGTTTTGCCATCTAATACGAATCAACCTCTTAACCATAGTATTGAAATTCCATTAGCAACGAACTCGGCAAACTTGTTGTTAGGTGCAGGCAAAAATAGCAGAGCTAGGATAAAATGAAAGGCTGTGAGAATCGGATCAGCTACCCCTGCCATCGTTCGCCTGCGGCGTGATGGCCGCGACGGCTGTTTCTTATACCGGTTGCATCGGTACTAACCCCCCGGCCATGGGCTATTCGTCTGTGCATCGGTACGCGAACCACCGTGGCGACTAAAGGCGAGCTTTTTCCGCGCACCATGAATGCATTCATACATAATGCGGTTGACGGGTAACTGAAGCTGGATAGGTAACCATGTTCGTTTACAGATGTGAATATACCATCTGAGACCAGAGCAACATCAGTTCTGTGACCAGAGAATATTAATTGACAGGGACTGTCGTATCGTTCACGAATGAAGGCATTTCATGGAACGAGAATCGTTCCATGCATCGGCAAATGGAAGCATTGTCGGGTCGGCTTTCTTCCAATGTATATGATATTATGTACAGGTGTATTCGGCAGGCCGGGAGCGATTCGGCGAGAAGCGGAGGGCGTCTTCCGCAAATGGAACGGCTGGGAGCAGTGCCAGCTGATATCCAGCCAGGCAGTGATCCCTCGAGCTGTAGCTGCTCGTTCGGTATGGATCCCGAATTATCCTCGTTTTCCCAACAGATACGCAGCACTCTGCAGCGAGCTTATGGACGCATCAGGAAGAAGGCATACACATTTCTTGCTCACCGAGTTCGCCTTATAATAGCACAGAAGAGTTATCACGAGGTGCGCACGGTAAAATGAAGCTATAGGATTTAGGGTTGACAATCAGACTCTGAATTGCCTTATTCTGCTCACACACACAGCTGAGATGTGTAACATTGACGTGCTTAAATCTAAATAACCCTATCTAATAACATCTTGTTAAGCATTTCTTCAAACGGTTGACTTCCGCAGTATGAGAAAAGTGTATCTACAACCGGCGTTGAAGACGTTAGCGTTGCACCATCGCCCTTAGTCATAACGTGCCTAAAAAGTATCTGTGTGCCATGTTTCTGCGTTAGAGGCTAATCACTGTAGACCTTTACACATAAGTAAATCCATGGCAAAAACACCACTGATGGACTTTTTTTTCAGGCTATCTGTGGCATCATAAAAGCGAAAAGTGAAGAATTGAAACCGCAGTCATTTCTATCTATGTGCAATCTTCTCGCCCACTTTCTCACTCTGTCCATTAAAATTGTGCCAACTGCTAGGAAGTCAGGATAGAAGCGCGTAAAATTGTATCCTATTCTTAAATTTTAGCAAAGTCTCTGGTAGTGGGCAATCATCTCCTTTTTTGTCGTTGCACACCAATGACCGGTTCACATAACGTCGTCGTGTACCGCTGGTAAATCATTAATTAACGAATAGCGTCTTGGCCTTCCAGTTCCAATCAGTCGCGATGGCTAGAACAATGATGACCAGCGCATGTCATCGCTCCATCAGCTCGTTCTCGCCCATGGCTCTTTCGATTTGCCAGCTCGAGAGACGCCGTTCCCTATACAAACAAATCATCATCATCGTCGTCGTCTACTGGCATTGTTCGTGGGCAGGCGAAGATCGTCATCGGACATTCGTATTCGTTATGTAACAGGGAAAACTGATTGTATCGAGGATTGTATAGGATTATGAGGTCGCAAGGCTGCGTCCGGCATATTTGTTACTTTCTTCGTCGTTCCTTTAAGCATATCCTTGCTACTATATTTATTTATTGCAGATTTATTCCAGCTGCCCCCAACCTGCTCCTCCAACCACAGTTTAGCGTTCATGTTTTCGTTCACTATTCCAGCTGTCCTTACTCTAAGACTCCCTGTGTCATAAGGCTGACTCCACGCTTTTTTATGCCCCTCGTCGCCTCGCCGTCACCACGTCGTCTGCTGCGTTCTTTCTGTGGTGAGTCTCATACGACAACCGCTGCCGGCAAGCAGGCAGGCTTCTGTAGTTGCATTGGTTTAGTATCTTTTGCTGCTGCTGCTGCTGCTACTGCTGTTGTTGCCATTGCTAAAGAACGCAGTGAGGCAGTCGGTAGCCTGATAGTAATGGTGATAGAACCGAAATTTAGCTCAGCCCGAGCGACAAGACCACTCCCAGTTACTCTGATGTTCAATGGGGATAGCCGGTCGCAGCAGTTAGTTTGGCTATCGTCCTATGCCACTTCTCCACTGTGCGGCGCGCCGCACTAATCTATGCATTTCCAAGTGTCGCTATATTTTGTAGCGGCCGTTTATCACCGAAGATACGCCACCCATCCGATGGCGACCAGGCGGATGGGTGCGCGCGTGCGTGCATGTGTGTGTGTGTGTGTGTGTGTGTGTGCCTGTGTGTACAGGGCTGAGAATCCTCGACCAACCGCGCCCCTCCCTCCGTCCCAGTTCGCTACTCGTTGTCGTCATCGTTGTCTAGCATCCCGTTGGACTCTCCTATTCAGTTTCCCTCTCTTCTGGATCAACACTACTACCGCGTTACAACAAGCCGAATAATCGCCCCCGCAGCGGCAACAGCAACCAGCGACAACACATCTTCAACATCTCCACACTGCTGCCGGCTGCTGAAGTCTTCCCCATATCCCTCAGCTCCCCAATTTGGCGTCACTAAACGGCCAACGCTTCTCAGTTATGAGATGTGGATATATGAATGGATGGCTTTCTGGTGCTCTCTTATGGGCGATTGGCAGGGGTTCAAGCTTGGGGGCGAATTCGAGGGGATGACAATGAGATGAAGGGGCTGACAACAGACGGATACGAAGAGGAGGTATACAGCATCAACATCGTTTAATTCGCTAATAGCGGTCCGCCATTAGGCTCAGACGGTATTCGTTGGTTGCGCCACTGGGATCGCCGTTGCTTCGACTGCTGCTTTTGTCACTACATATGTCTGGTATTGCTAACGTCGTTGGTGTATGATGATAGAAGAGGTCAGAGGAGGCCGCTTCTCTTGCCCTAACTCCCGTTCCCTCAACGCCCTTTCTAACCCCATAGATCCTTATGCCCCTTGCCCCCTCCCTCCTCCTTTCCCAAAAACAAGAATATCCCTTGCCAATTTCGTTTGTCGGTGCTACGAGCCTAAAAAATAAGCAGCCACCGAACAAACATTACCCAATGATGCGTTCACTCGCGAACCCATAGCTACAGACGAACAAGCGCGTGAGTGTTGTCAAATATATAGGAGCTTTTTTACTCGGAAAATCCGATGGTGGGAAAGAACGATTTAAAAGCAAACTTCAGTGTGAATTATATGCATATGCGTCTTTACATAGGGAATTGTGGCCGCTAATAGGCTATCGCTATTGTTAGTTATCGGTAGACCCGTCTGCAGAAGGCTGGAAAAATTCAATACGATCCCAGGGAGATACTGAGTCGCAGCAACGACGTCGGTGAGCAAAGCCGGCGGTTGCTTACGCATTTTCAGGTTAAGTATAGTTTTTGCGTAAGCCAATGCTCACAAATCGCGATTTTGTAGCGTACACTAGACACTCTCCTTTACCATCTGATCCATTCAGTGACTCTGAAAGGAAACACAGAAAGAAACGTGAAAATCGCCATCTTACCGCTACCGTCAGTCACACTTATTGGATGAACATTTGTAGTGTCCTATTTCCATGCGTAGTAAAAGCATTGTCTTACTTTGTCTAGCAGACGCTTATACGACGACCTATCTTAAATTTATCGATTCTGTAAATAGTAAATAAGAGTAATTCGTTCCCAATGGAATGGTTCTCCGTCGTCGTCTATGCGAGTACTGACCTCCCGTAGTTTCGGCTGGCCTGTGACGCTTTCAATTGGACATAACTGAAGGCGAAGACTAAACCATCCATCGATTTCTAGTACATCTGCTAACAAATGGCCCGCTAGCTAACTGTGCTAGAAAATAGTAATTTATCGATATAAAATCGTTGTTGATCTGACTCGTTCTAGTCGTTGTTATCTCCTTAACGATTTACAACATGTAACGTTTAACTTTGGTTTTTGTTGTCGCTGCTCGTACCTCTACAAAATCTAGTACCAGTTACCCTGTTAGGTATACGTATATCTGAAGTTTTGTGTAGCCATTGTGATACGTACGTGTCAGCGAGTATGGTCCCCCCGGCAGAAATCATTCATTTGAAAAGCGGTGTGTAACACACATCATTTTATCAGACGTTTATTTTACTGTTCGACCGCTGTCCGTATGAACTCCGTCGCAGCGACCCGCCACAACGACCAACGTCCGAATGTGTAGGACGCTACACTATGGAAACAGCGGCAGCAGCTGCTACCAGATAACAGCCCCTCGCGAGTCCGCAGCATACCCTGACACAGAAGGATACCGCTCACCGCTCACCGCTCAGGAGTTCGCCCGTCACTAAATGCGAGATAGACAGAGTGACGCGAACAACCTAAAAGAGATAACTCTCTCTCGCTCTGATCCACACCCACACATTCGTACATATAGTACATCCGCGCGCTCTGCACCTAGGCGAGAATGGATTACACGCAAGATCACACAGGATCGCAAAGGATCGTAGCAAGACAAACGACGAATGGCGATCTGCTAGTCCGTTGCCAGTTGGTGGTCGCTGGTCCTGTCTGACCCCCAGGGATGTTGGGCTTCGAGCGTCGAGTCTCGCTGCCCTCCAACAAAGGCCGCTTCTTCGTCATGCTCTCTTTTTCGCCCTCTCTGCCTGGACGAGAATGGCGCACCGCGAGTAGCGTGCGGAATCGTAAATAAACTTCGTGTTTGGATAATAAGTGAGCCAATGCGACCGTCGGTGATAAGCAATGGGCGCTCAACAGAAGCCGTCAGCGACGACGACGACGACGACGAGCCCGATGCAGATCTGTGGTACTGCAGCTGATGCTGGCTGGAGCCGAACCGTTGGATACAGATAACGGCTTGTGATCTGTCGCTGCCCGGGGCCCGGTCGAGAATACTAATAGAGGAAACAATACTATCATATATATGATCTAGAACAGAAGCATGGGTACGTCGAGTCGTCAGCAGCAGTAGAATCAGGCAGGCAGGCAGGCAGGGAACCTTGCTCATTGTGATGGACTCGCTTCTTTCCGAGTAATACGAAGGGATGGGAAATAATAGTTGGCTATGAAACACCTCGAGATGGCGGAGGCCGACGGGAATTGGCGCGCACCGTCTCATGTAGTATGGCGGTTTGGCGGGATCACCTGCATCGTCCTCTGCTGACCGCGACATTACGACAAATTGAATATCGAAGCAAATGAACGATTAGGATAAGCCCTGCGCGTTTTGGCTTAAAATGGTAATTAGGTGGTGTGAGCACAGGGGTACAAATAGCATTTTGTTCCTAGTATACTGCAACCGTTAAAAATATACGTATGATAAGCGTGACCCATTGTGAATATTATGACGATTGTGGCTAGATTAGGGGTGAAGGAAAGGAAACGTTGCATTGCTTCACTGTGTAGAAACACTCTTTTAAAGGCTAAAATTTCTATTTGTAAGGCAGATGTTTTGCCAAGAAGGACTATATATTTAGTTTATAATCAGCTTGTCTTTATAGCGCTTAACGAATAGATATTACGGGACGTTTTGGGCGGCACGAAATGATTTCGGGTAGCTACCTGTGTACTAACAATATTCTCTGTTAGGTTTAAGCTTTCTCTGTGGAGCTTTGCTGGTGATAAGGATCAAGGAAGCGTGTTATCGAGAAATGTCGCTATTGAGCCTGAAACATAGTAATCTCTAATAAAATTTGATATCAGTAGAAGAATAATGCGCTTTATTAAACTAGCAAGTTGGCTGAAAATTGCTTTATACCTAAACTTTTCATTTTCGAAGTCGATTATAGAAAATATTCCCCAGAAAGCGAACTCTTCTTGTTTCGAAAAATTAAAGTACACAACTTTTCGGCAAATGCGGGCTTATTTCGAATAACAGACATATTGTGGCCAGGTAAGAAAATCGGACAAGTTTTACGAGTAAACAATTGGCTTATCTAGTGTACTTATGCGTTTCTGTTTACAGTTACGTAGCTTTGACATCCTCATAAATGAAGTTTTCCTCGTCCTGTTTATAGTTCTATATGGCCTGCTGCAATCGTTGATCATGACATTTTATCGATTCGACTTCTGAGCCGCTGCTGCTGCTGCTATTGCTTAGTGACAATTCCAGAATTTCCAACGGGTACGGGCCGTGTGTAGAAGTTATTGTTGAACAGGCGACAACGCCGACCCAAACTACCAGCCAGGCGCCTACGACGTGCCAGGTTGGCCGGCGAAAGAAGTTGAAAGCAAAAGACCAATAATATTTCGAAGCCGGGAGGAACGATTGTATAAGTTTATTGCTCTTCAGGAAAGTATCTTTACCGGGGTACGAGCAAAACCGCTGCCATCTTCGATGATGTCCGTCGCCAGCTGAAGCAGGGTGGCCGATGCGTCCTGAAAAGGAGCGCGGGAATCATTTTAAGGACCGCTCGAAAACGCGGTGGTAGATTGGTGATCTGCATCGGTTAAATCAAAGGTGTTGGTCGTATCTGTGGATAACGAAATTATAGCGGCGTCATACAGTGAACCGTTCGCTGCGACAACGCAAAAACAAAACTTACTCGCTTCCAAACGTGAACTTAAGTTTGTGCCCTGTGCTGCAACTCGTAAAGTTTGAACGGGACGGAGGGCGATACTTTGAACGGATAGCGGCTTCGCGGTAAAACGCGCAGACGCAGCAAGCGACGAGCATGAACGGTGATAATATGAAAGCAACCGGCGTTCGAACAAAGCCGAGAGATTGAGCCGTTGATTGTAGCAGAAGTCGGCTGTCACAAGCAGTAGATGTTGTCTCCGGACCGTCGGCGGGCGCAGGGAACCTTCTACTGCGATCGATGAGCGGCGACCAAGCTTTAAAGGTTACATCGCAGGTGCGAAAAGGAGTTGATTCATTGGAAATAAAACGAAGTTCCACCCGTTATACTGGCAAGCAGACAAACCGACGAAGGTAACCAATTCATTGTCCAGTTTATACAAATCTAACTTCGTGTGAAATCAGCTCGAATCAGGCAACTTTAACTAATGGCTTTTTACATAGCTAGCACGCAGGAGGTTTTTCACGCGATTGAGTAACTTAATCTTTACGTAGATTAACCGATGCTAAATATAATTACTCCTATTATATGAACGTCATATTATGTGAATTAGCCATTTATTCTACACGTATGTAGAGACTTTAGTCTGTACGTGTGACTCGCGTATGTTGAATACTCTGACTGATCGTTACATCCGCTTCTACAATATTTTGGTTATATATATATATATATATATATATATATATAGTAATATACTGTGAAAAACAACGTACTCATTTAGAAGTTCTCCGAATAAACATGTGACCCTTTCATTGAGATTAACCTGCTTAGGAAGAGTCAAAATGCTGATTAAAAATTATCCCTTGAACTGTAATGCATTGCGTGACACCTTGCGTGAAGGGGCAAACAGTTTGACACCTGTGACCGCTTCGAGAAAATAGGCTATCGTTGATTGAAGTCGTTATCGACTATAATCACAGCGTAGCGGTCCCTCATCGACAAAATTATCGCCGACGCTAATAGCATAGCCAGCAGTTGTCCAACAACGATCTACAAAAGGTGATGTTCGAAGGCGTACCTCGCCACTGAGGCTACCATCGTGTTTTTTTTCGAGCGGCATCGTGTACAAACAGTTTCGGCATAGTGTATTTAAGGCAATAGACTCTCACTTTCAACTTTTCTGTCAACCTGAACCTATACCGGCCAGCACTGTCCATCAAGTCGTCCTTCCTGCTGTAGACCTACAAACATGTGGCATGACGCAGGCTAATTAACGTGTAACGTCAGAGTCGCAATCGTCTCAACAATACGGGCTCAACCGTAACGCTATTGAGCCTCTTGATTCCCTACTTCGATGGCCAAACACGTTCGTCAGTGACCGCCAATAGACGGCAAACATAGAACAGCCATCCAGGTCGCACCTGTAACGTCTTCCGTTCGGTTCTGCCTGAACAGCGAATTCAGCTGTTGGTATTTTTGTTATTAGCCCTTCTGTAGAATCCCGTCATCTCGTTTCGACAGGTTCATCAATATTTTGATAGGGTACATCTGTACATATGCTTTTTCATTTTCAAGTGGTCGCTCTCGTCACCGATGAATGCTACCTTATCGGTCCGCCATAGCTCCGCTGCTTCGGCCGTTCATTGAGCGATCGATCGATGGGTGTCTGTTTAGCGTTTTTTGGGATAGCCCTATACCTTTCATTGGATATGACCTGACTATGTAATCATACACGAAAGAACAGTTGCGCTTTATTCTATACGGCGTGACGGCGCCGTCCGGCGATGGGACATTTGTGATGTTGAGTCGACACGCGCATCGCTCTCACGCCTTAGAAGGCATAGATTAAGCGGCGATAATAGGAGAAAAAAAGTTCAATGTTGACAATGTCACATGATTCGATGGTTTTTTTCCAAAGACTGTGTTCAACCAGAAACAGAATCGAGAACAAAATGTTGGCATTTGCCGGGAATGCCGTTTCTGACGGTCATGATTGACCGTGATTACAACTTTAACCTACAGCACCCATTAGTTATGTTCAAGATGTTTACTTTCCTCAAACAACTTTTTGAGAACGATCGTGCATCGATTTTCAGCTTACAGCAGGCTAAGGGCTTTTTTAATACACATTAGTGTTCCTGTAAGAAAGATTCATGTGTATCAAAAATGGCCTTGGAAGCCGTTTTGAGCTTTTTAGATATAAACCAAACTGAGGATGTTCCTATGGATTTTTTTCACGTTTTTACAACCAGCATAGAAACTGGAAACAAAGTAGTCGATTATGGGCGAAAGAAATTTGAATTTCGTCGTCGCGAAGCGATTGTATAGTAGCTTGTCTTTGTTCAAACTGCAAAAATAACACACTGTCTTGTGTTTTTGACAAATTTGTTAGTTTGTTTTAAAAATAACTGGATTTTGTTTGTAGCAAAAATAGCGGATGCTCGCTACGACAAAGAGTACGTCAAAGTCTTTCTCAATTTTAACATACTACTCGCCTTATATATATATATATATATATATATATATATATATATATATATATAAGACGACGCATCTACTCAGTGCGCAAAATGTTAAGTCATGTTAAAATCTCGCCATTTTAAATTTAATTTTATAACTGCAGAGCAGGAGAAATATGGACAAAAACAAATTTTACAAGCCAACACAGACACAGCGCGGACTGCTACGAGGCACTCCATCATCGGGATATTTCCTGACCGAACAATAAATGCTCCGAAATTAAATCAACAAGAGGAGGAAAAGTGGACGCCTCGATCCATTTCTCGATGCGCGTTACTCTCCGCTGGTTTCCTTTACTCCTTCGCTCCCGATAGCTCGCACGTTACTGTCTCGGAGCCTTCGACCAGATCAGCAACGAAGAAGCTGTTCATAGGAATTTTGCGACGTCAGCGATCTACCTGTTGCTTTCAGGGTATCTGCAGCTTTTGGTGCATGCTGTACAGGACTCTTCTATTAGCAGCTGGTTCCGCTTCTTAAAAATGATCGAATCAGTCAGATCCGTCTCGAGACATATTGACCCATTAATTGGGTTTTCGCGTGGCCGCACAATGGAACGGCTAACTTTGTCCTTGAGAAGAAAGGAGGAAGAATACGGCGCCGTAATGCCAAGCTTGCGGCACGAATTGATGGTCACTTGTTATTCTCTATAAAATCAAATAGTGTGAGTACCTCGTACCGTGAAATTGATTGTTATCCAAAAGATAGCACTTTCGATAGCTAAAATTTATTAGCGCTGATGTTCCTGAAACGGGAAATAATATCTGCGGCCCGGGTGAGAACCAATCTCACAAATTACTTTTGATGTTTTTTAAGCGGTCATTAATTATCATCATAAGTTAGACAAAAAAATTGTAATAACAACGATGGTCTTAGCTTGCATGAATCAGTACGCATCGTTCCTATTACGTGCAAAAGTAACGTCCGTTTTCGTCTATTGTTACGCTGTTTTAAGTTTTTATTTGGAACTTTTTTGCTCTTCAAATTACAAACAAGATCTCTAATCCCTAAACACCAAAGCTGGGTATACCAGACGAGGAAAGCGGCATTTTTTATATGTACTACTTGACACTTTTTCCTGAGGAGGGGACATTTGTTTCAGGTACCGTGAAGCGTCTATAGCTCTGAAGTAGGTAATTACGTTGATATGTAGGCTTATTCAATGGTTATTCGTCTTCAGAAGTGACTAGAAGCGATCTTGAAACTTCACAAGCCATTCTTGAGCAACGAATAGCTAAGGAGTCTTCGACAGGATTGCCAGGCCTGCCTCGGGATGTGCAGGATCCGCGAAAAACAGATTACAAGGAATGACATACCGTTACTTGGACTTTGCTGAACTTCTGCTATTCTAAAGAAGACATAACAAAAACTCAACAAGAAAACAAAGAATATACAACACGTGACAAATGATAGGCGAGACATTGCATGCAACCATAATTTATTCATTGGCGTAATATTATTGTTATTACCGTCAGCCGTGTTTTGCTCCGTTAATAACGAAGAATTTTACACTTTCTTCTTGTTATAAATAGAGAAAAAAAATTACAGTATGCCTCCGTTACAGGTTCAACCTGCAACTTATGTACTCTTATGTGCCTATTCGATAACCTCGCTTTATCTAAGTTTAGCCTAAAGTTAACGTTCTTGTAGCAATCCGCTTGGACAAAAATAGTGATTTCCATATATATATATACCTAGCACAGGGAGAGCGTAGCGGAAAGTCGGGGAGAAGTTGTACTTTATCTAAGCAAAAGCAGAAAATTGAAGAAGCAATGCAAGGGCATGAAGTTACCCATTCATTGAATCATACCAACAAGCGTTCCCACTGCGTGAACTCCATTGATAGTTTCAGTTAGCTGTCCACGACGAGGTACATGTATATAATCTAAGTTAAGCCGAATGCTCTGCGGTAGTCTAAATTGTAACAACAGATTCACGTCTATTATCCACGTACGTTAGTAGATTATCGTCTATTTCGTTGTTGCTCTAACTATAATTTACTCTATTCTGTCTTCTAATGAAAATAATAAAAATTCCTGCTGACTAGATATATGTGTGCATTATATATCGCCCTCTTTGCTCTGTCCAATCTCCCACCTGTGACGATCGATTCTTGCTTTTAATTTCAACAGCCAACAACAAATAACCAATTTCGAATTTAAATCGCCGGGTACCGCCGAGCGCCGCCACGCGGACGCAACAACCACCCCCGCCTAATGGACTTTTTCCGTCTGCGGACGGTAACATGCATCTACCCAGTGTGCGAGACGTGCGTAGACCCATTTCGTCGTAGCTGCCTCTGGCTGGAGTTGGCTCGTGTAAGCGTCCTTCTATGTATGTTTTTGTAACATCTTCATTTGCTGGTCAACCTGCGCTGTCGTACCGTTGAAGGCGGCGACGCTAACGGAGTCGCTGATGCCGTTGGCGCCGGGTGGAGTCGATCCCAAAAATGGGACGCCGCAATTGCTGAATAGATCATTCACCGAACAGGGAGATTTTCGTTGACTAGGGAAGAGTATTGCAGTAATAAAAATGGTAGATGAACGGCAGCTCTGGGAGCGATGGCTACGACTGCAGCAGAAATCCTCCAACGGAGCCGGATTTCGTATTTAGTTACCCGTTTAGTCATTATTCTCGGCCCGCGACCACGGCGACGCTACGTATCATATTGTGTACTGCTACGCCCATCTGTCAATTATATCTTGTGCTCTATTTGGCAATTAAAAAACAAATACAGAAGATCGACGGAAATCGACGCTGTGATTCCAGTTGTGTTTATGATGCAGACTTCGCTGGATTAGTGTCAATTATTTTATATATATATATATATATATATATATATATATATATATAGGAACGGGGTTTGCTGTCACATGTTTAGTAAAATTTGTCCCTAAATGCAAACGTTTAATTGAAGGAGATTTCGTGCACGTACGGGCAAGGACACCCCTTAGGAAATTATCCAATGCAACTCCTACTGGTGTTCCTCGGGACTTCAGTTAGGCGTATTAACGACTTACAAATCGATAGTTCCTTTTATAAATTCACCAATGACTTTTAATGGCCACCATGGGTAAAGCGATATTTGCGTGTACGAATCGTTGAAGCCTTATTCGGACACCCTAAGTATATAATAAGCGGATTAAAATTTTCATAGGACAAAATAGAAACCAAAATGGTGCATTCTAGAAATGAGGTAATACTTATCTAGACAATTCAATATGGGGCACAAAAACAATAAACCATCTGGGTATACTCCGGTTTATTTTAGAAAGAAATATGCATTTTTCTGCAAAATTCGAGATGCAAAATAATATCCGAACTTATCTCCAGCACCCTGTGTACAGCTCAGCTAACATGTATATATACGTATTTGGCTAGATGTGCAGCATATTTACTTATATGAACCTAAGTAAGAATATAGACCGAGTATAATGAAACTTGTCCGAACTTGAGGTAGGGTAGTGTAAGTTCTAAGCCAGTGGGTTGTCAGTTCAGTAATTCTATTTTTCAAGTTTTTGCCACATCCGTATGCCTAAATGCCTTCCGTACGAGAGATGCTTTGCTTATTAGCCACATTGAATGGAAAGGTTTCTCGAAATTTCTTTCGGTAGTCGAGCCTCCCCCTACCCCGCTAACAACAGGCAACAGATACACCCAACTATTCTGGAAAACCAAAGCGAACGAGCACCGAAAATATCAGATCAGATAAATCCATGATACGGGACATTGTCGTTAACGAGTTGTGTTCGTAGTTCCTGGGCCGGTCGCACTGTCCCTATGCGGTTAACAATCGCGATACGCGAGCGATAAAAAATCAGTCTGCCTGAAAAGACTGAAGCTGCTGCCAGTTCCACCAATGAAGAATTAGGAAAAAAATAGCGCAATCATCATTATTATCGAGCGCGAGCCAACAACGAAAACATAAAGACTGATAAAGATGGCCAGTTGACGATCACGCAGTAATGCTATAGACGCTGCGCCCGAAACGGCGGCGTAGACGTGTTATTTTGGCTTTGCTTCTAAACATGTAGAAGAAACTAGATATAGAAAAATGAGGTGAGAAGACATGCAGGATCAGCATTAGTCCGAACTGAAAAAAGTCGTAGCTGGTAAACTGGAGACGACAAGCGAGTGCAAGAGAAAAGCTGAAGCGGTAAGGAAAAAGGTGGTTGATAAGAATGATGGAAGAAGAAAGAAAGCCGATTGCCACTGCTACTCATCGTTATCGGCAAACACAGGCTAGCGGAGGAATATGTTCGGATTTGATATGGAGCCGGTTAAGCACTGTCTGTCTTTCTCGGATGCTCGTCCTATTTTTCCGAAGCCCTGAATCTCTACGTAGCAGGCCTGCACGTCGCGCTATTGCTCGACGCGGCTCGTGCTAATTTTTCGTATCCGTATGAGCAATAGAAGCGAGCAAGGAGCAGAGCTCTACGAAAAAGACAGTGGATCGAAGTAGATTCGGCAGTACCGAGCGGATGGCCGATTAGGTTTTGCCTCGTTTTCTGCTTCTCATCAACCGGCCGGCGAGAAGCTGTTACCGATACTGGAGTTCTTACAACAGCCGCTGCCGTGTTTAGACATGTTTCGGCACTGTCGTTTTCGCTATAGATAGATAAATACGAGCTTCTAGTTGCTATTACAGACCCTACTTGGTCGAATATATAGCAACAAGGTGTATATCAATATATGTCTATCCGATGCGGTTTGCTAGCGTTCGGTATCTCAGTATCTGACGAAATATCCTTAGACAACGAAAGAAAAAAGCCCTAACAAAACCTAGAGGAAGAACAGGTTAGAACAGCATCAATTTTGTCCTAATCGACCTATTTCGTCGCCTTCGTGCTGTTGGATCTTGTCATTCAAGAGTATCTGGGAAAAAAGTTGGAAGGGAAAATTCCTCGAAAGCGGTGCCGGGCTGCTTTCGGTTTGACAGGATTGGAACAGGTTGAACAGTTATATGTCTGCTATATCCCGGTCGTACGATTACACTATCAATTTAACTGATGAACTGGGTCTGCAGGTGGAAACTTCACAGGGTTCAAAAGTTAACAATTTAATTGTTAGTCATCTTATGAACGAATTATAATCCCGAGCACCTCCGCTAGCTAACTGCGTTCTACTGAAAGTGATAATGTTATTTGCAGATATTACCTACCTTATATTTAGGCCACCGCATCACAGACAAACGACCCTTCGATCGCCATCAGAATTGAAGAAAATGTTTGGATCAAAAATCCGATTAATTCAACGATCATTGGAGGCAAAATGCCCAGAAATTTGTACGTTTTCTGACGCGGAGCGCCAGACGTCAGAATCGTCGAGGTCGAGTGGTTCGAAGATGGGCGAAGTAATTAATCGACCAAGCTGCAAGGCTCAAACCTGGTTTGGAGGTAGTTGTCACCGAAATACCATATTCTAACTCGACGGTTGCAGAAAATACCGAAGTGCGTGCACGTGTGCATCAGAAAACGTGGCCTTAGCGATGTAGGACAGAAAGCAGGCGTCGTAGAATTACAACGAGGGCTTGACAATGTTGTAAATGGTCGCACGGTTTCGCTACAACGAACCTGGACTACTGCCAACAGGACGTACCCGCGTACCTAGAGGACTGACAAAAACGGGCTCGGACGGCTCTATGTCGTATGGTGGGACATATAGGTGGGTAGCGCACCCGAGTGTTTCGGTCCATACGGCACTCGCAGACGATTCAGCCGCTATCTCTATATAAGGACAAGATGCCGCTCAAATAAATAGGGGGTGTGCCGGTTTTAGTGCGTCGTTACTAACCTAAGACCGTTTGTTTATTGACGAAAAAACGTCACTCATAGATAATACCTACCATCTGTTATCCGACTTCAGCCTACTACTGATCGCTAGACGACGCATTTGCGTGTATGGAGTATCGCTTTCCTTGGTAACTTTTTGTAGTCGTAGTCGCAATTCCTCTCCCTGCATACACATCCTGCTGATGCATTGCGCTGATGTTATATTTCAGGCTAGCATCTCATTCTATGCTACCACCAGCCTATCGGTTAGTAAACGGGTCGACCCCAATGGATGATGACTGCGACACTCGTCGAGAAGAAGCTGGTTTAGTATGACCAAGTCTACTCGTTGAAGCTTTACATTCTATATTATCATCTGCTGCTACTTCTAACGCTGACCGCGACGATGATGCCGCCACTGCTCCCGGACACTACCTTCCTAAATAGTAAAAATAATAATAATAATAACATGATGCAAAAATAACGCGGCCGAAGATCGCACTACACCTCAAACGAGTCACCGCTACAGAAGTAGCGACAGCAGCGCTTTATATCACTGCAGCAGCCGTATGCGGCCTTAAGCGAAGACCTCATCGCTTCTTCGGCAATGCAATATACATTAAACATCTTGTCGACGTTAAATACAAGAAGACATCGGCGATGCTAGAGGAACGACATAGGCGACATCGTTCTCGTTGCTGTCTAACGATATAACACCACTCGAAAAGATGGCTAGCCACGTCCAATGTTTAATTACATGAACAACTACGTAAGAACGAAGATTTCAACGGACAGGTCATTCGTGAGGTCATCCCTGGTTGCCAAGACGGACCCAGCTCATGAGGGTTTTCGAAGCTGGTGAAGCGATGCAAACGCAACAATTAAGCGATAGAAGCGAAGTTAGCAAATGGAGTAAAAATAGAAAATGATCTGACGTCGTACGGCTTCAGCAGGACCCTGTTGTGTCCAGGACATTCTGGACGTCTTTTTTGCAGTGCTAGATGTCAGACAGCCACGGTTATAGCCGATGTATGCCTAGCAAACATCCGTTGACATTTTGTTTCAAAATAATAGCTATATGTTTCGTTTTTTTTCCTGTGTTTCTAAGAAATCATCATGGCAGATTACAGCTTTGACACACAGGTGGTCAGTCACTCTCCGATTCTGTCGCCGACTGAATTGCGGCACCGTCTCCCAAATAAACAGTAGCTATCTAAGGAAAAATATATATTTTTCCCTGTTCTATTCATTGTTATTGTGTGATTCATTCTATTTCATAAGGCCGCTTTCGGAGCTTTCGTTGTTACTGTCGCTGTCGTCGTCGTTCTAGCTGAACTTATCACCATTCTTATTATGATTACCTTAGCGGTAGTATTTATCAAAGTTCATCATTTGTGCGACGTGATAAAGGCAGTAGCAGCGGCATTAACGGCATCTACGTGCAGTTGTCGCACAGGGGTGTACGCCCGCCACCGGTAGGGCTGTTTGTCTCGTCTGCCGCGGCGTGCACAGACAAACAAAAAAGTAGGCCCACTCTGTTTATCTGAGCTCGTTTCTAAACTATAATTTGTACACGACGTACGCTGCTGAACTGTACGCGGCTCGTTCGTGAGCGTGATATGCACTACGATTTTAATCATTATCTGTAAAAATAGTAAATATTGCTTTCGGCCAATAAGTGCCCACTTTGATGCCTATGTATGCAGTATTTTATGAGTTGATCTTTACGCAGCTAATCCCGTTACTTGGGTAAGGAAGATCCAGTGTTTTCAAGGGTTTATGGCGACGTTTTGACTGGAAAATTAACGAGTCCCTTTACTAAATATATTTTAAGCTATTACATTTGCGATATTTTTTAATTTAAAAAAATTGCTTAGAAGCTAAGGTGATACGAGATCACTTGCCGTGGATATGAAGCAAACCACTCTTGTTGGCAGATCGTCAGTGTTGACTGTCAATAGCGGTTCATCTTGCCTTTTTTCTATTCTGTTTTCTCAACGTTTCCTTATCCATATCATTTCACCTTGTAGCATTTGTGACTTGTAGTATTTACTGTTCGTACGGTGTGTACACATTGTGCGCGTACATCATAATAATAATTACAATAGATGCTACATGGAGTGGGACCGGGACACGGGGTCCCGGGAAATGAGATCCAGTCTGTAGTTTACCACCTTTATTATTTTCAATTAATTTTTCTGACTTTCTTAGGAACGGACAAAGTAGATGGACCTCCGTAAGGCTACGACATTACTACGACAAGTCATGGAATAGTTGCCGCATATATTTGTATGATATACATGAAACTTCTAGTGAAAGGAGACAAACAATGGAAACGTCTTCGGTCGATCCTGTCACTTTAAAGCTGCACATTTCAGAAAGTAAGTTATGGTTTGTACGAAGTTATACAATATTCGTTCGTTCATTTATTTTTTGCAGCATTGGCAACAAATGTATTTTTCGTCTATTCGCGACTATGCTAATATAGAGCCTTGCGGGTTATGTGATTGCATTTCCACGTGGCCTTTTATTTTTTTGGTATTATGCCAGTTTTATGAGCTTACAGCCTACATGTAGTTGGCTTACTTCTAACGTAGTAAGCGCCACTAATCTACCCGCTATTGTGGTTCCCTTCTAAGTCAAACAGCGTCTCCTTTCATTTCATCCTCATTCGTAATTATACTGCGGCTCGATAAACGGTCGCGATAAGTATTGCAGATGGGGCAAGTCATCGCGGCGATTCTATAATGCTATCTAATTATTTATCCATCCCTGTCTATCCGCACACATTATGCTGCGTCTACAATACGTAAGTACCTCGGCCCTGCCAATGTGATACCGACCACGTGCTCGTACTCGATGTGAAAATATTCTATTTTCTGAAATTATCTATTTGGCAAAGTGGGTGCTTAGTCAAACGGAACGCTATGGCTGACAAAAAACAACTGCGCTATAATAGAGAACATACTTTAGCGTAGTGGTATATCTCTCTACATTATTTTACTATGCCTGGATCGGTCCGTGAGTGACCTTCTATCGAGGCACAGCTAACCGGCAAGTGCTTACGTGTCGTCAACAACTGTCCTGCATCCTATCGAATACGACAAAGATGAGCTATGCCAGACGCTGAACGGAGCAGACGTTGTGTGCTTCTGGAAAACAATCGCCCCGTCTCAGCCATCAGCCACCGATCACTCTCATCCGTATTTTGCTTCAAGTCGAACGGATTCGTTCTGTCTCTCTTTCCGCCTGTTCCTTTCGTTCAATGCATACACTCTCTTAACATTTAAGAAGCTGTTGTACCTTAGTCAAAACAAGCGCAATTATCGTTGCTGCTGTTGGCGTTGGCGTTGGCGTTGGCGTTGACGCTGGTACGAACGGGATGTAATGACGCCAGTGACGCTGTGCCGCTGTTTGTCGGCTTTCATTTGGCGGCAGCGCTTGCCAAAACAAGTACAATGAGAAGCATCTGCAATTTGAAACATAACATAACGATGTACTTCTTGGCGTTCGAAGAATGGACAGAAGCAGGTGTTTGGGTGTTCGCATGGGAAAGAACCTCTTGACTACCGAGACTTTTCCTACTGCTGTTATTGCAGGTGTCCAATGCCCTTGGTGGGTCCTTATGCTTCGCCTCCCGTCGGTAGGGCGTCCAAAAAGGCTTTTGATACAAACAACAAGAATGATTCGATGTATTGCATGTAAATGAGGAGCTGGTCGTGTCCCTGATTTTCATCTACCACTGAAAGATATATAGCTCGACCGTTCCAACTTAAAGACGCGACGAAAATTTCGCTGAATAGGTTACGTCAATGCACATATAAATGTGACTGTTATCGCCCATGACGACTATGGCTGAAGTGTTTCGTTCGGTCGGGTTCATCTGTTTAAGTGATCAATTGCAATTGTCATGTAACTTCACTGTTATTTCCACTACAAGTTCTAACTGTTTTAAGAGTCCTGATGATACCAGCCGTTGCATTCGAATAAAGGTGCGGTGCGTTTGGTGAAATGATCACGGTGATTCACGGCCTGAATGGTCGACAAGAAGGTCACGGTGCTAATTGTGAAGATAATGATGACGAGGAGCAAGGGTCTACGACTATTTTACTCAAGATCATATCGGAGCTGTTTCTAAAAAAGTCTGCCTAAAACACCCTCCCCGTTGCAACTTGTTGCAAAGGCATTATTATAACTAAACATAAATTACTAAGAGATCAAATGATGTTGGCTTTCTACGTATGCACATCGACATAAAGTATATTGTATACGACGACCCTAAATATTTTAAGAAGTTTCAGAGCATGTTACGCAGGCTGAACATCGCAAGTTCTGAAATTATAATGAGGTATTCAAGTTGCCTAATGGATGTGCCAATGCAAAGTTCCGGGCTAGACTATATGCACACACAAATATATACGCATGCTAATTTGGTCCATATAATTAACAATGTGCTATACTCTCTAACTTGACGTATATTTGCTATGATACTTAGCATATACCTCTTCTTATTTTCATTTCTACACAAGAGAACAATAATCCTTGCTATCATTAGTATTATTATTATGCTATACATGTATAGCGCAGCCTGATTATACGATACGTCTACAGAAGAAATTCAGATAGTTTTTATTTTTGCTAGATTTACAAAAGATTAGGTGTTGTAGGATGACACGCCCTTCAAGCCCGCTCGATGGAAAAAAGCAGGTTCAGAGGCGACGCAAGACGTATGACGCGAGGTGAGAGCCGAAATTGCTATCACGCATCTGCTTCACAGAAAACTCAGCGAACCTTGCGGAGGCATCGTTTGGTACGGTCTTCACTGGAAAGGCTCTGCGTATTTCTGCTGCTTACACACACGATGGCTGGCTTCCGACCATAAAGCTGCTTCTACGTTCACACCGCCCACACAGCCATATGCAGACACAAACTAGTAATACAAGATGCGGTTGCGGCTGCTGTTAGTTTGCAAAGGTGCAGGACCGAAAAAAGGCAAGCATCAAAGATGCCGCTGCTGCAGGCCGTAGAGTATCAAAACCAACCAAAGCAGATCAGGCCAGAGTTGGCGGCCAGCAGATGGCCCGACCGTAACGTCCCCCCTATTCAGCTCTCTTCTACGTTCTCATCCCAGTAGATGCCCACTCCCGGATCGTTCAAATTTTTCAGGAAGTCCCGTTTGGCCTCTGGTTTCTTCTCCTTGTTCGCGAAGCCTGCAAGTCTTTTGGCGGTGGCTAGGCCAAGAAATTGATGATGGCGTCGCCTTGGCTTCTTAGTTATGACTTGAATTCGCGTTTTGTCCTATCTTCTACCACCGCTACCATTATCATCACTCCCACGTCTTTCTGCTGCAGGCTAACACCAATGCCGCTGGGCCCGGAGTAAGCAACGGACCAACCTCCTTCTCCTGCTGCTGCTGCCGCCAATGATGGTTGCCCAAACGGTGATGTTACTAATGGGCGCTAGCGGGTCAATGGGCCCTGAAGACCTCCATGTGGCTCATGCGGATGGGTCTAGAAGAGTGTCGTTTGTGGATATTACAGGAGCTAAGAGGATCTGGGGCAACCAGGGTAGGGGCCCGATAGTTCCCAGTTGGTTGGCTTTTTTTTTGGTTTCTCGTCGTTCATTTGGGTTATCCCCGCCCTACTTACGAGTTTCCACTCAGACCGTCCCTTTCCTCGATGCACACACTCCTTTTTCTTCCATTTAGGGTTGGAATCGTTGAGGCCTTTAGTGGTACGTAACCTGGCCGCGCCGCCGGAGGTTTTGGAGTTCGGCGTCCCCGAAGCCTCCGGGGGGCCCCGATGGATCTAAAGGTGCGGGGTGCAAAGCACAGGGCCACGGCGACTGCAACCATCACCACACACACCCTGCTCGTCTCTCACCCTCACCCTCATCGTTGACGTTGCGTCCTTCGTCTCTACTACTCCGCCCCATCCTCTGCTGCTACTGCTGCATTTCAATACACTTCCCTCTCGTTTCATCACGATGATCCAGCTAGCGTGCGCTGTCGATCACTCCTGTCGTTCGTCACTAAACAAACGAACGGGCAAACGCAACGAGTTGAAGTTGCGCCCAATTGCGAGTAATAGCCTCGATTGCTGCAGTGTCGTAGAATGTGTAGATTACGCCACACAATACAAAAAGGCCGGTAAAGGAAAAACAAAAAACAAAACGCAGCTGAACCACCGAAATATTTAGGCGCACGTAGATCTAGAATATGGCATATATAATAAATGAACGATATATTATGCTTTACCAACGTAATCACTATTGCATGCATTACGATATAGCATAGCTCTTATCACTAACCCGTTGGTTATTTAGTATATGAGCCTATTGCTCTGCAGGTCTGCATTTGCCTGCACCAGAGCATAAAAACACATGATCGCACGCACACATTCATGGACTTATCTACTATATGTTAGATGTGTCTCGATTATCGTACTCGTATTTGGCCTCTGCTGCCAACAAACCGAATAAGCAAAAGCTAGCGATGGCTTCTTTCGTGCAAGAGTTACGAACGTTGCAACTAGCACCATCGCTTTTGCCACAGTCATCAGCTCTGCCACTACCGTTGCTGCACCAGCCGCAGACGCTGCTGGCGGCGACGGTTTGAAGCCCCACGGAGCAAACCGGAGTTGGGCTGAAGCTCGACCGGACGACCAAGCTCCAAGGAGGGGCGTCAAGCAAACAGGATCCGGGAATAGCACCAGTGAGGGGTAGGCAGCGATGACTGAAGCTGGGGGGTGATTGGGAGAGGGTAAGATGAAAGCCCGTCTTCGGGGAAATATGGGATCCCGTTCGGGGGCCCTTCGCTGGCTCCTGCGGCGGCGGTCACAACGGGCCGAAGCCAAAGGGCCCATCGACAGGCGATGGAGAGGGAGATCAGGGGAACGACATGGATAGGGAAGAGGCAAAGGGGTCGCTTGTGGCGCCCTCGGAAGCCGCTCATTGGTCGGTGGGCCGCGCCGACGACCAATGGAGGCAATACCTTCCCAATATCGGCTTCGATGTGGGGGGCCCGCCTGGCGCCATCGGGAATTGTCTTCCCGCCCCGAGGGCCCGCCTTCGGAGCGATCGGAGGAACGTGGGATTTCGTTGGGGATTGCCTTAGGAATAACGGTGGGGCCCACTTCTAAAACGACTCCCGATTGGCTGTTCGTTCTGACGACGTTCGGTCGGTCGCTAGCTGTTCGCGGTACTTCAAAGTCTTTCGTTTTTCTCCTAACAGAAGGGGCCAGGTTCCTTTTCCGTCGGTGTTCCCACCGGTCTTGGTCGATTCGTCCGCGTGTGTATTCCTCTAGCATCTGTGGAGATCCAACGGTACCCCGCCGGTTCCTGTCTAGTATGGTGTGCTGCTTGATGAGAAGGCAAAGACCTCTCTTTTTGCGAAGCAAGAGGCCGCTAGGCAAATCCGAGCGAGACGACTCAACGAGAGAATGCGGAGCGGTCGAACGGCAGTTTGATGAAGCACTCAAACTTCAACGCGTTCGCCGGCATTAGGGGCGAATTTAGTAGCCGTAACTATCAGCGAAATGCCTCAGTCAGCCAGTAAAACCAGGATCGTTTGTCAAGTTTTGGGCATCTGGCTATCCTTCATAAAAAATCTCTATCTGTCATGAGTAATCACGATTTCAGAGATAGACTGTAAATTTCGCGTTTGTTCAGCACCATTTCTACATGACTACGTGAACAGTATGAGGTTTCAGAGAAAACTCGGCATAAATTTTAGTTTACACAAGAAGCTCACGGGTATTAATATACATAGACCCGTAAACATTTTTTGTAACAACGCCGAACCTAAATATCCTTGCATTACTTTTCTAGATATGAATTCTAGGAGAATAAGTGTCTAATTATATATGCGGTCAAGTCGCCAAAAGTTCTTCGAAAGTCTCTTAATAATGACGACTGTAGTGATACACACACGTATCCTATAATGGCGTTTACGAGGACACACGATCTTTTTCAGCTACTGAGATGCTCCGGCTGAAAATTTTCGGCAATTACGCACCCGAGCCATGACTTCATGCTTCCGACCTTCATGCTCGATACGCAAGAACGAATGTGACGTGTTAGACACTATCATTCTCTCGAAGGTGCATGCTGCGTTGAACTGAAAATTACTCGGAGCTCCAGGGCCCCGAACTAAACATACGAGACTGAGGTGTATTTAGATGCCAAATCAAGTTTTGTATTAGCGCGGCTGTTCCATGCGAACAGCGGGGCGGGAACAACGGGAAGCCTCTGCACCGCGTATTTTTATTTGGGTATGATTTAATCAAGTAAAAACTATTTGCAACGAACGTGTGGTATCTATTCAGGACGATTTTAGCCTAGATTCTTTACAGTCTAACGTCATTCCATATATCCTTACATAACTTAATGCAACAATCGTTCGCGACGTTAGGCTAATGGCGAAATAATCTTTAACGAAGGTCTAATTTGTCCTGATCAGTGTGAACCTTTAGAAACCGAATCGGCAAACAATACATACTATAAATACTGTTTTTTCCCTATATAGATCGGCAACATTGGTAGGCAGATAAAGGGAGAGCAGATTTTAAATGAGTATCTGAAGGTATTCGAGCTGTTAGAATGTATATGGAGCAGATTACAGGTGCAAAGGAACATCATATTGTTGACATGTCATGTATCATCAAAGCTTTAGCCTGTACATCGAAGCCTAACTATCAGTAGATTATCTGGTCATTTGGCAAAGAAGAAAACCACCATCGTTGCCGCTGCTCCTACAGGTCGCATTCGTCGAAAAAAAAGGAACAGTAATCCCATTTTATCTATATGTCCTTTAGGCATATACAACCGTTATAGTCCTTAATTCGTTGGTAAACCATTCAGATTTAGCTGCGAGTACATCTCTTGTCGCAAGCGGGCTCGTTACAATCGTTCTATGTCATACATTAGGCTATTCCGAGCCAAAAATTCAGAAGCGTCACCCTAACCCGGTTTTTTTTTTAGCTTATTACAATTACTGATACCGAATTCGTACTTGTTCTACATGTTTCAATCCAGCAATTTGATTTACGTTTATTTGCTTGGAGAGTACCACGACCCTAACTTCTTGAGGGGTACACATAATGTTGCAACTGCACGTAGAAGTATTCGACTGTATACTGGAAGTGCATATACACGATTGGTTAACTCCAGAGACACATATAATGCTACACGTATTTTTTTAGAAAAATCCTTTTAAAAATCTTATGTATATAAAGTGTTTGCTTTGTTATAGTCTGAATCCAAATGTATAATGATCACTTTCATATCCCAGTCCGGTTTAGAGTTCGATGGCCAAAGGCATTATGCGGAACCACTTACGTTAACTCTGTATCTAAGCTTCTGAATCCCTCACTGCCAACCTCCGCCGTTGAAGCTTTGGAAGCTCCACCGAATCCTGCGCCGCCATCCTGTCCATCATCGTCGGTGGAGAAGCGTTGGGGATAGAAGCCTCTGCTTCAGTATGCCAGAAAGCGATCTGCCAGCGGACCCGGCCGTGGCATCGCAACAACAGATTGCTTAGGACGTATCTTATATACTCTTACTATTATGTGTGCAGAGCACGGGGATGCTTAGCCATTTCGTCGTGCTTCTTGTTAGCCCGCGCGCAGCTTTAAACGTGTTCAGCAGAACGCAGGTTTTTCCGCAGAGTACGCAAGGTACAGTACTGAAAAAAAAAACCGTAGAATCGTCATTCCTCCAGATCTCAGATGTTGTTTTTTTGCCTGCAAATGCTCACAGCGGCTCGTGCGTGGGTTCCCGCCTTGTACTGCTCCAAGATTGCCGACATACCGTGAGATTTGGGTAGCCGTTCAAAAACCCTCGATGAAACCAACAACGATGCACTGCTAAAAGATTCAGAAGGAACTCCTGCCCCCTCGTAGATGGCGTCATTGCAGCACGACCGCAAGCGTGTGCGGGATGCTGAGTAGTGTGAGTTATATTACGTAGCGGTGAAAGGCGGCACATTGGAGCACTGCATGGGCAATGAAACCAGAGGTGGCGTAGATACTCCGTCCTGGAGCGAGAGGACCCTGCTCCTCGGAAAACACCAGAAGAGCTTCTGCTCTATGTCACGGAGAACCGCCTGACTGGCGAAAATTTGGGCTACGTTCAGCAGATCACGAAGTCTTACACCATCGAACCACAGTGCTGGCAGCATGACACCTTTGTTTGGACAACTCGTTCCACGTACAATCGATAAATCACGATGCACAGCAGAGGTCCTCCTACTTAGCCCGTCAACCGACCACTACAATGTTTCACAAAAAATGGCCTAAGAGGTTAATTTTTCTAGAATATTATACAGTCAATTTCGTATCAGCGTTGAGCGGCGTGTCATCAGATGGCCGAGTGACCTGTGAGTCGTGCGCTTAACGACAATTCCGGACGTAAAGTTAACTCGATAGTGTAGCTCAGCTACGGAGTTTTTGATTTTACGAATAATATGTAGTAAAACATGGCCAATCTTCTTTCATTCGGAACCACTGTAGTGTAACTTAATATATATGTTAAGTTCAATTCACGATTACCCCGTGAGAAAATCGGAAAAAATCGGAAAAAATAGGAAGTAGTATGTAGTGATTTTAAATATAAAATATTAAACCCTCTATCGTGCTAATCGACGGAGCACAAATCTGATATAAGCAAACGCTGAATTTAGTCCGTTAAGTGTGCATTGACATCAGTTGAATATACATAGCATTACATAAAAAGCAGGGCATCGAAGGCACAATAATAAAATCCACGCAGATCTTTTTGAGTAAAATCTAAAAAAAAAAAAAGCCTATTCGCTCTAAATAGGACCAATTGTAACAACTGTTACAAATAGACCGGTCGTAATCTCTAACTGTGAGATGTTAGTGGTTTCTTACATCAAATCATCCTAAGGAAGTGAGTCACAGAAAAGAAAAATGCGAAAATGTGTTTAAACTGAATGTGTGCTCAGACTCTTAATGTTTATATGTATCTGTAATAACAGAGGGTAGAAGGTTAATAACCTGAAGGTGATTAATAAACACCACGAAACCTAGCTAGGCCGCCGTCTAGGTTCAGCTCAGTCCAAATTACAGAGAGTTTTTATAGTACTATTGACTAAGCTGACTGGCAGCGATGGCGGCCGTGACGGCAGCTGTGGCAAACTAGAGCCGGTACGAAACTTCTAGCGTTTGACTCAACAGATCTGCGTAAAGTCAATGGATTGAGAAAGCATTCCTGAGTCGATTCAAGCATCAGTGCTTCCACTAACTGCTCATCCTAACGATGCTATCTAACCACGTAGACGTTAAAAGGACCATCTTTATCTCTCTAGACCGCAGGTACGTCATACGTACTATTCTCATGGGCCGAACATAGGAGTAGTTAGTCATACAACGAGGCCTGTCTATCTAGAAGAGAGGGCGTTCTGAAGAAGCCAGAATCGCTGGTTAGACGGCACTTTGAGCAACCGGCAGCAACGAGAGGTATATACAGTGTCGTTAAGCAATTTATTATGTTACCTTCGGTTGCTTTTTTATTTCTGCTCATTCTACTTGTTCACTTTGCTTTCTTTGACTCAGCACAAATTCAACGAGACGACGCTGCGTGCGATTCAGTGGGCGAGTTAGTGCGTCTGCACGCGTGCGTGCGTGCGTGCGTACGTGCATGCGTATCAAACAGTAATAGCCAGCTTGGTTGTTTTCGTTATAGTGTAAATTCACAGCAAAGGGTGAATGTACGATTGCGTTAAAGGTTGCTGTCTCCATATTGTCGCGCATGGCCGCTACCCTCAGATCGCGTATTCAGCTTTTACGTCGACCGGCTGCTTTGTCTATACTCCTGGCCCACACAAACCAACAAAGAGGCAGCTGATCCGGTCAGAGCATGCCACCGTCTTATTCTCCCTAACGGCTATTACGAACCGATGGTCGCTGGACTTTGGTATTTAGGGTAGATGCACGTGCTTTGCCAGTGACACTCGTGACGGCAATGATCGCGCTACTAGTGTCATCGGCTGCAATAGGAAGTCCCATAACTCAATCAACAAGATTGAGGCACGCCGGCTAACTAGAACTGTAATAGCTAGGAGGGATCCGATGGAATGCCGCTGTCTCCCACACAAATTACAAAGCCACGCACAGATTTCAATAGTTCGTTTAGCGGATGGACCATTAAGACTTGAGTGAGAGAGCTGAGTTCGTTACTACTAGCGGCTCTGTGAAGATAGCGTCGTCGGATCCTAGATCTTGGTTCAGCTATCCATCTCGATCTACCTGCCTGCTCTGTGTCTATACGCGTTCGACAACGATGCCGTAGATATAGCGGTGCTCAGGCTGATCCGACGGCAACAAACGATTCGTTATTACGATTTTAAGAATGAAAAGCGGCAGGAAAGGCGCTGACTTTTCAAAATCACCCACTCAAAAGGTGTAGAAAGGACCTATCGTTAGCAGAGCACCTTAGCTTTCAATGCTTTGAGCAACGAGAGTGCAGCTTGTCCTATCTATGGATTCTATGGATTTTATTTTCTGATCAATATAGCTGTTGGATGAGAGCTGCCCTGCATGTCACATTATGACTATAATATGTCATATGAAATGAGTCTGTCGATGACTTCTTTTTTTTTGCTGTGTCCAAGCAAAGAAGTGGGTGTTTTTCGCCCGCGTAAAACTCTCATGTCCGTCCCTTATGTTGGTTTGGTATTCTCGTTCTGATCATGAGTCGAGCGCCAGTGGATCTAAATATAGCTAAGTAGTGGCAAGGCGTTGATTAAAAAAGCAAGCCAATGGTTGAACTCTCGTTAGTAAAACCACAGTGAAATACGTATATATTTCACTCATTTCTTTGGTCCGCTCGCCACAACGACGATTTGTGCGCGAGGCTGCGTAAACGAAAACATTTGATATCGATGAACGACCATTGTCAGTTAGTAACTTGTGGGGCAGATAAACTGCTACGAAGGACAGTTCTGGCGGTAAAGTTATCACCACTCGTAATTTCCCCCATAAGTTCTCCCCAAAGCGTTGGGGAAGTCTGTTTTAAGCATATTTGATTTACCCCGCGATGAATGATAGCATGAATGCGTCCCCATCTTAGGTATCTGTAAGGCGGTACAGTTTAGAAATCAGCTTTAGACGCACATTGATCCCCCAATAAAAATGTGCGCAATACGAAAAGGTTATTCCTACTTTGGTTCCTCCAGATTGTTCTCACTGAGCATGTTTCCTTGTAGGTCCTTCAAATAATACTGTATAGTGACACCTGTCATAAAAGCAATAGTAGAAAATTTTTTTCTTAGATTAGCCACGAGAATAAGGCCCATGCAACAGTCTTGTGTGGCGCGAGCTTTAGCCTGTATACTTCATGCCGAATAAGCACGGAACTCCCAGCTGTGTTCTGAGCGCTGCTTTCCCAAAAAGCGAACGTAGTCGTTTGTGATGCATGCCATTCGCTCAGTGTTGTTCTTGACCATCACCGCCGTCGTTCGTGGGAAGGGCGCGCCTTTGCCTACCTTGCACTAAAATGGGGACTGGGGTGATCGCAGGCATAGATGTGGTATGTCAGTCGGTAACACCGAAAGTTCGTGTACCGATGTTAACACTTAGCTCCGAAAGAGGGCGCTGTTCACGAAGGGTCACCACCTTCTCAGTAGCGGGTTTACTAGGAAGAGAACGAACGGTGGCCGGGTGAAGAAATAGGCCTCGAGAACAGAACTCCCGTTGGTCTATTTTCCTCCAGTGTCACTCAGACTGGTAAGTAAGGGCCACATATTTACACGACCGTTCACGGGGTTTCAAAAGGGGCTCCGTGAAAGGGGGACTTTACAGCGTAAAGAGGACGCGAATCAGACGCGTACGTTATGCCTACGTGTCTTCATCGTAATCGAGCCCCGATTTGTGTCTATGAAAAATATTTGCGGCGAACAGGGTCATGAGCGTGAATAACCATAATAGTCGGAAAAGATCCGAAGGACCAGGCTATGATGACCGGTGCAGGTTGATTTGGAACGACCGACGAGGCCTCTTCGAGCGTATGCCGCGGTCGATTCTTCCTGGAGCATTGTGCCCGCACCCGCCCTTCTGCCGTAATATTCGTTGTGCAGCCGCGACAGTGGCAATACAAACCGGCAGTTCGGTCCATCTTTAATAGGAGTTGTATTGCCGATGACACCATCTGATAGCGCATAAATATCAGCTTCAAATTTGTGGTAAAGACGGCCACTACATCATCCCAGACCCATACCACGTCGCTCTCTCTCTCTAGCTAATATTTTCTCTGATATTCTCAAAGTGTGGCTTCGTAAAAAAACGCTGACCACGGTAGGAGTGCTTATGTTGCCCATGTTGATTTTTGGCGATAATAAAAAATACGAGTTTTTCTATAGCAATATTGATTTTAGCTATTGGAGAGGATAGCTTTAACACGAAAACAGTTTGGCGATGGCAAATCAGCAGTGATTGTCATAATATCGTCACTTGACTATTTCGGAACCATTCTACTATAACAAGCATTGTTAGGATCTTATCTTCATTCTCTGTAATAATCTTCTGATTCCAATAGCTAGCAATTTGTCGTTTTATTCTGTGAATTTGAAGATAGATATACGGCATTTCGCCATTCTATACGTACCTCTATTTGTTAAGTCATACCAGTTACAAGTATGGCATAAAGTACACTATTCATATAATTGCCAGAGAAACATTCTGTTACGTATAGAGAAAAATGGATACGTAAATTGTTTTTTTTTTTTTGTATTTAAAGTCGAGAACAAAAGATTTCATAAAATTATATTTGTTCAACATGCAAATGATTTGAAGATAACGGGCCAGCGTTATCTTCTGGTGCCTGTTTTTTTTTTCCTGTAAGACCCGGAACTTCCCTTAAACCGTATTTTCTACACAGCGAAATAAAAATCGGTTGTACGATGGTACTGATATATTGCCCATTGCCGAATCGTTTATCATGTCGCTGTTGAACGACACCAAACGAACATCCGTCCCGGGAAAATACCATTTAGAAATAACAATTAAATCTCACTAACGCGTATTTCTCTTGTCTTCATTATTAGAATATGAGTAAACCTGCGATATATTTTGTTTTTCTATTTTCCTCGTGTCATTATCGTCATCTATGGCCATACAAAGGAGTAGATTAATCAAACTTACAGCAAATTGTGAAACGCTTTATATATAACAAATGTATGGAAATCAATTTAGTGGTAACGTTAAGTACATCAAAGTTGATTTTGGTAAGTTAAAAATACATTAGCTCAATCTGGGATTGTCTGCCTAAGGGAAACTCGCAATTTCAGGGTAACAACAGTTGCGATATATACCTTGCAACGCACTCATCAGTTAATCAAGCGGGAAAAAGTGATTTTGTCCAGGACTGACTTTTTCTCTTTAGTTCTTTTCAAAACGTGAAACATCTCAAGAAGCATGCAAAAAAATGCATCTCGATGCAGTAATTAAACGCTAGGGTCAGAGAGGTTCTAGGCTGAGTCGGTCAACGGCCACATATGCCTATCTTGCATGGCTTAATCCTAAAGGTGTCTACATATACTTTGTCGCGCAAGACATTATTCTAGAAGTGGTCAAATGGCCACCTACTTCTCGCTCCAAAACACGAATAGACAGCAAAATTCATCCCATCATGCTTACGACATATACGACTAGTGACTTGGCCAACATCTATACATATGTGCGTACATTTATATATCCGTACGCGATATCCGTCTGTAACGGTGGTCATATTCTAACGTGTCTATGTCTGTCCGCCGGCCAACTTGCCTGATTCGTCATCGTCTCCCATGGTCGTTTCGCGGCCGGCGAATACCGTGTTCCGTACTACTTTAGCCTACAACAGCCAGCTACAAGCAAAGCAGAGCTATAATGTAAACGAATCATGATGATCTGCTTCTATGATCTCATTTCAGTTTCTTTTCGTAGGATGGCAGCAGACGAACAAATGAGACGGCCGGCACTAAGACCCCCGCCACCGCCTAGAATCAAGGACCAGCTAGAACGATAGGAAGACGGCCACTGCTGCTGCTGCTGCTGCTGCTGGTGAACTCGAATGTCGATCAGCAAACAGCGCACCAGCAGTAGCAGTGGGATGAACCGCCGCCATGGAAGGGGTCGCGGGACAAGTAAGTGGGGATATTAAGGCGTCGGGGAGCGAGCGTAGAGGGTCAACGTGGACATTCAGAAAAACGGGAACGACAAAATCCTTGAGAAAGAATGAACTCCATTCAACGAAATTAGGAGGAAGGATGCCCCCAGGGAAGAATTCCGCATTTACGGCGAGATCAGTGATAATACGATGCATGTCCTGGATTCGAGCAGCTGCGTCGACGGCAAGCATAGAGTATATCTGCGGTACTAAGCCTGTTCGACGCCAGCGTAGATCTGCTGGTGCGGCAGGCTTTTCGTTCTCCCATTATTTTGGCTAGTGGAAATAGCACTCGACTCAGACGCATGGTGGACTGTGTCAGCAGTGTTGACTGGCTGACTTCCGCCAATGAACCTTCCCGGGGGCTTCTCGTCGGTCCAGAAGGACTGGGGATAAGCTCAGTGTGGGTTATGATGGGTGCAGTGAAAGAGGATGAGCCGCCGAACACCGGTCGAAATGAGTCCACGTCGTGAACAATTCACCAACAGATTATCGCTACTAGCCACATACAGCTCGCGGTACAATGGGATTGCCTGCTAGTCGTGTGCCGAAAAGCTGGATAGCCTGCACCTTAACATTGTCTGCTGGTTCGGCAGTGCCTCGAACCCAGAGGACCATGCAACTGTATGCGAGAAGGCGAGACACTAAAACTTAACGCAGGCGACTACAAACGATACGTACATGTGCATATGGGTGCAGAAACGTACGGTCTGGAATAGCTGCAGTTAGTTCATTAAGACTCTACATTAAGAGAGTTCGAAAGGATAGAAAAAATCGCAAATGAACGAAGAAATTTTTGCAGGACATATCGCGATACATTTTTAAATGTCCATTACACACGTGAAACGGGAACTTTGATGAGGTAGTCAAGCATGTTCAAGCACGATATGTTCATGCAAAGTAGGCGAATAAGTCATCAGTACGTACTCTGTATCCTAGCTATTTACTTTTTAAGATGCCCGTATCTGGCCTTAGCTATAATTGCTGCGTTATTGAAGTAGAATATTCATTACAATTTCACTATTAGTGTATAAGCCACGTATATAAATTTTTACTTATTTTTCAATATATATACTCATTTTCATCATGATGTTTCTTCTTCAGTTCAAAATAATGTTATTCGTAATATATAATTAGTCTCAAAAAAGACACAAGTAGGTATTATATATACACGGACGAATCCTTCTACTGACATCCACGTTTTTCTGCCATATTGTGCCATTTCGTGCTTCCTACGTACAGATCCACCATTTTGTTGTAGCAATGCGCAGTCGCTGGCAGGAACTTTTGCTAAGATGGTTTGCTTCAGCTTGTCGGACTCTAAAGAGTTGCCTAATGGTTATGTCCAGGACTACGACATTAAAGGATGTCACCATACGGTGAGGAGCGAAAAAAGTAAAGGACCATGCAAAGAGATATTTGAAGATGCCACTACCATCTTCGGCGAAGCATCCGCACTGCGGGATGCTGGCGAAACCTCATATCGAGGTGGCAAATCTGCTGCTTTTACAGGTGGATGCCAACGACTGCGACGGAACAAGCGCGAGCTGTAAAGAAAGAGTAGAAGTTTAAGGGGGATCCACTCCACACAAAGTCTGCCTGAACTCGACGACTAATCCACTGTTACGACAAGGGACTACTAGATGGAGCGCGAAAAAAAAACCAAGGCACAAGAGATTAACTCCAGAAGTAGTCACGCTCCACCCGTAAGTGAAGTCGAGGTAGTAGAATTACGGGAAGAGTAAAGAAGAGCATCATTATTACTAGATGAAAAACTTTATGACTTGAGGAAGCGACGACGATGGCTACGGTTGAGACGATGTTGAAGTGGAGGCGAACGAAGGCATAGCGATGAGCAAACAGCGAGAGCCAACGAACGGCAAACGAGGAATGTGGTGCCAATTAGAGAATGGCTGAGCTGTGCCTGTCGCTCACGCACATATAAGCTGTGCCAGCGCTAAAAGACCAAGCGAGATCATACATGTTGTCTGAAAAAGATAACCCGTTAACAACAGCAGGCACTGTGCAATAGTTAGTTAGTGACGCAAAGGTACACAACAATAGTCTATTTCATCAAAAGTAAGGATTTTATTTCGCCCGCTTTCGCTCGTATCATCGTCAAAATTTCTCCTGACTACTAGCGGCGTAGTTTGCAAGTTGGCTAGACATCGTCGGCGACTATGAGCGATTCTTCAAGCGCTGCTGCTACAGGCATTTCCTAGGAATAGGCCAGTAGAAGAGCGAAAGCAGGCTTGAAACGCTTAACGGCACGGTGCCGCTCTTAAGCGAGAAAATTCACAACAGCGTTAAATTCCTCAGCCATACAATATAATTATTAGCAGCGCAATCGTCGCACAAACAGCAACCTTGCTCTTTTTCTAACAGGAACGCTACCGACTAGCTGCGTACTCTTTTAGCGCACAAGAAAGGAAAAGACCCTTTTCCTCTAGCACGCTCTGACAAATCGGGGGCTAGTGAGCACCGGTGAGTACTAGTCATGGGTAGGCAGAAATAACCGCCGTAGCAGCATCTGCGAACTTGCGTATATAGCGGTAATACTAGCCGTATTGCTTGCACTTTCTGGCCATCCGGGCCGAGTTGCCTCGCGTTAGTCACTCTCATGAATACTATGCAGTGGCAAAAGGAAGCAGTGTACGCTTGTCGGGGAAAGTAAAGGAATGGACTCCCAAACGGCATCGACGGATGGAAGATCGCCTATGTAAGAAGTACAGAGGGGTGCTGTTAAGCAGGTTACTGTTTAAGCATTGCGTCTTGCGAATAACAGACAGACGACTTTTGAAAAGTTAATCTGGTTGTCCGCTACCACGTTTTTGTGCTATCGCTGCTGCGTTTTGAACTAGTTGTCGCCGTTAATCCTCTCGGGGTCGTCATTTCCTTCGTTTTGCCCTTAATGGCAGACAAATTCCTAAATAGAACCTCGCCACCATCTACTCTTTTAGGTCATCGTTAACGAAAGCGACACGTTAATGAAAATGCGAACACGTCCCTGTCGCCTTACCTGTGTCTTAACAAAGACTGAAAATCGCAACAGCAGCAGCAGACGATGCTGCTGCTAAGCTGTAATAGATAAACTTTCTTTGAACGCTAGGAAGCAGACACTTTGCTGGTTGACAACATCAGGCAGCTGTTCCTTTCCGGTAAGTTGCCTTTTGTTTCTTTTAGATCGCTTTTTCCTTTAGTCGAGTACCTCTGCTACACTTACTTCACTGATAGAACAGCGACCTGTACCGCTTCCGTCCTGCAACACTAGGCACTATCTGCGACGCCATCTCCCTCAACAAATGCTCACGCCCGTTGCAAGGGCTTGCTTTCCCTTCCAGTTCCTAACCCCCAGCGTGCTACGTTGTCTGCACCCCATGCCAATGATGTTGGCGTTGTTCCGAGAGCTTTATTCGGCTTTGAGAAGAATGCGTCCTCTGCCTGAAGAGCGAAGCAGGTCTCCCTGCCCGCAAAGGCCTGAGAGAAAAGGCATGTCCTTTCCTCCTTTTCTCTTTATCCACGTTTCCTTGAACATGCCAATTGTCCCAGGGTGGTGGCAGAGATGGTTGCCAAGCTCGGTTGGCTACAGACCTGCAGCGAAGGCTCAGGTTGGTCGAAGAGCGTGCTATCTCTCAGCCACATGTTGTGTTGCCGCCTGGCTAGTTCGCGCCAATTGGGTAGAACAAATGGGAACCACCGTCGAGCTAAGTGACACCCAACAAAAGGGGCCAAAGCCCATGGATAGGTTATATGGAGCAACTCGCGAGACCACTTACTGATTTCTGTAATATTTGTTTGACCGTTCTGTGGTTGCGGGTGTGTGTGTGTGTGTGTGTGTGTGTGTGTGTGTGTGTGTGTGTGTGCGTGCGTGCGGTTTTGGTCCAAGCAGGCCAATAAGGACCGGCAAGGGGTAGGTATGGAGAAGGGATGCCCACTATGTTAGCTTGTTTGGAGGTGGCCTGAGTGACTAGGGAAATTTACACTCGCCACAATGACTATAACAGTAGTCTTCCGGCCAACAGTAACATGGCGACGGTAGCTTGGCTGGCGACCGCCGGGCCTCTGGCGATAAAGCGGTACACACCCCTGCCTTTCCTTCTAAACGCTGCCAATATCAGCACCCACGAAGCGACCCTGGGTCGCTACGTTCGGTCCCAAAGTGGCTTGAATCAAAGCCGCTGCATCGCACTGCTTGTGCTGCTTACAACAGAGGTGTCAAGTCCTTTGCGATCACATGCCTCTTCTTTGCGGTTTCTCTTACTTGGTCTTTTCGCCTCCCGCCAGTAGCTGCACGCACCGAAGCGATATCGAGACAATGTGAGAAGTCACGACAATGCGCTGTAGGAGGAACGCTGGGGGGTAAATGCCAGCTTGGATCCCGCGCTTTGCCTGCAGTCGGTTTGCAAACTGTTGCTTGCCAAGAGTACCGACAACGGCTTATAAACTATCCTCTCTCCAAAGGTAGACAAGAGCAGCTAATAGCAGGACCCAAGCTCTCAGGATATCTTTCGTGGCCACATCGTTAGTGTGCCCGTATAGTGGAAGGCCCTGGGCTACCGTTTGCTCACTGAAGCTTAAAATATTCTTACCGTGCCAGTTCGGTACTGACGGGGCAGCCTTCCAGCCCATCAACAACGTCGAAAAGAGAGGGATATTAGGCGTATGATTGGGCGATACACGTTGCTGCGATTCAGAGCGGCAACTTCGTCATGCTCCTTGTTCACTAAGCAGAAAAAAAGCCAGGAACAAAAATTATCCATACGAGAGGATCGGCGGGTACCAACTCAGCCTGACAATATCTGTGGGACAGCTAAATCGATTGCCGTTACACGAACCGTTACAGGTTGCCATTCGAGAGCTGTAGATAAAGTTGTTCACTTGAGTTGAAATGCTGTTACAACAAGTGACCACCTTTGAGGCCGTTACACATAGCAGTTACGGAGGAGCAGTGGACGGATGGCTATCGACTGGCGTTATTCTTTTACTAACTTCAAGTTTAATCAAAAGCCGTTGGGAAGAAACACGGACCAATAGAGGTGGGTCACGAAGTTGCTAGATTAATACGAATCCCATAAATGTAGGCTAAATAGATGCTAATTTGTTTTTCGGAGTTTGTTGGAACTGTGTACTCAAAATTACAACACTGAAATAAGTTCAATAAGTAAACATCGTTCTGGGCTTTTAAGAAAGAAACTATCCTATGCTTCGTTGAGAAAATGGTGACGAAAAAATTCAGCACACGGGACAGCTTCCTATAAACACGTTTCGCCAGCTCGTTTGTTTATTAGAAACAACGCCCCCTGAAAGCTGCAGTCGAGCCAGCACAGCTAAGGAAGCGGGTTGGAGAACTTGGGCACGCTTGCAGCCCTTGCCGTAGTCTGGAGCCCTCCAATACGACCGTACAATGTAAGGAGTATCTGTGCAGATCGTCAGCAAGACTCTTGCGGCATTACGTTACCAATAGAACAGAAAAGAAGTAAATTGTATTGCGAACATTGTCTATGTTGTTTGCCTTTGTTCTCTCTAGAACATATCTAGTTTGTTAGTTATCATGGAATCTATGACGGTCGATTAGGCACGCTTACTTAAAATACTCTATTGAAACCAAAGTTGTATCGTGAATGTCACTTAACATGAAAAAATTTATGAAACATTGACCTAACCTAACCTAACCTCACCGCGTTCAAGCCCGTAGAGCTCAGTCCGAATTGGCGTTATCAGTATGCCAATCAAAATGATCCCTATTCACACTTCGGTTTATCCATTGCGAAAATAGATCAGCGCATAGACATTGCACAGTGCACAGCTAACTTATCTACCGTATCTAAAGGTCAAGTTGAAATGTACCAAATTCGATATATATATATATATATTTTCACACAATTTTTTATAATATATACTTTCTCACACGGAACCCGTCTTCCTACTAGCTTTCGTGGCCATTGCTCACTTAAATTTACGACCACAGGCAGCAAGACACGAAATCAACTAAAAGCTTTAATATGACCTTGGTTCAGTCCTCTATCGCTGACGCATTCAAATGAATAAAATCCGATTGTTCAATCGTGTTTGACCGTTATTCCTCATCTTGACCTCCGATGTCGTGACAACAACGTCTACATAATGTATTTATCAAGCAATACCTCAATGCAGTTGAGGTCGATCAGCAATTGCGATTGAAGGCATGACATCTTACTCACTAGTGTCGAACCATCCTTGTTTACTGTTCCATAGCGAACCCAGGAGACGCGTTCTAGGATACTACGTAAATTAAAGAGATAATGTCTTAATTACCAAATGCTTAAAATTCGAAACGATTCATTGCCGAAGCGTAACTACTTACCTTAAAATGACTGATCAGAACTTATTTCTTAGTGGCTGTTAAGTGTAAACGATACATTTATTAAAGGGGTTCGCCCAGGAATATCTGAAATTTACGTTTACCCCAACCTGATAGATAATAGGTTCATCCGAAAGTTGTTCATAATCGCAATGTTTACTTTTGACAAAACAAAGACATCTTTGAAATTCAAACGCAGACAGCCACCTGAAAATAGAAATTAAATAGCATATAGAGTGTTAGACACTTTTTTTCCGATGAACCAAAAATATAATTACCTTCTTTTACATAACCTCTCCCTTCCCGTGTACGATATTTAATCGGAAGCATTATACGCATAGGAGCAGAATAGGCCCGTAGATTTTCCAAGCTTTGAACACGATAGCAACGTTCATTGCCCAGCCATTCTTCCATGCCAAGCCATTACAAAGCAGACAACTCGCTGTTGTCTTGCTGGGAATGCTACTAAATAGGCAAAATCGCCCTACTAGTCAATGATGGCCTTAATTAATTCACGTATTTAAGCGCATACAGGTGCTCTAGATGGTGTCTTTTTCCGCAACGACACGAATAGCCCGCGCCGGTAAGCGTTGTCTGTTGCATTTTCGAACTGCGTGAGCGTCAATAGCCCGCTTGTATTAGCAGAGTGCCATATATGTCCTTTCCAACCAACTAATGACCGACGACGGCAACGACCACCGTAGCAAAATAGACCGAAAATACGCTGGAGAAACATACATAGTGGGCGGACAGTATTTAGGGTGTTTTTCCCAAAGCAGCAAACCCATGCGATGATTTTTAGTTGGCTACAAACTGGGCTGCAGATTTACACAAGTCTTTTCTACAATCTATCGCATTTCCCTGTAGCAGCGATGAACCGCCGAGTCTGACCTATGAAAGGCTGATACCTGTATTAGAAGTCGCTTCTAGAGTTTCGCTAAAACTCCACCACGCTACTCCTATTACTTCTTCTTCTCCGTCTTCTATAGCCATATCTATTGGACGTAGATGACAGTGTTGAAGCCTGAGTATCTACAGATACCCCTATCTCGCTAATAGTGCTCTCTGCCCGTGCTCATAGGTTTAGTAGCATGAAATTTGATTTCCTGTCAGTCGACAGGCCTTTTGTTCATCCGCTCTATATTACCACTGTCGCTTCTAGTTGACTACTACTCCCCTGAACGAAGTACGAGCAAAATTTCTACACGTACCACCTATACTAGCTGTTCTTAGGTCGGAGCGTTGAGGTTTCCTCGGCGAGCGCGGGCTGAAGGCGTCGTAAAATGTTGGCAACCGGAGGACCATGCGTCCAGAAGAGGGCCTATGGAAGCTTCCTATGTAAAATCCGATGTTTGGCTGTGGTAGAGAGTAACACCTGGTGACAGTGATCATAAATACATTAGATTAAAGGAGATGTTATGTTGACTGATAGCTACACTGTGTTGATGTGTAGATGTCATTTTCTATCTTTGGTGACTGACATTATGTTTGATGTTGTCATAACGCAGAAAGTGACAGTAGCAAGATTTAAGGGAATGAACATCGAATATAAAATTTGTTTCGACCTTCTTTAGGTCTAAACTGTGACCCCTTTTTTTGACAAGGAAAGTCGACGCTGCGGTCGATAAACTGGCGAGTCGGCAACAGAGAGAAGAAACTGTGCATCGTTAGCAGATTTGCTGTGAGGGTGTGCCAGAAACAGATGGTCTTATGATCTGAAACATAGTCTTCGGCGTTTTCTTTATAGTACATGAAACAAGCTTTATATCATTTTTTGCAACACTTCGAACTATCTCTATCTTACGTAATAACACGCGTATTGTGCTTACACAACAACATTATAGTACGTTGCCCCTGTTCCACAGAAAGCAGTTTGTTCCGGCTTCTAGTTTAATGTACTTCATCTTACAGCGTATTATTCCATGTCTGAGTGCATCGTCAGAGCTAATCCTTCGTGGCGATGACAATTCTCTGTCTAGTTGTTCAACTAAGCACTGTTGTCTGCGCTTTCTTTTACTGTACACTAGTAAATAATATATGTCGGCAACATATATACGCTACTTCCAATTTTCCTTTATCAAAGGAAGCATACAGCACAGCTGATCCCCAACGGGGTGCGAAACGCACTGAGTGAAGGCCCCATGGAAACAGGCAGAAAGAGTCTTGCAGCCAGGGTCAGGTCAAGTCATACATCCCACGAGTTTTCCCCCATCGAGTTAATCGAGGGGTTGTTACCCCTTTCCCTTGCTTGACTTGGCCGTCGAGTTCGTTCACTATCGCCACCATCACCACTTCGCTCACGTTCGCTGCACAGTGAGTACCACTTTGAGTGACGAAGGATAGAACACAGCGCTCATTGGACATCGGGCGGTTCCCGAGGCGCGTGTCGAATGCTGGATGGCGTCGACAGATAAAAGTCAACAAAAACAGCGCCACCAAAGGCTTTAAAGCAGCGAAAGGAGTGGCATACAACGACAGCAGTTTGCTTCGAACCAGCGGCGGCGAATTTGCCACGAGTGAAAGCCGGCTCACTTTCGCGGACGCGATGACGATGACGACAACAAAATCGCTCGCGTGGATCAGCTGTCGCTAGAAAGAATCGCTGCAGCTTGAGAGAACGAGTACGTAGTAAAGTGCATCATTGTCGTCGTTCTCGTCGGCAAGTTGACGCATTTGAAATCAGCACTAAGAGATTGTGCGCATACAGAGACATATTGCGTTAACTTGGCGCTCGGTAGACTCCCTAGCCCCGATCCAACAGCTGCACACGCTTGCTCAGATGCAAATGTCATCGTCACCCAAGGCGATGGTGAGCGATTCGTTGATTTGAAGGCTACATATCCTCAGGCTGACCATTTGGCTAGATGATGACTGATGACAGGTAGGTAGATTTTATACGTGCATCGAATGTAGGCTTTTGACTATTTCTCAGCTGTGTATAATCATCCAGCTGGTTCGCGAATGAAGGACTGTGAAGAAAGCCACTTTTCCTTCTAAAAGATAGCTACAAATATATCATAATCAAGCCAGGAACGTACCATTTTAAGTACACGGAAGAGTGCTCACGCTGGGAATAACGTACAAATGACCATTAACTTCTTGAATTACCCAGAAATAGAGATTTACGTTGTTGCGTAATCGGCATGCTAACTCAGTCAAAGTGCAGTAATATTTTAAGCACTACAAATACACACTCGAAAAATCCGTAAGTACTTAATATACAATGTTTACATACTAAGTATTTATATACTAGTCTAGGATGAATCTTCAAATTTAATGACTATTCTATGGATAAGAGCATGTTACCTCCTCCCCCCGTCCTCCTCCTCCTCCTCCTCCCCCTCCTCCCTCCTCCCTCCTCCCCCCTCCCCCTCCTCCTCCTCCTCCTCCTCTTCGCCCCGTTCGTTAGCCTTCTAGATGTACGTCTTGCCTATTATTTAGTTGATCTGATAGTATCTGATACTGAATTTCAGATTATCTAAGTTAGACCGATACAATTTTTTTTTTGAAGATCCAACGACCATTATAGTTTGTTGTTATTCTTTCTTCGCAAGCAACTCTGAGCATGAGCCATCCGGCCTAGAATCGTATCAATGTCGAAACGATTGCACCTGCTATTAAAACATCATTTACTGAATCGTACCAAAACGGCCATTTAGGACAGGCTTTTTTTAAGGCTTAAATATACCTTAAAAAGAAATCTATATCATCATTTCATATGTTTTACCTTTAATTTACGCTTTATAAATAATACGGCGTTATGTTAATTGAATTAACTTGAGATTTAGCTGGCACGTTCGTTTCGTACAATGCGATATAGCAGTTCCGCTTCAAAATGGCGATAAGTAACCTGGCCTTTAGTTGAAAATATGCTCCACAATACCACAGCTATCCTGCGTAATGTAGTACGGAAGCGAAAAGAAACTTTTGGCGGATTTTTTCATTCTGCTTATCCCGGTATGATAGGCAACGATACGAACAATCGTCAGTCGGAACGGTGCCATTAACCCGTCGCTGGGGGAGAATACAGGAAGTAGCATGCAGAAAACATCTGTAATGTCCAGTAAAGCCGGTTGGTCTGCTGCTAGCTATATTGACCATATTTATCCAACCGACTCAGGCTCAACTGGCGGAGACGGAGCCGGATAGAACAGGAAACGTAGGCAAAGAGGCTGCTTCGAGCACGGTTATATGGCTCTTACCATGCTAGCCTCCATGGCCTTTATGACATAGAACTGTAGTACTTAGGGTCCTTGGTGGTCGTCTACCAATAAAATATGACTGCGAATTAAGCGCCGTTCTGTTCGACCAAGCAAACCGCTATGACCATGCAGGCGGTTCCATTTTACCCCGTTTTGATCCTTGTACTCTGTCCTCTTAGTTACGTTCGTTGCCTTTCCATATAGTGGCCAACTGACGTTCAAGTCCAGTATGTAAGTGAGCGACGCCAAACGAAGATCCTTTTTGAGTAGTAGGACGCTCGAGAGGGCGTCTTTCCACTCTTCCACCCTAGTCCACTGTAAGCTTTGCCCGCCGCCGCCCGCCTCCCGTTTCAGAGTGGGAAAGGCTAATTTAGGTAAAAAAAGCCCTCTGGGACTACCAAGAGCCCCTGGTCTTATCTCTGGGCATGTCCCGTCCAGCTCGGGCTAACAGAGGTGTATGTGTGTCCCTGAATGCATGTGCGTGATAGGGCCGAAGGCTTAACTACAACCAAGCATGGCCTCCAAGCAAGCGGACAATGACAAGACTAACGCTGTGTTGGCAGAGGTTGTGTCCTGGCGTACAGAAAGCCCACTCTTGCTGCAACCCGTTATCCATCTATGCGTCCTCCTTGAGCTACTCGAAGAACAAACCACAGGCTCTCAGGAACAGCTCAGTGCCGAATTTTCGCTCTACTGCCTTCACTTTGAACGTACAGAGAAGAGATCTACGGCTGCTATAGCGATTTAACGTTAGAAACGGTCGACAAGTACCAGACGAGCTGAACTTGGAGATGAAGAGTGCGCACGCCACCTTGTTACTACAGGAATGCCTAGACGTACGTACTTCTACATTTGTAGATGCGGATATGTCAGACTCAAGATGATGAAATAGGGATTTTGTATTGAAAAGAACGCAGAACACAGGTGTGCTTTCTAGCCTAATATATGTGCGAAGTGCAATTGGGTTCTACTATGGGTCTTCGTTACTAATAATCCTTGATCGTATGACTTGTGATATAGAATAGTTGAATACTCGCGCAATGCGTATATCTGAGTCAATCAGAGAGTTTACGTTAACCTAAGAAAACGATATTTCTGGAAAACAGAATATTAAGAATTAAATGGTAGTCAGGACCTGATGCGATAAACACGTACTCTAGTTGTTATATGAAGTACCATCAACCGCTTTTAATGAAGCTTTCGGGCCTCTTTGCAAATAGATCTATTTATGAAACAGGTGTGGTAAAGCGTATACCCTGTTCGGTTTTAAACATAAGACACTTCAGGACTATCAGTGCATATTTATTTGTAGAAGTTACACCTATATTAAAGTCATTACATAGGTAAAAATTCACTTAACCCAACTTCCAGGTATAAGAAATAAAAGAAAATGACTGTTACTTCGTATCTATAGATGTTCACATTATACTTCTCCCCAATTACAAGTTTGTCTACATGCGCATCGGCCGTAGCACAATGATAGCAGCCAAATATAGACTCCCCTTCCAATATTTTATCTGTGCACAAATATACATGCTGGCGACGGAAACAGGATCTGCTAGCTAAAAATTTCCAGGAACGTTCCTGTCAGGCAGCTGGGTGATCGCTTGTAATAACGAAACTTCGGCTCAAAATAGGACCACATCCTGCTCGTTTCCATTGATCTAAATACGCACCACATACAATACTCTTTACCCTCTACAGAAAAAGAAATTATTAGATGAGCGGAAGGGGTTGCCTGGGTGTGGGGTCTGGGGATCGCTGTACCTCTGTTTCTTTGCAAACCTTCACTCTTTCATTCACTCATTCGCTGCCTCGATTTCTATTCACAGTTTCTTGTTAAAGAGCAATTCACAATCCCGGCGATTCCGCTGGTACGGTTAACTTCAAGCCATTACACCTTTTGAGAGTGCTGTCGCCGACTTCATACCCTTAGGCCAGCGATTCCATATCGTTTCTCATTTGAGCTCTGTTTCGCGGTAGCAGCGCTGCTGTACTATCGTCATCCGTACGAATCTGCTACCCCTACCAAATATATATGACAGGTCAAATGCGGGTAACCGTCCTCGGGTCCGGTGTCCCATGCCGCGTGCCCAACGTGGATCATGGCAAAGATTGAGGTGCGCGCTCGTGGGATCCAGTTGTAGGGGCCTGAGACAAGAAGCAGCTTTAACTCGCCTGAAGGAAAAGTTCAAGACGCTTTTGTGCAAAAAGGCGCAGCGGTGACAAACCAGTAGACACGTGAAAGTCTTCGAAAATGTTAGGGTGTAACAGCGGAAAGTAGGCTAGGGTCATAGAAAGAGTGCGGGTGGCTCGCGTCTATAGATAAAGCATTATTAAAATATGATAGGTCCAATCTATTCGACGACTACTTTATCGTTCTAAAAAAACGTACTGTAGGCCATGCTTGTACCATTCAGGCAATATTTCTGCGCCTATATCGTACTTTTTTATTGATGAGCATATTTATGAGAGCGTATTTAAATGTTAGATGGTGTCAGTCTTTTACAAAAATGCACGTCGTGCATTTAAGCAGACAAAACTGTAACGTGCATGTAAATAGCCAACTATTGACGCTACTTCCCTGGCTCGCGCTGCTTAAAAATCAGCTCTAGCCGTAACTGCTTTGTTACTGGCTTTTAATATTATTTCGGATCTGTTTTACTTAAATAGTTCGTTGGCTTACATCATCTAATAAGAGATCTTCTGAATTGAAACAAGAAAGCTTTTTTTTTTTCTAACTTGATAGTTTAACTTCTCAGAGCAATTATTTCGGCGTATTGGAGGTAACGCCCCCAGTATTTGATAATTATCTTTATATAGACTTATTTAAATGCCCATAACGATGTGTCTTGAATGTCTACTATTATTTGTTATTTAAAGTTCTTGTTCGTGACAACTTTCGGCCATTTATTAGGTTCCAAATAAAAAAAAAACTCCAATAATTCCTGTACAATTTATGAGATGTGTCCTAAAAAAATTTTACTACATCTTTCAATGAAATCATTACAGAACGGCTATTCGAGCTATGAATTAGGACCAAATAGTGAAAGTATCGCATTTTTATTCGATAGAAAACTTGAAATTAATAAATATATGTATGGTTGCTGTGATTTTAGTAGGCAGTCTGTCTAGAGAGACAGAATGTGGCTCCAGAGAAGGTTCTGAGACGAGTGAATTTGGAGAGACCGGGGAATTATAGTTTGGTCACACACAGCAAAAAAGTTCTCAATACTCAACATAGAAACGAAAAACCCTAAAAAAATCCTTCGCTTAGAGTCTGTAAGCCTTAGTCGATGTATTTGAGGTAGTTTGCTCTATCTGAGGAAATCAGAGACGAATTCTATATATATATATATATATATATATATATATATATATATAACAAATTCGAGATTCTATATTCATATATCATTATTTTATACCTAAGTTTCACGTCTGATGTCTGCGTTGTTCGGATATTAGAGTGACCGATACGCCGATGATCAAATGTAAAAGATAAAAGCACCGCTAAGATAGATCGCAGTTTGTTTACTACATACATTTTACGCTATTTCTACTCTTTGGCTGTTCGCGGCGGCGGCAACAGCAACGAAAAAACAAAAACGATACGTCACTAGACTTAGGCACCACCGTGACATACGTACAATATTCGACACAACTCGAATAGTCTTATACAATATATCTTGTCAATTTCGTTTGTTCTTTCCTATTTCTTCTCTATTAAAATTTACTTTAATATCGGACAACACCCGAAAAACAGCGGCGAAAGCCCACCATCTTTTGCTCAATTCAGCTTGAACATAACAGAAACGCCCAATATCACAGCAGCGTCCTGACCAGCCGCCCGCCTTATGAGTATATCACATAACGACACATCGTGCCACAATCGTTACTAACGCTATTATCCATACAAAGACAGAAAATACGTTCTATACGCGCGGTAGAAGCTCGCGGATTGCAATGTTAGGCGCCTCAAAAATGATGATTTAGTCAAAACCGACCGCCTCGTAATCCAACCACATAGATAACACCGCTGAACGGCATGTTACATTCATTTACACTCTGGTGGACAAACCGATATACGCCTGACCATCGGTTGAAGATGAGTGTCGCTAAAGGAAGATTAATTGCAGCTATTTGGAAAGGGGCTGAACAGATGATCTGTGCAGACGGAGCGGTCAAGAGGGCCATCGAAGGGGTGCTCGCTGCGTATGATACGACACGTTAAAGTGCAGACGGCGTGTCATACCACTGGCGATTTCCTTAAAGCGGCCGACTGGCAAGGATCGAGCAATCTTCGTCGATAGCTAGTAAACGAAATGATTAGGTAGTAAGCTAATGCGTTATGTTCTATGAAGGATCAAAGGGAGACGGTTATTTCGGGAGGGATGCAGTGACGATGTGCGAGGTAGTGCTGCTGACTGGCAAGACACATGAGCAATGACCGGTGGAACTGGCCGTTGATGACGCGTATCAAATTGAAGGACGCCCGAGTTATGTGAATGTTTACGTTTAAACGAGAGACGCCTCCTATGTAAATGTTGGGATTATAGAAGGAAGGGCACACTATACAAATTCTCAATGTCTCAATATATTGATGTGGTAAACTGAGACCAAATAAACTAATAAATATGGCGCTTGTACGAAAAAATGCTCATAGTTAAAAGCAAAGACTTCACTGCATATCCTTAAATAGGCACAAACATCAGCTTGACAATATACTATGACTAGAGACACAGTACGGCGTCTTTTGCATATATATTTTAATGTTTTCATGTTGAAACGCTATCTAGGTGTACCCCTACTACCCTATAAACGTAAGTCAGACGCGACTACCGTATAAAAACGAAAAGCTTTGCATTCAAAGCAGAAGAATATGTATTTGCAATATAACCTATTTTTAGTGTCTGTGAAAATACTTATTTTTTGTCTGGCCGGCTTAGTGAGCTCGACTTATCATCCGGGAGTTTGAGGACAAACTGGAGTCTGTGCATGGCCCAGGCTCGGAGCATGATTATGTCTTCTATGATGGGCCTGCTTAGATTCAGACGTCAAATCAAGTCAAGTCGCCTCGCCTGCTACTGCTGCTAGTCGTCGGAAACGAAAAAAAAAAAAAAAAACGAAGTAAACGATATTGCTTCCACATTGAATTCACAGCAATGCAGTGTACCTCGACAAAGTTTAGTGCGATTCCCAGGCCTGCCGAGCCCCAACCCGATGGGTCGCTTTATCCTGCGTTCCATCTTTCCGTCGTACAAACCCGTTCACAGACTCCAACAGATACGCATACGCGCAAACATTCTGCGTCCTGACATTCGAGGTTGGTGTTCATCACGCGCTTGACGCTGGTTCCAGACAACGCGGCGGCCCACAGCGGGTGGTAACAGCAACCCAAACAATGACGATGGCCCTCTGCTCCCGGCGCGCTGCTGGTGGTACCGGCTAGACTACCAGCGTTTTCTATGTAGCGATCCTCCTGGAGCTATTTTTTTACCGCGTATGCAATACTTTCTCGTGCCTATTTTTTATACACATTTCTCCCCTCCGCCCCCCTGCCGTTTTCTTTTCACAGTTAGGTACGTGTCCCTATTCCTGTCCCAAGCCGCTGGTCCTCCTTCGGCAACTGGGATCACCAGGCTTGTTGCTGCGCCCCCCTTTACTCTCTCATCATACTGGCGGCCTCTCTATTTGCCAGTCTTTATATCTGTGCGTCGGTTTGTGGAGATGTATGTACAAGCTAGCCCCTCCACTTCTATTTCGCTCCCCTTCATTTCCGCAGTGGCCGTCCCTGCTCCCATCTTCTCCTCGGCTTTTTTCCTCTGTGAATCGAAATGAAAACTAATGAATAAAAGGGTAGAGTTCATATTTCTTATTCATCTTTCGCCCTCGGGAGTGCACACTTACCACAACTGCTGCTGCTTCTGGCCTGCCGCGCTGCCATAGGCTGAATGTGTGCCCTTTTTTCATAGACAACCGAGGTAAACAGGTAGCCGCCGCGGCAATGCCGCTCGTTCGCAGTCGCCACTGGCGGCCGAGTCCGTTGCCTACACAGGTACACAGTTGTTCCTACCACAGCCGCCAACCGAACTTAACGCAGGTAGGGAGGCGTGCAGCAGTAGCTGTGGCTGGGAATGTCATAGCCCAGCAGGCTATCGCGTTCTCGGCGGCAAATGCAGCAGCAGGTAGAAAAGATTATCGGTGCCTCCTACAGGACGAGACAATCACGTGAAAGGGTAGAAGAAGGGGGTTGAGAGTGGAAGTGGCGTTGGTGGTTGCACGACTTTGGGAGGGGGCGGCTGAAAGGATGTGAAATGCCCAAAGGCTCTAGGCTTCTGAAACAGGTAGAGAGAAAAAGAGAATAAGATTGGAGGCTGGATTGGAGCAAGCCGAGGCAAGCTGCTTCACGCTGGCCTGGATAAATGATACATGCATATGACGCACGCTTCCGTAGTCTTGGCGCTGCACAAATCTTGCCACTACGGACCATCCAGCTGCTCTCCATCATCGGAACTCGTCCTAGATTACTCGCTCCTTTGTTCTCGCTCTAAACACCGCACAGAATAGATGCAGCCTGCATTTGTGACTGCCCTGGTGGGGCAGTGACGTCAGTCCTTCTCATCGTGTGTCACCGCCCGCTCATTTCTGCACTATCGGACGACAAAAAAAAAGAAGGGAAAAAGCTCTCGTCTTTTCCACATCCTCATCCCATCCTGTGTATAGCCTTTATCTGAATTTCGCACCGTGCTTTTCCTTCAAGGCCTTTCTCCAGTAAGCCTAACTGGTGAGGCATCATTTTGAATTTTATCGAATCATATCCCGATTCTACTGTATGAGTGGCTATGCAAAAGGATATGCTTGCTGACGCCTGTATGTATCTGTGTAGGTGTCCCTGGGAATAAGGGTACAGGAACTGTCCTTCGAATTTGCAGCTACCGACTATCGTAATGCATATTGGTGAAGAAATAGAGTTCAATGTGCGGCGGTACTCTACTCCGTGCGCAAGATGACGATAGATAGGAAAACAGAGTCTATGTGAGTAGGATTCATTCCTCGTGTTCAGAAGATTGCGTTACTACCTTTACCTCGTGGCGGCGACTGTTCTTGACCTACCCCTGGCAGCAACAGTCGTAACAGACGCAGCAGCGATCGCATCCGGACCAGTTCGGATCTGCCTTATTGGGGGCAGCAACGGCTTTTGTTGTACCTACCTCTGCTATTTCTGCTGCCCGTCATATTTCTGCGTATGTTCTACACACACATACGATAAATATATTTACATACACACCTAATACCGACAGTGGAATATAACAAATTGCTATGCCAGCTGAGGTATACCACTGCCTCTACTTGGAAGCAAACTTACGAATAGGGAAAATAATGGATAAATAGCAGATGACACAGGCGAAAAAGGCAGTCGTCTGTACAGAATAAAGCAACATGACACTAAGCACTGTGGCCTAACGACGGCAAGTCTTGGGGCGCTGAAACCCCTACCTACTCCGTTCAGCCGTAGTTATATGTATGTGATCCCCGTGGTGTGTTCGCTATTTCCCCGTCCCCGTCCCCTGCTTACGGCGTCGACGAGGCGTGCGTGTTATGTTGGAAGAAAAATGATTTTGTAGAAAATTGTCTACTCTACTTGCCTTCAATAAAGTATCCAACATTTAGGGAGACTTAATTGTTTTAGATGCATACGAGTTGCGCAGCCGATGTTGGCTAGGGCTGTTTCTCAAAGGAATCGCGGCTGGCCCTTATCAGCTGAGGCTCACATCACACAAGTAGCCACGCTCACGTTCCACCAAAGGAAAACTAACAGGTTCCAATATATGGGCTTAGTTCACTCATCTAATTAATGTAAATTGTGTACGTATTACATTTTATTGTTTCTTAAAAGGCCATACTTCAGTTCTCTGCCGAAATTAGGGAAGGTTAGACATTAGCAGAGTTGAGAGGATAAGGTGATGTAATGATTCTGCTTGCTAACTAGCAGCATGGGGCAATACGTTGGACGCGTTTCTCTAACATGGCATCTTATTATATAGCACTTAATTATAGTAAAACATCTTAAAACTTTTACGATGGTCCAGCACGTCTGTACTGTTGGATAGCTATCTTAGCTTAGTTTCACTAAATACAGCTTGTTCTGTGGTATGAAACTTATTCGCAGCTTTGGTGTGAATATGAGATAAAGTACCCTTCCGTAGTTCACCCTGGCCGCAAATTTTCGAGTAAACATTTTGCCATCAGTAGATTTCAAGTTGTGATAGTCGTTTGTCTAGGCTTAGCTTCATGGCAATATCGCCTAGCTTGAATACATCTGAATGTTCATACTAGCTTTATAAGTCCATTAAAGAAGTTTGTTTAATGTAACTTATGTAAGTAGATGCCGATTGTCATTCGTGCTCGACTGAGTCAGCCTTCTAATCGAATATTATCGCAGCTTCAGACGTAACGCTACAAATATTTCTCTAGACGTCAGTCTGTCTTCGGATCACAATTAAAAAGTAAGAGAGATAACCTCAATATGGAATAGAAAGGTTTCTTAGAATCAGAAACAACAAGCCTCGCGGATCTAAGGTGCCTATATTGTGTCGGGTAGGTGTATCCATGTCTTTGAGCTTTTAGAATTCTGCTTAGTAAGCCTAAAATACGTAAACTATGTACGTATATAGTTTGTGTATCTTCTGCTATTTTAATGGGTGTACATCAACGGTATTCCTACGGTCAAATAAACTTTTTTTTTAATTGCCTTTGCTCTACTTTGTGTATATTTTTATAGCGTGACGTCTCTAAGAAAAACAGGTTTTAAAGGGAAGCTTTTGTAATGATTTAAGTAAGCCAAAATGTTTGTGCATATATTTTAAGCTCTCTTATAGGACTTATTCAATGCCTTACATTGCGTTCCTTTGGAAACCTAGTCCAACCACCAATAATCTTTGCAATTACATGGGTGAGCTGTTAGCTCCGAATATTGTCTTTAGCCAATTCGATCGAATGTCTTATTCCCTAATAAATGTATTTCCTTTACTCGTCTGTATCGTTCTTGTAGACAGTGGCTCTAGTCGACGATATCGCCTAACCCACAAATTCCGCCGGTTTAGCTCCGTCGTGAGGATGTTGTTCGAAATGTTTCACAGTGCCAGCCTTCACGGGGCTATCAGTACCGTAGCCCTGCTGTGTATATCTTCTCGTATATATATGTATATATAATTGGATTAGACAGGAAACAAGACGGATTCAGCTTCAGTCCCACTCCTGGGCGACGCTTTGACCCGTCCACAACCGGCAAGACTGTCAAACGCGCTGACTACTAGCTGACTTCAGACCTGCAAGAGCATTTAAGAACCGAAAAAACTACCTGAAAAAAGGCTCTTGACTGACTTTAATCTTAAATACAATAGGATGAGAAATTCGACCCGCCTGAACTTCAAGTAATTGTGACAGCAGTGAGAGAGAGATCTCGCCAACCTGTTCGCTTTTTTAGATGAAGTTGGGTAACTAGGACCCGGTTGGACGCGAACAGCTGTAGCAGCAGTAGTCCTAAAAGTAAGGGCAAGGCCAGTGATCACGAGACAATCTTTCTGAAGAGCAGGAAGACACACCCAAGCACAAAATTCAAATTAACAAAAGAAGTAATCGCTTTGAGAAAATACGTGACACTTCCATCAATGTTGGTGGGCTTAAGATTGACGTGGTACTTATGAGTTATCTGAGTTGTAGGAAGAGTTACATGACTCTCGTCAAGCAGCGCCTTCGAGGCCTACTGCTAGCCATATGTATTAAGCTATTGCACATCTGGGCTGTTTATACTTATTGATTTTTATATACTAGATTAATTGTCTCAGCAGTCTGAGTACGTATTACGTAACCAAATCTAAAATTTGCGATGTACCAGGAGACCATTACCGGCAACCCTATGTCTGGACATATAAATATAGGGCTATGATGTCAAAGTTTTGTCATTGGTAAGTACAGTCACTTGGATATCTCGCGTTTACTAAATTGAATTGAGATATTGAAATCGTTATGATTGATGAACATGCAAAAATAATTGGCCAACAGTGGTTACTGACGGTAAAAGAAGTCTACACTTACTCGGTCCCTCTATTTCCTAGGGGGACCGAGTTTCCCCTCTAAACTTGTTGCACACCTTGGGTTTATCTGCAAAAGGTTCGCACTCTTGAGTAACACGCTTTTGAAAAAATACACTATAACTCAACTAGTTGACCGTGTTCTAGGTACCCGGTTTACCATATATGTAGCACAGGCCATGTTTTATCATATCGCCAGGCTACACAGATCATCGACATGGCCGTTCTCGTGTGCGTTGCCGTTTGTTGAACGTAGATCGACGCCACACGCGTAGAGGGTATAGCATATTAAATAACCTGTCCATAGTACTACTGGCACAATACGTTTCGTGGAAAGTCAGTCACCCTGATAAAGTCAGAACTTTTTTATATCAGTTTAGTTCGTTTGCATGACCAATAAATAGTAACAAACTGACAAACGTATTTTACGGTAAAGGACAACTTTTACAAAGACCTTTTTCATATATGTAATTTTATCATGTACGTAATAGTATTATATAATAAAATGCGCGTCTTAACCGTATTGCTGAATAAGCATAAGAAATTAAATTGCTCTATATTTGGGTCGCCCTGGACACTTTTTTCTAACGGTCTCTTAAAAACTGGTTCTTCTTTAATCCTCGATACGTACGAGCGCTTAAACTTGGGACGTTCAATTAAATTAAATACAGGACGAATAGCGCAACCATATTATATTTTTTTATGGTCCTTTACGGATAGATTATTGCTCCTTGTATTGTCAAATCTCTGCCATAACTCTGAAGTTTCTCATTTGTGTTGGTATTTTATAGCAGACGGTATTTACCTGATTTGACTGTTCCATAAAAGCTTTGTATTACAACGATTTATTTATTCTGGTGGTAAGTTTTCGCAAAAAAAAATCACGCACGCGTCCTTAGCTCTCGCAGTTAAAAGCTCTCCTAGTTCTATACTAGACGACCGTGGTAATGCGAAAATGCTTATCTAAAACCTATTTGTAAGTACAATGATCGGCAACTCCTTCACCACATACCTGAAATCTACATTCGAACACTACGAAGAAAGGTCAGAAAACAGAAGAAAAAACCCAGAAGCTGAAAAAAGTCGACATAACAATCTGCACTACATGGGTCTTCTCTCCGCTTCTATAATTTCTAGTTTGGCGCGCAATTTTTTCTGCGTCAATGGTTTGCAAACGCCGAAATGGATATTCGTCCTCACTGCTTGATTTAGTGCATCAAGGACTCCCTTCATCGATCTTACGGAGCGTATCAATCATCCTCAACGGCACAGGAACGTTATAGGGAATTACGTTCCGAAGGCTGGTCGACAGGATCGATGAAATTGAAGGCTTGGTCTTATGAGAGCACCCCAATGGCGAGGGGTTCGTATCCTGCCAAGAGTACCCTGTCCCATACGCCGACCAGCTAGCTGGAATCGATTGGTGATAACTACGACTATTTAAGGTAGCCAAGTTGACGAGGGACACAGACCGAGTGAGCTCTATGTTCGAAGTGACGCTACTTCTGCTTTGGTACCGTCTCACCGACTGATGGCCATTCCTTCCTGTTGTTTTGTTCCTCCATTAATACTAACTATTTTTATATTGCCGACGGTACCCATATAGATGGTGTCTTACTTTGTAGCGACGTCAATAGAGTATTGATTGGTCGAGGAAACCGTACCGTTCAAGCAGCTGACCGAAAAGCGGATAAGCTGAGATAGGTTGCTGTGCATGCTCCCCTCCGATCCGACGATGCACGCTCCTAATAACGTAAATCTGACGCCTGCTGTCAATAATAGTGGCCGTCACTGTTGATGCTAATTCAAAAGGGAATTCTTGATCAATACAAAGTATTACGAGATGATAATATCTTCGTGGCACAACCATTCGTCCGCATATATTGCCAATTACAATTCAAGCCAAAAATTGTAGTGTGCATAAAAACTTCAAAGGTAAACGTACTTTGAATAGATCTGGACAGAGCTTTTGCAATTAAATGGGACAGAAAGAGTAAGCTTTTATTTACGACAAACTAAGTTGATCAGAGTTGATCGGCGTAACTAGTTTTAATATAAATGCGGAATTTTAATATAAGCGATAACATATTGGTCATTGTTGGTGACAAGCAGTGGTCAGTAACGGACATGAGTCCTTGTTTCCTTTTGAACCTCGTAAGTTTCTACCCATCCTTGCCGTTCCTCAGTTCCAGTTACGCCTTTTGCCGCTTTAACTTCGTTCGCCCGAGGGTGTCTGCGCCTTTAAGCGTACCACACTATCGCCTGAGTCGATCACTCGTTTCATTACCTTTTGTCCAGCAAAACCGTCGGGTTGTTGCTCATTGTGTGCTGATGTTGCAGCACAAACATCCTCCCCGCGGAACCCCTCTCTTCCCGACTCCGACATTTTCCATTTGATGCTTCCTGTCCTGTTTGGTCTCTCTAAATAAAGAGTAATTTAATTATGTCACGGTGGTGTCGAAAACAGTGGTAACAGCAGCAGTGGTGACTGTGGGAGAAACGAACGGGATATGTTTGTCTGGATGGATAAAGTATAGATGCTACTCCTGAGAATGGAGAAGAAACCAGTCGGTACTTTGCCTGACTGTGTCATTTAAAATAGAAGGCAAAAATCGAGCGAACCCGCGTGACATGGATACAGCAAAGTGGCAGAAATGGTCAAATCAAAAATTCAAAGAAGCAAATAAGACTCAGTAAGATAGTAAGCGACGAGAAAGATGGTCGTTGTTCGAACGCTGGCAGTGTCCCCGAACTGGCTTACAGATGCAAAGAACTAGTTAAGTTATGCACGGAAGTTAGGGGGGCAAGAACATCGGATAATGCGATAGACGAGGGAACAAATGTGATATATAGGTAAATAGAAAGAAAATGGTCAGTAAATGCTAAAGCAGAGAACGACGGGTTCAATTCGGTAAATTGCTGTCCCTTCACCACCAAATAAGAAGAACAGACTAGACGAGAGAGAGAGGGGGCAAAATAGACAGAAGAAAAGCACGCAGATGCTGCGAGTTAAGTGCCAAAAAGAGACAGAAAATCAGTGAAAAAAAAAACTGACTCAACACTCGAACAGTTCAATAGTGATAATGGAGAGAAGACGTTGAGAGAACAGTATCTAACAAAATCGTTTAGGCTGCAGGGAAGGCGAAGTAGCCCACTTCCGTCCTTCTACAACCCCAACATCTGTGCGCCCGTCGTGAATAGCTTCTCTTTCTTTGGACGGTCGGCCTTTCCGCTTAAACCGCAAAGAACCGTCAGGTCCGCATGCGAAGCGGGGTCGGACTATCTCATCCGCTGTGAAAAGTGGGCAACTGTTCCCTACGTCTGCTCGTTGAATGCGCTCTGAGTACAGTGCAAATTTGCCTACATAATACCGACCGGTAACTAGGCAACTGCCTAACTTGGTTTGAGCAGGTAAAGAAGCTTCTCGCTCCATAACAGAAACGACAATTCTGAAACGGTTCGAAACTTTAAACGTATCATTCCCTCTGTTTTTCGCTTTACTGCTGCATGATTGCACAGTAACTAACCAAATTCACCTGTCGCAAACGAGCTCGAGGTCCCCTGTACACAAATAGTTACATATTAGAGCAGCACCACCCTGTACATTTGAAGATACACATATAGGTATATATAAACGACGGACGCCTCTTACACTCACTCAGGTGTCTCTAAATCGTCATAGAACTAACGAAGAGTCACTAACAGTTAATGCAGCCATATTAGATCTGCACATCTTGTTTGATGAAACCTGTACATATGTACAAGGCGCGACAGACCGGAATAAAATAATGTGGGGCAGGAGGCAAGGGGTGACGTTGGTATTTGTCAAAACTGTGCCCACATTGGCAATTGACCTATTAAAGACATTTTGCGAAAGTCCAGTTGATTGTTAAAAGTAGAAAACACGATCGTCCCAGAAGGTGCTATTGAATTTTCAAGTGTTTTCAACTCTAGTACTAACGCAATTTCGATCATAACGCAATAATTTCATATCAGGCGTCATCTGTAATGAAAGTCTAACTGGCTTAATGGCAAAAGCTTATTCAATATAAGCTAACGGCTAGCTTTCTCGCAAGGCGAGCCAATCTACTTTACCTGTCTGCGTTGTCGACCAATTTGCATCGGTGTGATCTACTTTTCAAAGAAAAGCTACATTTCCAGGCAGACAATTGGCATCAAATGGGCTCGTAGTGGCACGAACACGGAGCAAGCAATTTGCTGTCTACGCACATTGCCAAGTTAACCCAAAGCTTCTCATCTTCCCCGTTCAGATGGCACGACCTAGATAACGTTATAGCATACGCAGTATCGTATCAGAGTGGGCGGGGGCTGTAGATGGTAGGTAGCAATGAGAGAGGCCAGTATATACGGTAGGTCGTGAATATTTACATAGCCTTGCTAGAGCATGATCCTATAGCCATTTGCTTGACTTCGAGCTGTATCTAGTAGAAGCTGTTATCCGCGCCCACAACAGGGAAAAACACAGAAGCCTCGTGTTGTCAAGTCCGTACAGAGTCCATATGGTGAGAAGTGTGCGAAAAGCTTGAACGCGTTACTTCTTCGCGGTAAAATGAGAGATATTGCATTCATCGCTTATTGCTATTCTCTGATCCTATGCGCGTCCCTCTGTTTGGACACGACAATCTACATGCAGAAACTGCGCGAGAACGATACAGAAGCCTAGGAAGCGGAAACGACGTCAGCCAACGACGAACTCAGTGGGCCTATGAAGTGCAAGAGCCTGCGAAGGCGTAGAATTTTCAACGTATAAAATGGTATCAAATGGTAGGTGACAAACAGCAGGCGGCGTACCATTGTGGAGTTCGAAAACTGCTCGTATGCGGACACAAATGGCTGGACTACAATTTGAACATTGGTCTAGTCGATTTATGAGAACGGACGCCTAGATATTACTTTGTGTAAGATTCGCAACGTGGCGTCTAGTAATCCAGCATCGATGCAGAGATGCATACATGTCATAGAGGGGATGTTGCTATACAGGGTGCCACAAAAATATCCGGACGGGTTGAAAACGAGCAAAACAATATGACAACAGATCTTTGTTTTGCTTTGTATGCAACTGCACGATAAAATGGAGAAAGAAGGAGGAAACTGCCGCATATAATTTACGTTCTATTCACATACTGGAAATGCGTGTACTTTTCCCCGCGATAAGATACCACTATAGTCGGCATCTGTGTATCATTTTGATGTTGCATCGACATTGTTTATATATTGTGCTACGTACAAACACACAATATAGTAATAGCTAGTTGGCAATACGTTTCAGCTGGTTGAAGAGTAGTTCGTTCCCGTCTAGGCCGCTTCACTTGCTACCTCTGCTTACGGCTCCTGCAAATATCATTTGTGGCCTTTGGCTTTGGTTTAATTTGTTTCAGACCTATCTTATTCTCACGTAGCGTGATTTTGACAAGGAATTGTATTGTTTCATCAATTATTAACCGCTGTAATAGTAGGTTTGACATATTTCCGATACCGATGTTCAGGTAGCTGATCAAATGCGTTTTATCATGAACCAGGACTATTCAACGAAATTCAGGCATGCTCCATTCCAACTGTCGCACCGGCAGGAGTGACGATTGACCCCAGAGCTTAGGCTAACACTCTCCAGTCGTATGAAGTGATACAAAATTCTATATATATATATATATATATATATATATATATATCATATTGTAAAGAATATCGTAGCAGAACAAGTACCGTCGCAGGATATCATGAGGTCTGCTTGGACGCGAGGTGTTTTAGATAAAGATTTTTTATCATCGTTATAGCTAGTAACATCCAACCTGGTTTCAGAGAGACTTGTCTTAATTGGCGTAGGCACCTATTCATAGAATACTATTTATTTCATCCACAGTTATTTTCGCTATACTGCTATTACGTAAGCTATGAAGACTTTAACGAAAACACGCCCGCACAACGCTCTAACGAAGTCTGAATTTCTATTTTAAAGTATGACGCTTGCTGCTTTTGTGCTCGTGAAGTGACTCGAAAACTAAGACCAAGACCGACGAAGAGAAAGATGAGTTGCTCGCGTGTCTTATCTACCGCGTTAAATGGCCACTGGAGCACGCGTTGGCTACTGGTATAAGAGCGGTCTGTGACAAGAGGTAGCGGCTTCTATAGCATTTGCGTACAAAGGGCCGCTCGCAAGTTCCGGTCAATAACGTCATCGTCTTCGTCCCTAACGCCATTACAACTAACACTTGCACCATCTCTGCCACTTCAACAACAAACACCATTCGCGGCCTGTCTAAACGCCTCCGTTCAGCGCACTTTAACCGCCGCTTGTTCTTCCCCCCGAATGAAAGGAGGGTAACCCCCGACGTGTCTGCTGCCGATGAAGTCTCCTAGCTTCTATTGCTTTCTTTGCTACCCCTCAGTTTATCCGCTCTTCCGTGCCTTGCTCCGTCCGCACCGAGCTGTCCTACAAGAACCCACCGCCCACTAGGGCTGGCTGATAAATTGGCAACGTGAATATTTGACCACATGCGGTTGCGGGCCCTTAGTTTCGAGCGTCGCAATTTTGGCCATGGCTGCAAGCTAAGCGACGAGAAGAAGCTGGAATAGCATTCACAGCAATAGATGTTGCAGCCATGATAAGCAACTGTACTTTTACCATAGTCATCAGCACCATCGCCATTATCACCCGGAGTCGGAGCGACACGGGGTGGCAGTGAAAACCAACTGCGGAATCGGTTTCACTGTGGTAGTGTCAACGCTCACCGAGCTCTACTCGTCTGGCGCTCAGTTGTGCCGATGACACGTTTTGAAAACACAACCGACAATCGAGACGACTACCGTAGCGGTAGCGGAGGCAGTTGCGGCTGCAGCAACCGGATGAGGACCGCGTGAGTACCTAATTTGAATGAATGGCGGGGGTGGCTTGTTTCTCAGCGAACAGACCTTTTCTTGAGGAGGGGACTCGAGGCTATGGGCAAGCCGCACAAAGAAGGGAAACGGAATCGGCTGGAGAATCGGGAGGAGGAGAACAACAACCACAAAAACAAGAGGCGGGCCGAATAGGTCGAACTTAGTTGGGTCGAGTTAGAGGTTGAGTCCGAATCTTCGAGTACGAACTGAGTGAGAGTGCAACTGTCACTGTTGCGGTTTTTGGGGTACCTAAAAAAAGTAATGCAACAAATTGGCGGTGCAGCAGGTGGCCGACAGATTCACCCATAGACAATATCGTCTTCAAGGCGATATCGATGTTGTTTATTCTTGACAGCAGTGGTATATAACTAAATCCAAGGCAATGGCCGAATTCACCATTTACTTGTTTGTACGAAGCAGCTGATAGAAACGTATAGAAAAATCGAGTGTCTTTTTTTTCTAGGCTTCCACGGAACTTTTAAAATGTGAAGTGTGTAAGATGTCTATAATTAGTAACTCTTTGTTCACATAAATTGTGAAGTTATAGGAGTATCGTAGGCAGGTGTAAAAATAGTTTTTTGCCAAAAATAGTGAGGGATTTTTGATGGAGGAATACATCGTGCTAATCTGACATTGTAACGTTACCCAATATTTCATTTCTCGAGATTCTACATGTCTCGAGACATAATTATTGCAGTCTGATCAAGCGAGTTAAATAGAAAAAGCCTATCGAAAATCTGCGTATGCCGAACCATGTCAGAAGTATCCAACAAAAACCACGTCGTGACTAGGGACGATTCGTGGGAAAAGCCTTATCTTCCAACTCAAGTTTAGCGGAAGAAAAAAATCTACATGGTATACACGTAGTTGATAGTTTCCTTATCATAATCGATCTCCCTTTTCTTGATTATCACTGTGACGTGTTTGACAGTTAAGGTTTACAAATTTTTATAGCTCCGGTCAATAAATAATACGGATTTGTTGTCACTCACAAAGGCGAAGACCAGCTGAACCAGTTACACGGCTGGTCACGATATATATATATATATATATATGGTATTCATAGCAATAGTCATCCGTTGAGCACACGTACGGACCGAAATGGAGTCCAGCTAGTATTTCCCTAGTATTTACTTTCAAACCGGAAATAAACGCGTGGCTAGATCATTGTAGGTCTGCTTTTCAGTTGTTCTTCCAGTATTGTTTAACTACCTTAGCATACATCAATACCACGGAAGAAGGCAAGTCGGTAAAGCGCTTGTCGTTCGAAGGCACAGGTTAGGAACTTTTGTTCTTCAGGAATCGTATGTATTTTTCTGCTCTTCCTGAGCACTAGTGAACATGCACCTGGAAGCGGTCAAACTCCGCATGCTCACCCACCTGCTCAAAACTCCTCCTCTGTCTTCCCTTCGTGGCCCTCACAGAGTGACGCGGCTGCCTGACTGACCGACGTACCGAAGCATTGACTGAACCTTAGACCAAATTGAAACGTTCATCGCAAATGCATAGAAAGAGCGACGCAGCGAAAAAGATGAGCCACAGTATGAATTTGAAATCGGACAGCAAGCAAGTGAGAGCACCACGGGCCTTGCGCCGAGGCGAACTTGGGTCCGACGCCTTGTTCTGTAGAACAACTTGGGGTGTGCGGGAGGTCCGTTAGACCGGTGGACAGCACTGGTCAGTTATCCCTCCGAAAGAGACCGAGATGTTCCCCTCATCTCTAATTGAGTTAGGAGTGTGCTGCACGAACACGCTAGACGCTAGGCGTCGAGCAACCCCAATTTCTCTCTGTCGGTCATACTCTATATCCACTCTCGACCACTATGGGCTGTCGGCCTCGCCCAACGAACGAACCGACGCCTTGAATCTCTCACACGCCGCTGTAAGGACGAGCGCAAATCGACGACGACGACTACGAACTGCCCCGTGGAACACGACACGTAATAGCAAGAACTGTCGAGCAGAAATAAATGACGGCGATGAGACTGAAGATACTGGGCTGAGCTAAAGAACGGACAAAAGCAAATAGGTTGTAGATTCCCGCCTGAATATCCACAGTAGCATTAGTGAAACGCTGCTGTTCTACGAGGCAGCATGTACGGATGAGAGATCTAGCAGAACCAGCTCCGGTAATAGTAGCGATGGCAAATCCACAGCTAAGGTGCACATCCTATCACGTTGAGGTCGCTACGTACTGCTGCTTGCATGACGCAAGCGCTTTCTTTCCTATCTAATATCTTATTCCTTCTCCTGTACTCGTTGCTCGTGAGTTTGAAACTCATGACTTACTTTACCTCCTCAACTTCTCAAGCGGAGCACATCACTAGTGATTAGCTGGGCCGTGGATGGCCTGTTGGCACCGCTTGGCCATTTTCTTTCCTGTCGGTGGCCGTGGCCAGTGATGATTCCGTCGTTCATATCTTGCGCTTGCACCGGGTTTACTTTCGCCGCCCTCAAGATCTCGACACAGGAGCGTTGCTGCAGAAGAGTGTAACAGTCTTTGGTTTGGGGAGGGGTTAGGGCAACGAAGATCGCAAAACGGCCAAGTAGGACCTTATTAATAATTTCGCCGTCAACCAGCAGCGGCCTGGTATAGGGTGAGGCTGTTCTTTTTCTAACCGACGAACAGAATGACGAGCAAGGCAAAAAGATGAAGGAAAGAAAGAGAAGAGGAACTATTATTATTACGATTTTGCTCCTCGATGCAAATAAGACTTGAGGCCGACAAGCAAGGCCCACCATGGTAGTTCGTCGGAGTTAGACAGGGTGTGCAGGACATACGTGACGAGCTGAACTTGCAATATGCAACTGGTGCGTGGTACTAAGGAGAGTGTTCCCTTATGCTTCAAAGCTGCATCAAACGGTACGGCCTGTTTGTTCAAGTACAAGAAGATCACGCAGATGGGGGTTCTTCAAACGCCCGCCCTTCAAGTATAAGACTATTGTTTTACAACTAGTTTTACTGTGTTGCCATACCACATCTGGTTTTTGCCCAACTCTTACCACAAGTGTATATCGTAATCGTTTGCGATCAATTTTTTAGCTGAATTTCTACTCAACGCGAAGATGCCTCATATACGTAACATACGAAAGAACACAAACGCTCGAAACGAAAGCAGGGAAAATGCGATTTTCTTATTTCGCATATATCTCCAGATAATATAGTGTTCAGGATAATTATCTGCAATTTAAAAATTATACTGTAATCCATGGTTAATGTTTTTAAATCACTGTAGATAAAACGAAAAAAATCTTCTGTTAAAAAAAATTATTCCATCAAAAGTGCGTCTGCTAGCGAATTATTTTTTTTTCTTCGATTAGCTAGGGATCTATTTTAGTTAACTATGCGCTATTAGAAATGTAGCTTGCATTTCATTCAAGTAGATACTATAAACAGTTATTGTGTCAGATCGTGATCGTGAAGATAAATCTCTGAGAAGAAACGGTTTTGCCTATGTCTTTGTCATATATAAAACGTAAAAGGTTGATTGTATTTTCGATGCCGTCCTCTGCTGACTTGACTCGACTCCAGCTGGCCCCAATGATTCCCTTGCGAGCACAGTTTTACTGCGATGCAGTTCCATATGGATGGGCAAATGTGTCTGGAGTGGATCAAAGAGATAACTGCCAACGCCAGCCCCATAAAACAGGGCAAGCAGACTGCGCGTATGCAAAGTTTGCTATTTGTAGGGGATGTGATTTCTATCTTCGTCAACACGATTCCTCTTCGCCCAGCCAGATATGTAATTCATTGACGGAGCGTACGGATCGTCTCGGGCAAGAACAGACAGTACAATGCTATTGTCTGCGAAATTGTGGTCCTCTCACTCGAGCCAGGCGCGTGAACCCTGGTACACCGATAACATACGCATCTATTGCTATTAAAACATTGTTTCGGCCACGAAAGCATTATGCATTTCAGTGCGAAGAAAATAGGCTACTGATATATCCTTATGGCTGTCAAGGAGTTCCGTTAGTTAATATGTCATCAAACATAGGATACGATTCCCAGTTTGTAATATCTACGTAAGAATGATATAGTGAAGATGAATATCTAAGCTATTCACTTCGTGCCTGCTCAATTTATGATTATATATCCTATCAATATAAAGAATAAGCTGCATACGCAACAAATATACCTATTCAAATATACCAATTCCCTGAAGGAACAAGCTTCTACAAAGCTACAAACCAGCAAGGCTATCGTATCGGCAATTTCCACTGATTCTGTCAAGCCTAGTAATATTTACAGGTGTTCTTTCTCTGGAGCTTTGTTCCTATAGAGTTCCACTGTGGTCCGCGTATAGCATAGCACTTTAGAACATCATACAATACAGCATGACCTTTTTAAAGCCTTTGCCAACCACTAGTGCAACAGTCATTACATGTTCACTGTTCGACGCTGATGATCCAATTGTTCCCGTTAATAGAAACCTCTTGAACCAGTCGAATTGGGTCCCGCATCTGGGTTTGACAACGAAAAATCTGCCGCAGTTAGGGACGAGCGAAGTACAACGCATCGCACCGATATCCAGAGGCGCTCACGGACAACGAGGACAAACGTAGATACGAAATAAGTCGAAATTCTCAAATTAAGCGACCGAACACGCAGCATTTTAATAAAAGGCCCTCACGAAAGATATAAATGGCTGAGCTTTTATTTGGGATACGAATACTTGAGAAGGAACCCGCGGGGCGGAAGTGGACTAGGGGACTCGATAGGGCCAGAATAGACGAGGACTTTAATTTTAGGGAATTTGTCCCCTAGGCGACAAAGCCGGACAAGCTGTTCTATGTATAAGCAGACACTGATTAATTTCTGTGCCCCATTTTTTGCTATTCGCTTCTGTTACTATCTGCGGTAGCAAGGATTGCTTAGGGACGAGGGGTGCGTATTGAGGAGACAACGTTGGCAAGTCAGGAAGGATTGAAAGGCTTAAAGTGGCTGAAGGGTACCCAGACGGCGCAGTTAGACTTTCCGCCTTTGGCGTCTCGGCTGTATTCAATGGTTTCACCGCTTCTTCTCGAAGAATTCTCAGCTACGCTTGGTAAATATATAGTGGTGACAAAACCCTAAAGAAGCGGACGATGAGTCTCGTTTGCTATCGTACACGATAAACTGAGTAGAGACACTGATAAAGAGGGTACCGCATGGCGCATGTATGTGATTTCGCTTATTTGAATTTGCCACAAGACTACGATATGAATCTTATATGAGCTGACGTGCCATATTAATGATGTATATACTTGTTTACATATTACCATTGCTTTACCTAAAGCTTTACCGGCGTCAATCGAATCTCACCAAGCACGGGTCTGTGCTTGAGAATGTGCACCGTTAAAACTCGGTATGTTCATTTCCATGTCCACTATCAAACTGATCTGGTCTTCATAGGGCACTATTATTCGAGCAGCCAAATGCCCGCACCCTCTATCAGTTGTACACAGGTGATCTGACGATCATTATTATTTTGAGTTCAGAACTAATAATCATCGCATCAATTACAGGATAGAGCTTCAACATGATAGCTGCTATACCTGAACTATGTGTAGATAATGTCACACTTGCGCTTCCTGTCAATCAATGTATATAACGTATACTGTACAATGTGCCATCCACTCTTCGCCATTTATGCAGCTCCTATGCACCACACGGAATTCGCTTACGGTTTGGCCACCATGAAGTCCACTGTCGAGTGATGGCCTACGAGCAGTAAATGCTCTGTCGTAGCCCGTAGTTGTCTGTAAGACAGCCCACTGTAGTTGTTCAGAGAGGTGATCGGGAGAAATGCAGAACTCTATTATCGATTAAAAAAGCCAATTTACCACTTTTCGAAACAAGTTGCGTTCCATTTCTATATACTGATTTTGTTTGCGAATGGTTCTTTATTTCGGACAGAGTAACATTTTGCACAGAATGCAAAGCCAAAAAGTAGAAACTGGGACGCTTGCACAAACAAATGCTGTCTATTGAATTGAACAGACAGATAAACAAGTATTTCCATTCACCTCCTCAGTCAGCCGATAAGCTGTTCGTAGCGAACGGCAACAGCTGCACTGCGGGCACAAGGGTAAGCCTAAAGTTTTTCATCTCTCTATGATTTGCATTATTGCTGCGCGCACACAGAGAACCAGATGTAAATTATCAGAGGGCGAACTACCTCGTACGAAACCCTCCAAGGTGAGGATATATCGTGACAAACCTTCGTACTGCTCAATGATGGGATTTTCCCGCAATTTCCACGAATTTACAATTCGGAATTCGTACTCCAGAATCCAGAAGATCAGAAGCTATCTAGCAATTACACTACGCGCTCGCACCCTACGTATTTGCTGCGGCTCTAGTCAAAGAATAGCAATGATAGCAACGCTAATTATTGTCAGCTACCAGTTTCAATTCAGGAGCATTTGATAATTTCAATCACTGTCTTATAATACGCTCTTCTATATGCGTAACAACTTAACCAGTTCTCTAGTAGATTCACTCGGTACTTTACATACCCCTTTCAATGGCTTATCATTGCAATCCCGGTAGCATCGAACGACATGTAACGTCCGACTCCATCTGGGGGCACTCCCCGACTACGTCTAAAACAAAGGGGCGAGCACTTTACGAAAGAGAGCCGCTGTGGGTAGTTGGCTGGCTCTAGGGGACCTAGATTAGAAAAGAAACAAACTTGATTAGCCCTAACATTGAGCCGATTTGATTCATTTGCGTTGTGGTTGAACGCTCCGTATGCCGATGGACCGGAATCGTCGAGTTCGCGTAAGGCAGACAAGAAACAGTTAGCTTCTACAAATAGAGGAACTGTCGTTGTCGAGATGTGGTTCAGAATCCGCGCATAGGCACCAACGTGCAACGGAATGCAGAAAAATTTGATTACTGATAAAGTTCATCTAACTAAAGAGACTATGTAGGAGGGGGGGCAACATTATGCAGATCATTGATAGAACTTGATACGCCTTCTAATTGGCCTAGGCGGCGCCTAATGCGGAATCGAAGACGTGCTAACTATTGAATAGATGCGTTCTTGATGCAATCCTTTGTTGAAACGCTATCTGCAAATAGCAGGTCTAATCGCTATGTCAGAGGAAGACAGCTCTTTTTTGGATCTATATGGGAACAGAAAAAATCATCAGGATTATCTATGTCCGAACATTTGAACTGCAGGGATCGATAAAGGCGACAACCTTCCATTCGAAACAGTTGGGCCATATTTAAGGCAGATCTAAGTACTGTCATTTGCTGGCCTGCTTCGAGTTAGCCAGATGAAATCCTTAATAGTTAGAACATTTTTGAATAGAGGCAGATCGTATCTGTTTATATAAAAGATAATTGCATGGCTTTGCTTTTCGTCTGAGTAACGAACTTAACAGCATTTGCTGATATTCCCTTATTCTCGTTTCTTTATGTCGGCAAAGAGCAAGCAAGTTAATGATACTACCGACTCTGTCGGCTTGGCTGTGGCCACGGATCATTCTCTCCGAAGAGGAGTTGGCACAGACGCAGGAAGGCAAAGTGAAATAATGTCAAACGAAACGATGTTCAAAAGTCAGATGCTACAAACAAAAGACAATGAAGCCTGGCGCAGAGGGCTGCAGGCCGACGGAGGTTTCGCTCGCTTGCAACAGGCACGATGATACCCGAGAACTCGATGAAACTTGCCGAGTGCGTCTAGGAGAACGGGATTTTCACGATAGCGGAAACGATTCTGCCATCGTCCACCACAGCGACCGGCATACATCTGATGTAGAAATCGTGGAGCCCACTGTAGCGCAGCTGGTATCACTGCTCCTGTTGGACCACGTCGTCGGCCGCTCTTTTAACTCATCAGGATGCGACGACGCAAGAGGGCAATGCGAATGAAAAGCTAACACACAAAAGGGTCGTGTTCGTGGTCCGAAAGGAACAGCTACCAGTGCGACGACAAACCACTAAAGGCGAAATGAGATTGAGTGTGCCCCAATGGCTATTTCGCGGAGCCTGTTCCTTCGTTTATTTTAAACATGTATTCGCGGTACGGGACAAAGCAAAAAAGGCCAGCGACAGATGACCGACGATCAAGGCGTTCAAATAGAATTTGGTTAAATGCAAATGTACGTACGCGAAGTTATACCGCGACCGTACCGTATTGCATAAAGTCTGTAAATGCAATCAGGTTTCTATACCCACACCTTTAATGGTTCCAGACCTGACCAAAGATAGAGACACCTTTTTCAAACCACGTTGGCTTTTAGTCTCGATTCAACTGTGTACTTTTTACTGTTCCTTGACGCTGGTAGCAGCTATAGCAGTTACCGTGGTGGTTATCCACAACAGTAATGATGGTTAATTCGTACTTTTTAAAAGCAGCTTCTAGGCGCTTAAGCAATGCTTGTTCCATCTCTCTAAGTTGAAATAGCATTGCAGCAAGTCACGAGATAAATGGAAAGTCCGCAGGCCTTAGAAAAAAAATCAGTTTGCTGTTTAGTGTTACCTACATAATTGTACTAGTTATCGTTATATAAATGCGGACACACCCCAGATATCTTTTGATTTCACGGTCCGGCCTTGGATATCGGTTAGCTCAGTCCTAATTGTCGAGCGATACTCAGCTAAACCGTGATACGTGGCAGAAGGTTCATGAATGTTTGATTACTGACAGCCCCTGCTCGTAACCGTGTGGTGGCAATATAATGGAAGGGAACATTCGAAACACATATGCCAGGGTAACGCCATCTGTTAAACCCTGACGTCCTTTCACTGTCCCAGATGACAGGCCAACCCAGTTCCATTGGCCACATCCACTGTTCCTTTTCGATACATGACTGACAAGGTCGTTTAGCCTATTCGAATATCTCTAACACATCTACAAATAAAATATTATTGGCCAACCAAATGCACAAGATTTAGATGTTTCCTTTAGGTGTTTTTGTCGTCAACAAATAAATAACACAACAGATCAGTCTAACTGAATCGAGCTTATATTTGAAAAAAAAAAAAGTAAATTTTATAATAATTCAATAATACCTACTTGATCACCTTGTCCTATTAATAAGGCCACTTGTATTACTACTATTATAATTAAAATTGCTTACATTTGTTTCACCAATAATAAGAGGTTAGCTATAGTACTTTTTTTCCTGGTACTATTGAACATCGCATGAATCACTTGATCGATTACGCTACGCTTTCATTGGCTTGCGTTTACGGGTGACGCTCGATAGTCGATTTTGGCAAGTTTGCTGGTATAAACAGTTTTTTTTTTTTGTCAAGCTGCCAAATCGGACGCGCCTTTCCTGATTTAAGTGAGACAGTATCGTCGGAAATTGAATTTAAACCGCGAGTACTCTTGATGGCAACCAGTGAGAAATTGACGGTATTTTTAAAGGAAACGATAGAGTTTTACAGCGTAGAAGTAATCTGATGGGTGGGTAGTCTGCACAACGTCAAGAACACGCGACAACAACGAAGAAAATGGGACTTAGCCTAACCTGAGAGGGTGAGCTCTTTCGCGATAGGCCGAGGCACCGTTAAGGATACTGGGAAACAGAATAAAGTCAGTGAAAAGGGAACGTATTTGAACATCGTGGATGCAAGCGCGGTTTATGAGTCAATACACAACGAATCTAGATGAGCGACATTAAGTTATCGTGTGAGATGTGATATAAGGCCCTGTAAACTTTATAAGATAATTCTCGCACATTGAAGACGGACTTATGTTTGGTTTCACCCTTTGTATGGATTTATTTTAACTGTAAAAACCAGCGATTTTTAAGATGGCAATATTTGATGATTATCAGGTACGACGGCATTCCATTTGAGTACAAGAGATAAAAGAATTGTAAAGATACGCTTCGAAGGTCTTATATTACCGTCAAGGCTTCGTTTACAACTACCAACTAATATGTCTTATTAGTAATTGTTTGTTTGTTTGTTACTGCCTTCTGCAGGTAACCATTTCATAGGTTGCTAGCGTCCCTACTTCCCCATGTAAACGAGAGCCGTCCTTACCTAGACATTCTTCTACCGGTGCAAAATCGCCAAGGTAATGTTATCATTATCTTCGCGTTATTTAATATACCCCAGGCGTTAAGAAGGAAACGAAGTCGCGCTTAGTCAACGAGTGCCTGCAATCTCGCCAGTTTCACTGCATTCTCCTCATAATCGGAATCATCATCATAACATCATGGTCGTCGTCGTCGTCATCGTAGTATCACAGATGCTGTCATCATCCTTCGGCTTATCATTAGGTGACTGCTCCTCTTTCCTGCCACACAACTCCCTCTATTTTCCTATGGCTTCACCTTTCTCCATCTCTTCTGTCACTCAAATGCTGCATGGGAGATCATTAATATGCTAATTAATATTATTATGTAAACAAATATGCGATGCGGCGACAGCAACCTTGGCAAGCACAAGCGGCTACGGCCGTGACGATGACGCGTCGGAGCCAAGTATGCTCTATGGCAAGTTGCCCCAAGAGGCGCAACTGTTTCGACTCGTATTCGGTTCCTTTGCCACTTCTCGACCCTTGCCCCTCCCATCCCACCTCTGGCTTCCCCGACAGAGGGAAAAGACTAACACGAGAGACGCCGTCGCGCTCAATCGCGCCTGCGGTGCCGGCTTTGCGGTGCCAATCTCGCCAGGATGGCGGCTTCTAGGGAAGGTGACGGTAGTAAATTTGGCTGCAGGCGAACAGATCTGCCGTCGCAAATTTGGTGCAGGCGTGGCGGCAAGAGGACTTCAAGGGGCCTTCTGAAGGGAGCACACGCCGCCTCTGAAGGTGCCGCCTAGATGCTCGAGGAAACCCGGATCGCGCTCTGGCGCTGGCCACACATAGCTCACGAGAAAAGATCGCCCAAGCGAAGATTGCGCTGACATGATTGCTTCACAGGGGAGATTGGCTACGCACACACGAGGAGACCGGGCTATAAGGTTATGCGACGATAGAGAGCTAACGGAGTAGATTGGCCCCGGACGCAATTGGGGTAAGACAAGCAATGGATATGCAGGGAAAAAAAGGGGGAAAGCCAACGGAGATGACGGGGCTATGCGGATCTGCTTGAGGAAACTGAGCTTGAGCGCTGCAGACGCTGCGGAGCTGTAACTGCCCTCCCACACAGTCATTGCGTTGGCATGCACCGTAAGTAAAATACATATTCCGCGATGGTAGCCGCAGGAGGCAATCAAGAGTGGTCAACACGAATGGCAAGCTGATTTCTCCAAAGTAATCAACGGCAGCTAGACGTAGGAACACGTTAAAAAATATAAATGTTATTACAAACGGTGGTGCAGCCATCTAGTTGTAGCTGTATAAACAACATGTCAATAAATTTTATTTCAGTATCTCTTTCGGCTTATTGTCCACTAAAAGATGAGCGTAACGTATGCGGAACCAATGAAATCGGACATTTAACGTAGGCGAGAAAAAAAATATATAATTTTTTAGATTCGTAAATAACAAAAAACTTTACTTACAATATTCTCTATTTTCAGTGACAGCAATAAAACAATAAAGGGCCATATAACGTACATGGAGTAATTGGGATAAAATTTAAATCGCAGTGGCTTCTCAAATGTACGTGACCTAACAATGAGGTTGCCATATCAGTGTTAATTCGCTTACCAGCTAAGCACCTCAAAGTTGTTTTGACTTAGCAGAATGTATATTTCCCGGGTTCGACAAAACTTATCGCCACATGAAATAGAACACTATTATTTACGGTTATTTAGTGATTCGATGCTGGATTGAAGAAATAACGTTGCGCAGGGGCTGATTTCTCCTTCGACGTCGTATGTAGACAAGCCCCAATTTCACACAACTTTGAGTTGCCTTATGTAATAACATTTTTGATTAGTATCTAGCAGGGTAAACGGTTCCTGCCTAGTCACCTTATCTCTTTTTCCAAGTTTGTCCCGCAGTAGGACAGACGACGGTCAACCCTAATAAGTGAAAATTTACCGCTCTTCCCTCAAAAGATATGGAGACCAAAATCCTGAATCAGTGGTCAGCGTAGCCACTAACTAGTGGACCGCACGGGTTTGACGCAAGCGGGCCGGCAAGGCTTCCAGAGTGCGCAAATATGCCCCCACCATTAGTTGTGCTAGTTCCCTCGAAGCTTTCTCTAAGAAGCATTGGCCTGCACAAGCATCTATTATATAATTAGACCAACTCAACTGTAATTAAATACTATACAGAATATGCGCCCATTTGTAACGGCCCGTCCTGGCCAATGCCTTCGCAGATGCGAGTCTATGTCTGGATAGGCCAGTCTGTGTATCTGTGAGTATAAAGTACTGCTACATAGGAAAGGTTCCACAATATAAACGGTGACCAAAGTAGCCGTCAGACGGCGGGTACACTAGTCCCAAGTGGGACACTAGCTGGGTCTGTTTAACTCCGCTGTCCTGGCAGAGCAGTGCTAGATGAGCTGGGCAACGGGAGTCTGTTGTATCATGGCGTAGAGATGTGGGTAAGGCTGGCGAAAGTAGAGACTTTGGAATCAGGCCTCTCCTTCCCATCTTCCCCTTCCGTTGTATCCCTTTTCCATAGGTTGGACCACATGATTCCCATATGAATTTCACTCCTTGCCATGGATCACCTCCCCCGCTTACCTATCCCGACAGTGCCAGTGCACCTCCGTGATACATCCTCCTGCCAGTCTTCTTTTCTTTGCTAGTCGTTACAGGCCTTTAATGCGGCACATTGCGAAAGATAGAGAGACGTTCCACGCACGGACTTCACGAACGTGCCGCAAACGCGTATCTAAGATACATTTCGGTCTAAACGACTCTACACGGTTTAGTACCCGTTGCTACCACCATGGGAGAAAAATTAGTACTTAGCAGAATTATGATCTACCTGTCTGTACCTTATCCCCCAGTTTCCTCCTGTCTCACGCAACTGTTCGCCCTGCCACCCCTAGACGCAGCGTACGTAGCCGTGCTGTGAGATGGAAAATAAGAAGATCAGAAGGTACCAAGAGGTGCCGTCGCATTTACACGACTGTCTTGCGCACTGCACTTTTCAGGAAGGAAAGAGAGCGAGCAGAGGGAAAAATTAAAGTGAGCTCTAAGTGCTGTGTAATGTAGAGTTCCTCTCGTTTGTTCTGCGACTGCGTGCAACTTGGCACGGCGTCCATTGTCCACAGTTCCGCTTTCGTCCTTCTAGTGATGATCACTGATGTGTAACCGTTCCTTCATAGACACACAGGTGCACAAAGCATTCGAGTAGTAGTAACAAATACCGAGCTATATAGACGCATATCATACGCATCCACGCAGCTGGCCAGTGACCAGTGACCAGCTCGTCGTTTTCGAGTCAGCCGACGAATCGCTCGCCTGAGTAGTTCCTAATAGCATTTGCATCTTCATTTCGGGTTTAGGCTCTTAGCCGGGCAACAGCAGCGGCGGCGCCAACAATCCAGCAGTAGCACGAGCCGTCACAGACGCGTTAGCGTACAGCTCACGCGCAGCAGATGATAAGCAGAGATCGGACAGAGTCGGTCACTTTTGCACACACACATATATAGATATGCAAGCCGGTCGGCCCAGGATCACACAGTCTCAGAACAAGCTAGTCTGCTCTGGCTTACCTACGCAGCGAACCTAAATACAAAGTGGTCATCGTTGAGGTGCTCCAGTGAATGCTAACCGGTGGCGGCAAGCTTGCCCCTCGGTCTGGTAACGCGCACTTATAATCATCATTGCCGCTAGGGCACAAGGGAGCTAGCGACAGCAGCGCTGGTGGCATCCATTGCCATGGATTTAGTCATTGCATTGTAGCTAGCTCACTAGAGACCCATGCTTCTAATTAACTTAATTCGCGCTTGTTGCCCGAATAAAAAATATCTTTTTTGGTGTCCAATCCAACCTGACCGGAGCTAGCCCGTTGCAGCCAAATGCTTTGTGCTTGAGAATACCTCTCCTGCACTCGCGGTGCCCCTTCTTCCAGTTAGGCCTTGCACACAGCCTCTTCCATTTTCCCTTTGGCTTTCATTCCCTCCCGTATCACCGCACACTCGTTGCTCTCTGGGTGACTACAACGACTTTAGGCTCGTATGGGCCTGTGGGCATTTAGTCGAATCTATGAACATCACAGTAGCATGATAAGCACGGATGTACTTATGGATGTGATATATTTGCTAGGGTTTTTCCGGTGTCAATGTCGCGTCTTCTATGTATGTGCAATGCGCGAGTGCTGTGCACTGTTATGTTTTGTTTAAAACAAGGCTTCGCCTTTGTGCAAGCGAGCTAATTTCTTCGTTTGCTAATCAGCGTTCACTCTGTTCAATTTGAGAGGCAAGCGGTGAATTACCGCGTGCACAGAAACGCATGAAGTATGCAATGAACGTAAAAGCGATTGAACCTCATACAAGCAGGATCTATTGTTTTTCAGGAAAAATCTGTCAGAAAGTATAGTCACATGTATGTTCTATCGAAAATACGATATAGTAATTATGCACGACTTCAGATCAAACATGATTGATATATATTATAGTCAATATGGTCAAGTTGACGTTTTGGTTCCCTGCACGTACTTCGTGCAAGCATATTACTAGTACTTATAAAAAATATGATTTTTTTAAATGTGCATTGGAATATGCACGTATAAACGCGGTATGTTAGGCGGTATCACGTAAGGCATTAATAAGTAATATACAAACGAGTCGGTATTACGCTATAACGTGTTCCCGTCCAGGACTATAGACAACGGAAATTGTCCTCTCAAAAGGTGCTGTGATCATGAAAGACTGACAGAAGCCTCGCGCGTGAGACCTATAAATTTCTGCGCGGAAGCCGAAAATTTTCCTTCAGTCGCTTTTTTTAGTAGTCACGTTTGAATTCAAAGTGGCTCTTACCATACCAGCTTTTGACTCCTTTATTAACTGTACAATATGAAATAGTGTGCTCAGAAATGAAATTTTCGAAACACATTGAAAAAGGCCACTTGTGAGTATGTGCGGAATACTAGGGGTCCATATAATTTAAGATCGTCATTATATAATTTAAATAAAACAATTAGGCCCTTCATATTATAGATAAAAACGCCCAATAATATTGGATGAAGGCGCACAATGGTACAGTCTCGCAGGACACCGGATAGGCCAGCTTCTGTGTAAAATTTTACATGGAAATATCTTCTTTTTATTTATACCACTGTTACGAAGGGTCAATAAATTGTACGCTTGCGAGCGTTAGGCAGATTGCCTAAGAGTATTAGGAATACAATATGTGGAGGCAAAAGAAGCATCGATTGAACCTGATACAACTAGCACGTATGCTGAAAAATCGAAGGCTGTCTAAAAATCTCTTGACAGCGCTGCTGCAGAATCATTTGTACTATGTATATGTTGTCGTTGACAGGACTACGGCGCTCTTCGATTTGTAAGTATCCGGATGACGTTATTACACAGGTTATGGTACATTGCTCTGCGTAAAGCCCCTAGAGGACAATCTTCGGCTTGATTAGTATTCAGTTCTTCTTTAATTATTGAATTTTTTAAAAAATAAAACATCTGTAGGGACTTCGTTGTAAGATCTGAAGAGCACAGACAACTAGGAATTATTTATTCCGCATCCTTGTTCCGTAGCTATTAAGAGACTAGAAAACGTAAGCAAGGAACTTCTTGCGTTCGTTATGAAGTATAATTTAAGGTTCTCCTCCGTTTCGATCTATGCTTTTATTCAATCAGCAATTATCAGGATCGTTTCTAATGACTTCAATGTTCTAATGCTACCAAGCCTTCCATTTACAATGTCCATCTCGGAGATAGATCTCCTTCTTTATTCTGCATGTATAAGTATGTTATTGTAGCGGATACGTGTGACATCAGACTCACTCAGACATAGGTTAACAGTCAATTTCCGACTCGGACAGGAAGGCAAACGCGTTAAGACTGTTACAAACGAAGTTCTCGACGATCCAAACACTGGGACTTCTGGCATCGGGACTGTGATTACAGTGATCAGAACGAGGATTAAACCTAAAAATCGCAGATAGACTGAGGCGAAGCAAATTTTGTATTGTGAACTGGTGGGTGATATTGGTTAGACTACTCGTCTAGAATCAGTTTTTACCTATCGTTCCATGTCACGTTTGCTAACTTTATTAGTCAATCTCCAGAGCTCGATGAATCTGTCAGCCGGCACCCGCCAGGTAACTCAGCCACCGCACCGTGTCTCGACTCATAGGGACCGCAGTTTCGATCAGTTGTTCGCTTATGACAGGACTAGTTTTATCTGAACTAGCCAGCCCTGCATTTGCCACTTCCTCGGTTGTTGGTCCTACCCCACAATCAACACCCTGTCTGGAAGACAACACTCTGCGGTGCACAAGAACAGCGACTCTGTTCAATATCATTTTGTACTCGAGTTGGCCTAGCAACAACTTCTACGTTGCTACCGGCGGCTGGACGGCCTTCTGCGAGCCCAGGTAAACCGATTGATGATGGCCGCTCGATGCTGCTATCATCACCGCGAGCGCCAATCACGTCGATGCTGGCTGGCTGGCCGGGTGCGTCTGACACGATCGGCCATGCACAGATCAACACTATATACACTACTTCGAAACTATACGAAAAAGGATGGGATGGCGTCGTATATCTTACGAGTTTTCAGCGTACGCACAAAATTGACGCGCGGTCCAGGACGAACGTGTATCACATCAACGTACCGGGTAGAACTAGTCGCTCCGGAGCTCAAACGTAAAGCTGTAACAACGTTCACATTAGATAATCATATATTGGACAGGTTACGGATGGCCAAAGAAACAAGCACAATAAGTAGGTAGTAAAAGCACGTAACTTCAAGCTGAGAGACTAAAGGGTACTTATAGTTTAAATAATATCGAAGTAATATTCATTTGCCATTTGGCAATTATACGATTTGGCATTTATATTTTATTATGTTTGAACAAGATTTCTGAAGAACAAGAAGACTGATTCTACTAGCGCACCAGATCAACCAAGTAGATTCCGGCGCTGTAAATGTAGTGTAGGATTCTACTGAGGCGTATATATATATTAAACTATACTCGATATTGCATATTATTTCTGGCAGGTACCAATGCCATCTGCATGCTTTTTGTTGATATTCCTTAGATACAATAATGATATACTATCATGTCCAAAGTAACGCTGCAGTGCAATATATATATATATATATATATATATGTATACGGGTGTTCGTAATGCTCATCATCTTCCTTGAATTCCCATCGTGCTCTAACGGGGCCGTCGTCCCTTCCGCGCACGTTGCGCTGCAAATGGCTTGAAGCGAGATTACATGCGGAGGTGGGTACGCAGATGCCATTTGGCGGGCATAAATTCAAATTCTTTTCCACCTCGAACTGTGAAAAAGGAAGAAGTGTGATGCTAGTGTATGGGTGGGGCAACCTCTAAAGGGACGACGGCGTGTATTGGTAGTGGCACCATAGCGCCGTAGTTGCATAGTACAGGACCATAGTACCCCCGCGTGTTCCCCTAAAGCTTCGGTGACGAGGGTGATGGACAAAAACAGTAAATAAGCACTGGAGAGCTTCTCCGAATGAACTGAGTCACAGAGAGATAATTACCGAGATTAAACGGGAGATATATGCAAATTCAGGGTAAGCAGAAAGAAAGCTGGAGATGCTGAACGCGTACCAACCGTTAAAGAAGAAAATACTTTTCCTTTCACCGGTTCTTTGGGCTCGGATCTACTTTTAGCTGTGTTGGGTCGGATCTCGTTTCGTTTCATGATAAGAAGCCCATGCAGACCATAGGAGCAAGTATGCCCCCCTCGAGAACTGGTGTACCGTAGTAGTAGTAGTCCATATGTGGGTACTGCGGCTAAGGAGAAATCCAAGTCGAGTAGTTTATGATATAAACGATCAAGCCTAATTATGCTGTGTTTCATCTGTAGGTATTGGCTGTTATACGAATCGCTCGTAGGAGAAAAAGGCTGCTCTCAGAAAAATCGTCCAAAAAGAACAGGAGATAATCCACGTATCCTTTTCAATGGAGCAGGTCTGTAGTGGTTTTGTAACAATGAATTCGTTTCCCTTAATGAAATGCGGCTGACACCACATAAAAGTGAGGGCTTGCTTTTTGATTCAACATTCCCTTTCACCCAGACAGCCAAAAGCGATTCATTCGTTAGATTAGCGGTCAGAACAGAGTGAAGGCGGTATTGGATGCGTTGGAAAAATGGGGCATGTATCTCGAAAAAAACGCAGATTTTTACTTCTGATCATTTAGCAGAAGGGATACCGAGGTGTTAAGGTTAATCGGGTCTACAATACACTTGTCAGCATAATGATAATCTGAAATAACCCAGTATATAAATCGATTCACGCGATTATTCTTTGTTTTTTCCGCGTTAGGATAGTTCTGCTACAGATTCTAATCATTGGCAGAATGCGATTTTAAATGATCCTACTTTCTTCGCAGGAATCCTATAGCAATATGCATTTCATCCTATCGATATTCAAACCCCACTTTCACTAGCCGAAGACTATGGTCAGGCTTTACGAGAACTATTTTGTGCTTTTTTTGTTACCGGACAACTGGCGATTTCGCAATAGAACTATTCAGTACAACAAAAATGCCTAGTAAAACCGCTCTTATCGTTTGGCTTGATCTAGGTCTCTAGTTCCACTTAGAATAAGACGATGGTGACGACGACAACGACAATGAAAATATGTTCATCCGACGTCGCTAGCCATTGGCCGTAAAAAAACGCCGCGGTGCGTCCATTGTGCGCTACGATTTAATGGGTCATACATTGGCGCTATACAAAAACCGTACTTGCCCAGCGCGAAAAGGATTAATGACAGCATATCCGATTGAAAAGCTAATGGTCCGTAGACAAGCGGCGGCAGTAGTAACCCTTGTAGTAGCAGTCAGTGGCGGAAGGCTGTGTGCGAGACGAAACCCTGCAGCTAAGTGCACGCTGCAAGAAGCTAAGGTTTCGCTCTTTTTTGGCCCGGTTGTCTGGTCCGGCCCGATCTGGTTACCCAACGGGCTGAAGGGCACACCCTTGACATTCCGGTTCACATAGCCAGCTCTGCTAATGGACATTTATTGGTCGTTTTTACTCATCATATATTGGCTCGTCCAAGCGGAGGCTAGGGTGCCAGCAACGAATGTACTTGCCAGTCGGTCGATCCGGTGTCGGTCAAAAGTGGGAAACGGTCTTCGATCGCGTTTGCACTAAACTCGAAGTGCAGGAGGCCATACCGGTAAAAGCGCACGAATTGTGCCCCTTCCTTCACTAGAAATCTCTCTCGGATAACTCTGCGTTCAGGAAAACGTTCATAGGAAATGGAACAATGTGGCATGACATGGGACCCAGCAAATGTATGTACGTCTTTTCGACTTTTCACATTTGAATACATTTACATATTGGTCGTTGCACTTCTGATCGTGAAGTTGCAAAGGTTTGTATGAGTAACAGGTACTTGTGAGGGTTATTATTCTCTATAGTCTAGTCTTAAAGCGAAAATGTGCGGTATTATTACTATGGTTAGTTTCTGTTCTAATCCTCTAGCTATTCCTGTTCAAGTTTATTTAAGAAGGTCCAGAGACCTACTGAAATGTGGAATTTTAATGGAAGTTATTAATCGAATAGGCAGATACGCGCCACCCAGTTTTCAGCTTAGTGACAAATGTTTATTCTTTCCAGCAAATTTATCTATAATACTAGAGTTCGCCTCATTCACCGAGTTTGAGTTGGTCTTAGGCTATGGACTCAATGACGGCCTTAGTCTAAGGTTGAAGGCCACGGTCGACGTGACGACCCTGCTCCACGTGATTTGTCCGTCGGCTGACATCCGATAGATGCGGGCGGATTGAGTAACCATAAAGTGACGTTTCGACTCAGCGGTCAAACCATGCACAAATTGTGTTGGCCTTCAATTGACCTCTCAGTTATTTTAGAAGCTTAGTGGGCTAGCGTCACATTAAGTCGATGCCCGTGGGTCAACAAACGGACCCTATTTCTCAGACAGATATATAATATATATAGAAATATAGACGCCACCAGCAAAAAGAAGCGAGGTAGCAGATTTAGTACGAACAGGCAGGGTTTACTAGCAACAACAGGCTCAGCAACTAAAAAGGAATTGGTCTCGTTTCTCTGGACTGACTCCCATATGATCCTTATGTGCGAATGCTAGAGCATCCAACAAGCAAAAACAAACCGTACGTGAGATTGAGAAAAAGCGCTTTAAATAGATAGAAAATTGAAATAAGAGCTATACCAGCTATCGTTCTGCTAGCAGTAGAGAGAACCAGTGGATGTCTGTGTATACTGTAAGTATATCTATTATTTCTGTAGTATCGTCAAGCGGCTGCGGTCGAAGCCCCCGGTCTCCAATAAGCCGACCCAGTTGCGAAGCATTAGGCGATTATATGACGTGTTCAGTAGGCGTGAGGGCGATGTTTACGACCACAAGCAGGCGGTGATGGTGATGGCACGGGTACTAGTGGGGGGGTCCCGTTCGGGAGGCGGTAGCGGCGGCGGCGGATGCCGGTGGATAGATGATGGCGGACGGCCTGGTCATGGATGAGCTTTCTTCCAACCCCTCTGTACCCCTCGCTATGCGCCTTTGAACGCATGACTCCTCACTGCAGCGGTTTCTGCTCGCGCAAAGAGCTAGCTATGGCAGCAGCAAAACCTGGGGTTTCGAGGGGCCAGCGGGTAGGGGATCATCTACCTTTATCCGAGCCAAACTTAGCTTCATCGGTTGGCATCACAATGCCTCATTGCAGTCAACCAATGTAAAGTTGGACTAAGGGAGCTGCTAGCCCTGTTCACCGCAATCAGAGAGTAGTAGAGACCAATGCTGTTACCATGGATGGCTCGTGCTAAGATCATAAAGCAATTCCATCGGCACATTGGCCCTGTTCCCTTCACCTTTCTTTCCGCAACCAACTGCCTTCCCGTCCAGGCGCAACGACGTCCACAACACAAGTAGTAGATAGACGTTGAGACAAGCGCAGGAAGGCCATTGCGCAAGCTACTACCGGTTTGCTGCTTCGCCGGCTGGCCAACCATCCATACGATCATAGAGTGGCAGATAAGTACTTTTTGTATAGGGGTGTTAGCTACCCTAACCAGCCACATATGGGCCGCGGTCGCTGGAGCAGTCACCTATGCCATGATCCAGTTGCTTTCTCGGGTACAGATCTAGTGCGAAAAACCGAGCCACAAGGTGCTGCCAGGCCATCAGAAGGAGCCGCCTTCATAGCGGTAAGAATGTAGATACAGATGTTGCAGTTTATCCCCGCGGCACCTTCGAGTGTGTGGGCCCCAGGCGTGTGTGCCTTTACGTCTATAGCCTTAAGGCTCGTGCTGCTGCTGTCGGCTTTGCGGCAAGTTACTTAGCAGGCGTAACTTCAAGCATACCGAAGGCCAAGTATCTATGTGTGGTAAGTGTGAAAGAAACTCACAGTGAACATTATGCGATAACAAACGAATAAACACAACGCAACAATTAAATACCACTCAAACATTTTTTGTGCTTTCGCGAAGACTACGATTCTCGGTATGTCGACGGCTAACAGGAGTGAACAAATAGGGCAGTGCTCACGTGAACGAAGATTGAAAACGTCGGGAGTTGTACTACGTCAAGCTACGATAGAGTGTCGTGCAGTTGTTGTACCAGCCAACTCTAGGATCTCGAGCACAACAGTTTCGTCATAATAATCTGAGTTATGTCGTCTTTGTTTCATTTTAAGGGTAGAAATTTTGGGTCTCAAATAACCTTCTGTTAAGGTCTACCGAAGAGTCATTGTAGAATTTTTTTTTACTCCTTTACCGATTTAATATTAACAATCCAAAACGGGTATATATCTAGCAACATCTTGGATTATAGAACTCGTATCTGTATCCGATACTGATATTGCGAATCGTTCGTACTCGACTTCCATTGCAAACGGGCTCCTTATATACTTTGAAAACGACGCTTTGACACACGACATTTGCGGATGTCGGCTTGCCCTATTTTTCATACGATCAGGAAAAAAAATTCAGCCATCCGTATTTACAATCCACATACAATTGCACAGTAGAAACGCGTACGCGTCGCCTTTTCCGGAATCGATATTTCGGCTATGCCCTCACGTCTAACAGCAGTCACAAGCTGCTTTGCCTCGTATTCAATACGCAATTTAGTTGTTTTCTAATATGAAACAAGCGCGCGTTTTTCGGGGTCCTTCGCAATCGAATGTCCGTAGAAGCATAGGCCCAACTCTGTAAGAAGCTCCTTTTGTGTAGTGGTGGTCATTGATATCACTCAAACTATAAGAGACACAAGATGTCTAAATTTAGGTGAGGTAATATAATAAATGACCTGTTTATCTTTACGCTGTGTACTTACATACATTTTTCTGGGATCTGTAAGACAAAAGCCAATTCTAAAATATGCCGATATCTCATTTAGTTGATTGTTTTGCCCGAAAGTCGTTTGTGTTAGCCTAACCGTAACCGCCCCTAAGAATGTGAAATTATCAGCTCCTAAACTTCTCTGATCTGGAATAACGTTTGGTCATGCTTCAAAAGCTTTTATATTATCCCGAAAAAGACCACTTGCCTCGAAATCATTGACCGTGGGTCATTCCTATGCCCCAATGTGTGCTCTGGCGAATACTTGACGCTTGTATATCGGTGCCCGCGAGTGAAAAAGGTCTCAGCTATTATAGACTGCGACTGAGCGTCAGCGTAGAGGGAAAGAGTCACTGGGAAAGTATCTCAATAAAAATGTCTTGCTCGTCTCGCCATATATCAACCGATTTGGCCATAAAATAAGCCCTGAGAGTAGACAGCATTGATTCGAGAGGTTATCTGCTTTAACTCTTTCAGAAGTGGAAACGGGCGCGTGGGGAAGCTTTCGCATTGGAGTCGCTGTCGTCGCCGCGAATGGCAGACACGCTGGCCAAAAGCTTAGCGTGACGGCAATGGTCTGTTCACTCGAGGCGGTTGCGCAGCCGCGGCAGCAGCGAAGGCAAGGCCTGCCAGCGCTGCCTAGGGCTAAGGAAGGGCGGCCCGCATTTCGTCTGGTTGGATCCGGTCGAGAAGTTCCGATATAAGCATATATGGGGCTGCATATATATTATATCGGCTCTTCCGGCTTGCAGCCAGCAAGCACTTTTGCGCTCCGTACGCAAAGGGGTTGCCCTGTCCACAAACGTACATATGTAGGATGGTCAAACAGAGGGAGCAATGTAGAGAAGACCAAGTATGAGGTAGTAGACCAAACTCTACTCATCCTGGCGCTATTGAGGAGCTGTCGTAGCCATGAATGGCCATGAGTACGGGTGAGTATGACGGGCCATGCCTTCCCGGCCCTAGCTTCTGTCTGCTGGGAGAACATTGCCTACATCCGTTCGAAAAACGACGTATTTGCCTACCGTTGTAAGCACCGATGTGGGCCCGGCAGCAAGGTCTTTGCAAGGGTTACCTTTCCCGCTCCGTTTAGCCCCCACTGCGCTAGTTTTGCCACTCTGCGCATATTCGTATGTATACCATACGCCGACCCACCAAACGGATTGGCAGCTGCTATCTACTTCCCCGACTCTGCTCTCATTCCGTAAACCCTATGATAGGTCTGCATACTCGCCTGGCATATGGCTACACCTTCGTCGTTTGCTCTCGCTCATCGCGTTCGAGTATAAAAGCAGCAGAATCGAGAGTCATTCACGATCAGTCTTCCTGCGGCCTGCTAGGAATGCCAACGGTGACTTACATATATTTGCCTTTAAATTTGCTCGTTTTGCCTAAATTCGACGAGGAGGAATACCATTATTATCATCATCGTTGCAAAACTCTTCATCGTCGTCATTGCTGCCTATGGCTGCTCTATTGAGGCATCGGCAGCGGGATTTAGTAGGGCCTATAAGCGCGTGGGCGTCTTCGGGTTTACGCATAGCGAGCGCAATGCATATACGCAGCGTATGCATGTTTCTCATAAATGCGAATTGACGCCATTGCAGTGGCAGTAACGCGGCACATAGTAGCGCATGAAAAACATGGTCGCGTAGCCTTGCGCAGTCCGCCGGCGAAGTGGCATCACTGATTACATTTCGTTCTCTAGATTCGTTTCTACTTTTCCATACGTACGCGCCTATTATAGTTTATATTGCCTTCTCACCCCGCGTCTAGCTATCCATTTCGCTATAGCCTTGGTCTGCGTCTCATTTCGAAGCTCAGACTTTCCAACCTCGTCTATGCTGGGAATTCTTGCTAAATCTATTGCAACAGCGGGAAAGACAGCAATTGCAGCCTTCGTGGCAGGAGGGTTAATGCTATAGCACAGCGGGACAGCTAGGTCCCCACCGCATAGAGTCGAGAGCGTACATACAACATTTGGACTCATATCGCTCGAGGTTTGGTCACGATAAACTAGCTAATATAGTTTGCCATTTTGATTAAGTGCTGTTTTCATTTCTCGATCATTTGCCGGGTGAAGGATGGTTCGCGAAGGCGAGACAAGCGGCGACAAGTGTTACTTAGATATTATGGAAATATTTACCACGAGGCCATTGTGAAGTTTGATAGTAAACATCGTAGATGCAGCGTGAGAGCTAGAGCTCGCATAGCGTTTCATGTTGTTACAAGGATTTGGAAAGTCGGATGAGGGTTTAAATAGGATTCAAGTGACCGCCTGATTTAGCAGGAAGAGTGCCTGTACTCAACTGCTGGTGCCCTTAGAAAATAAGCTCCGTAAATGTACGAAATGTTTTTGGCTTGACTTATGCTACGTATACACAAATACCGTCAGAAGCTATCGATAAGGCCGTTTATGCGCCAGGAATGACTAAACTATGACCTACAAGGCAAGTTCCGTTGCAAAGTTCTATTCTCCTAAATCTACTGTTTTATCTTATGAAATACTCCCTATGGAAAAAAGTTTTGAAAACATTTCTGAACTAATATGTGCGTTTCTTGCTTTTCTCTTTGTCAGCCAGATTCATGGGGTTGGCTTAGAGTGTGCTTTCGTGCAGAGGACGTGCACATACATGGATCTATTCGTCAATACAAACTTTGGCACGAAGGCATTTTCCTGTAAATTTTCATAACAATAGTGAAATATGAGTTATTATTGCCGCAGTCGCTTTAGTTAAAGCCATCGTGTATGCACGCAGGCACCCCTCGTTTCGGTACGACTTAGCGTGGCCATTGCCTCCGCTGGCACTGATACTCGAAATGCTTTGAGTTTAGTTGGCCGTAGGCGGTTGGTTGGCAATGGATCTTCACGGATTTCTTCTCAGTATATTATGAGTATCAGGCAAACGACAATCGCCTTCCTCTCTATGGGTAATTTGACGCGCTGCTCAGGCTCTTACAAGTTGTGACAATGCGACTCCCTATCCTGATGCCCTGTTCCTTTTTCTAGGCGCGCCCTTAGCAGTACCACCATTGGTCGGACCGATTTTTCAATGTCCAGATTTTGAATTTTTCGAAAAGTCCGCGTTTCATCTCCCGCGCACTCTCCCTTTCGTTTTTTCTCTCGACCTTTCGAGCGCCCATCTGAGCCGTTCCACTCCCCATTCAGAACCAAGCGACGAATCTCCTCTCAAACGAAGCTCACGATTCGTTCGTCGCCGCAAGCATTCTCGTCCTAGCCGAGAAAAGCAAGACACGTCTTTCGATGATGGCGGATGGACCGGGTCGCGGTAGAGACCCAGGGACCCAGAAACGGAAGAGACTCTAGAAGAGGAATCAGCGCCGAGCGGGGTTACGAGGCGATTGAGAGCTGGCGTAGGAAAACAGGGTAGCGGTGAGACGCAGACAGCTCCCTATATGAGAAGAAAGATATGGCGTTGCTGGTCAACGAGCCGCGGCTTCCTGTTCCGTAGTAGTCGCCGATGACCACGATCGGCCCGGATCCGGGCAACGGTATGGGCTAGACGAACTCAGGCAAGGAGAAAGAGAGGGTTCTACAAGGAAAAGATTTAGGAGCGAAGTGTACGGCATTGTCGATGGAAGCCTGGGTACGATGGGCTGCTGGTGACTAGATTTTTGTCAATAGTAGATTACGAATAATTACGAACGCTGTTTGAGACAGATTTGTTTAAGGTCTCCTTGAGGCCTGTGTTTTAAAAACGTACGTTTTTTTATATATACAGAAGTGTGCAGTATTCTCTACACGACAGCGACGCATTATTGTGTCCCTTTGAGCAGGTAGCACATGGGCCAGCAAGGAAGAAATATGTATTTTACTTTCCCACTTGCGAGCATTGACTTGCTGCCACTTACGAGTTCATACAAGAACTCTCCGTTGATGCTTACTTTGATCTCCTAAAAACTTCTAGAATATTATTTGCGATACCTTTTGTATCGACATCCTCTCAATTACCGTCGTACGCCTTCTATCTGTGCACCTGGTAAGATTTTTAAATGCAAAGAACACTAGTTTGTCTAGCAAAGTGCCTGTGTCACAGTAGAAGCAAAAGCCATCATCACTGGGGCGACAATCAGCTGATTGAAAGACGGGGCAAAGAGGGTCTAAGAGAGTTATGAGCTATGGGCTACTACATTCGATATAAACAGATACGCAAAAGGGAATCAAAAGGAAAAGTAGCAACGCCGATTTCTCGACTAAGCGTTGAGGTGAGAAGGCTCTAATCATTTGCTCCTCGAAGTGATAAATGAAGCGCTGGGAAGGAACTGCTCTTACACCACCCGGGTCCCCCGTAGAAAGACCGACCTTAGTTCACCCGAACGGCTCCATAACTCGTCTCGCACGATCACCACTGCTGCCACAAGGCCAATGTTATATGTGCTTGAGTTTGTGAGTCTATGTATGCTTAACAGTAATGCATCGCCCGATCTCACACACAATCACACAACTGATTTGTATTCAGTTTGCGGACAGTCGCCGCTGACTTGTTAGTATGATATATTGCAGTCATACCTCACACCCTGATCTGATAACCTCCGTTTTGAAGTTACGGACACTTAACTTACTTCCTCCACTTACCGTTGCTTCTTAATTTTCGTAGTTCCATCTGTCCTTAGCACTAACAAAACACAGCGCTGAAATTTGCTTCAGATAACACTAGCTTTAGTCGGTCAAAAAATTTAGTAGTTTGTGGTATATGCGGCTTTTCGGCTCAGCCTTGGCAGCAGATATTTTTTACTAGCTTCGCCTGTGAACAGCCTATACATACAGCATATATCGAACAAATAAAGAAGACTACTTGATTATTATAAAGAAAAAAAAGCATAGTAGAAAAACAAATCGAAGTCATGAGAGCTGAGGAAAAAGCGGCAGTTACTAAATAGGGAAAAACAGGCACGGGATCAAGACCTTCTTGCTAAATGAATTGACTGTTTGTCCTATTTTTTTTTCTTTCACAGGCTTGTTTGCCACTGTTCTTACTATGTGTGCCGGTGGCTTCATTTGATCGAGTTTCGTGTACGTGCATTGCCTTTTGTATCGTCCAGCACCCAAACCTTAAAAAAGAAAATTCCCTCTATAATCTAATATCTCAACTGCTTCATCTGTAAAGCTATCTTCTAGTTGCTACAACAAACCAAAGAGGATCGGTCGGAAGGAACTGGCCCTTTTGTCGCATCGGTGATAAGTACGGCAAGAAGCCGACAAAACCTTGGTGAAAACTTATTATTCATTAAATACGATTCAGATAGGTCTCGACAATTTCTCTTGGAGACGATGTCGCGGTACCGTGTACTTTGACCGCAGATTCTCCTAGCCGTATCAGGAAACAAATGGATATAAATGAATCCCAACGTGTATAGTTGAAGCTGGGATCAATCGACTGATCGTGCATTAACACACCGCTTTATTGACTTTGCTCCCTGTGCTCCGAATGGTCAACGGGCATTGATTATAGAGCTACTCTTTCTCCCAGTTCCTATTACATAACACCTTATAATTTTCTGTTTGCTCGGTAAATGCTTTGTGAATAGTCATCCGTTTTCTAAGAAGGTTTCCAGAAGGGTCGTTGGCGAGAAAGCGATATCTCGATTATTATTTCACACCATAAAATCGTGCGACTTGCATCTGTAGGGTAAGCCCTTTAAGTCCTAACTATAAAATATTGCCTTCGTCCTGGTAATTAAATTTTGCCTAAAAACAAACAAAATTCAGTGCAGAAAATCGAAAGACTAGCAAAAGATCAACCAAATAAATAAAAAATCGTAATCAAATAAGTAAAACAACGCTCCCTTATAGAATTGTTATAACGATCTGCATAAGGTGTGTGTTTTCGACATATGACTTTTATTTTGTAAAATAAACGCGTATGGAATTAATTCGCTAAACAAAGACGGTTGCCTGGTTGCGCTTTAAGGCCAAATACTTAAATATATTAGCTTGATAATGTCAAGTGGGATTGGTCTCGCTGGCCCACAAAGGCCAGTCGTCCTATTTGACACCTTTTGTTTGCTCCGTACATCCGTGCACATTACAAAAAAACTTTATGTGCATTTTTAGAACATGGCAGTACGGTTCCGATAATAAAGTTGTTAGCCGCGTCATCATGTTATTGAACAGCTGCCAAAAACGACGTGTCCTCTACGTAGGCTTAAACGGAAGCCTAAAGAAAACTAATTGGCCTATCTGGCCGTTCCTACTTAGAGCCTGTCAATAACGTTCATCATGGTGCATTATATCTGCAGAAATAATTTCGATGACTATGGTCAAACCGACGGACGCGTGACCTGCGTTAGATGGACTGATTGTTATTATAATGATAATTAAGTAGCAACTTATCGTGCGTTGAGGTGTGCACAACAATGCTCATAGATATCATCATAGTGCCGTTACTCATCAGTAATCTGTTAGCTGCAATGGCGAGGTAACATCCTCAATACTGCTGGTCTGAAGTTATTTTTTTCGCAGTTACGTAGCTACCTATTCAACGAATCTGCCATTACAGAACTATAAGTTCGTAGAGGTTTTTTTTCTTTGTTGTTGCCAGACAATTCCTACTCTTATTTTTTGTATATACTAGCACACCGACGGCAATTGTTTAGTTTTTGTCCAAATTGAATCTTCAATGTCACACGATTTTGGCACTATTGTGATCAAGATGGGTGTCATAGGCGCGTTAAGGAGACGACTCTTTCAGTCGCATAGTTCGTATGTCGTATGTCTGTGTATACTAACAACTACAGATCAACTTCAGTTATCGAGTTGTCGTAGATCGCCCGCGGCCGCGGGCGAGCTTTCATCATCTACGCAGTCATCGTCGTCAACCTGGTAGCCAGGCCTAAACAAGCGGCTTCTATCGTCCTTTACTGCTGCAGTCTCACGGCTTACATCGTGTCACAGGGACGGATCGCGAAACCTAGACAATGTGGCGTGTCTGTGTAAATCGCGGACGGCTGTTTATCGAAAACAGGACCGTACACCAGGACCGTTTGAAAGCGCCTCATCACCAAGTGTTTATGTATAATACCAGAATCGCTTGCGTAGTGACTATCTCGTATTATTGCTAGCGTAGCTGGTTGATCGGCATGTACTACTCTTGCAACGAGTGTACTTACTGTGCAATCAGTTTAGTGACCGTTACAGCATTTGTATCTCTGGGTCTGCCTGTGTGTGCTTGTGTACAAGGTGCGGTTCAACAATGCTTTGTAATGGTCGAGTCACTCGCGATCTGTTGGCCGATGTGTTCACCGTTATCGCCTTTATCAACACCATTCAATGTATTGTACCTGCGTGTCCTGAAACAGGACACCCGCAGACGCCCTGGATTGTGCAAATGCGCTCATAGACATTGAGCAACAGACGTAACTTGAAAGCATGTAGAGATCACCCGAAGAAAAAATGAAGCGAAAGAAAAATCGCGAACGCTTACTCGTTTTTCCCTTTTCTTCTATTCGAGATTGGGTGCGTATATATGGGTGTGTGAACGCTGATTGGAGACTGCCGCTCGCCTGATTCTGATGACGCCTCCCTTCTTTGTTCATCGGTCGTGTTTGCTGAAGTCGAAGAAATAGCAGAATTTTGTTTATTAGTTAGCTAACTTGTTTACATCGAAATAAATTCATTTAAAGGTAGAACGAAAGGGGAAATAAAAGTCGACATTTATGACCGGGTTGTGGGTGTAGTCTGTTCTTATCACTATTACTGTTAATTTCCACTACTGTTATTGGTAATTTTTTATTATCACCATCATTATATGGAACTATTATGTAATTCAAGCAATGTTAAATGTACATTTTTCATTTAATATTTATATATTATTGAATGTTTATTTTATACCAGTCGTCTGCGGTATTCATTTCGGATACTGATAAATAAGTTCAGGTTATTTATTGAAAATTACCTCGGGTGGTACCTTTGCGCGCGTCAACATAAGTAAATATTTTGAATTTAACGCCCGATACTTGTGTTAGGCATAGCTTGGTACTGGCGCAAGTTCTTATCGCTCAGCTATCCATGTCGCAACAGCATTGACCAAGAGTCGTAAAGAGTGTTTTCGACAAGGAGATCGATAGAGTGCCGTACCCACAGTCATAGGATTCTCACTAAGATTTGAAAATGTTAAATAAGTAGATTTTTTAAATTCATCTCACAACTCTAATAGTATCGAACCTCACACTCGAGCTTTTTGTACCGCCATCATTAGCCATAAAAAGAGCCGCCATAGTTAAATATAGCACCAAACATTATTTACCCTATATTGCGGCACGTCGACCATGTTGATAACATTAACCCACAACAGACATCGTTACAGGGTCCAACCAACTATTTCTTTTTCCTGTTGCGCTTTTAGTACACAATACATTTTTTTGCTACGTCGCGAAACTCCGTCAAAGGTCAAATTCATTATAACTTGTCAATACTAACTTATCCTACAGTCGTACGTCACAAAGCCTCATCTGAGTGAGCTTCGAGCCTTTCTAGTCTTGAATCACTTGGCGTTGACGCTCACTCCGCTGCCACAAGCTGACCGCACCGCCGTTTCGTCATCAGGTGGGAATCAGGACAACTGAATGTTGAGCGCTCGTCTATGCGTTTATGCCGTCGGTCTGCTCTGACCGAGCTCACGATAGAGAGATGGAGACACGAGCCCTAAATAACTACGAACGATGACAATACAATTGGGTTGAGGAACTCTTTGGAACCCTTGAGCTGGCTGAGCTTCAGTGTCCAGTGGCCACATACCAGCTTTGGAGTGCCAGGCAGGGAGTTATCGTAGAGCCAAACTGGTGACCGCGCCTCTCGTCAGTTGTGGTTCTAAGGGGCACCAAGAAGTATCATGCACAGCAGAAGAACGTAGCCTTGGGTTTCGCAGCAGGCGTCGCGCACAAGTCAAGAGATGCTGTTGCGACACAGTTATATAACTCCCGGTATAAACGAACCGACCTAAATTCCGCCGTTGAACGAATGTTTAAGGGGACGTATAGAGGGGGCCACTGTGGAGCAACGCAATCGTATGTAGAACAAGGCCTTCTAGACAGGCAAGTCCTACGGGCTTTCCCAATGATAAACTGCATAGCGAAACGTTAAATCACCCCATACAGGTTAAATAGGTCAGAATACACCTGTGATAGAATTGGGTCTGCGCATAATCAATTGGTTGTTTTAGAGGATGCTGTACGTGCACGTGTACGTGCTATACATACGTAACGAATTGAAACATGGCTGCATCCATTATTCGGCAGGCACAACGTCGCCAATATTAAACAGGCTCATTTATATTTCAATAATTTCGCGGCTGACAGATTTTATTTTTAAGCTATCAACGATCGTAACGCAGGCTACAGAACATCGCAAAGTAAGTTAGAAGAGAAACTTGAAGTACGATCGATCTAAACGACTCGAAAAATGAACGTTGATATTTAGAGGAAAAGTTAGCTCTGGATGATAAGTTCATTTATTCGTTCTATACGCGGAAAGCACACGGTGGGCGCGAGCAAGGACAAGTAGATAAACAGACTGGTGACTAAACTCTAGAAATTTACAACAATTTCAAACGCTCCACATACGTCTACCGTGATCTGGCAGTATTTTTCCTTATGAACTGCTGTTATGTAGGAAGGTATCACCCGTTAGTAACTGCTATTCGTCACGTTCTACACGCGTATAATGCGATAGCCGTTCGCGTACAATGAGCTGAGCTGTACTGTCTTAACTTCGTATTTCCTCTGGGGCCATAAATCCTAGTATAAACCTTAATCTCCTGAAGTTATTTTTCTTAGCTGTCGCGAGCGAAGTATCTTGAATCCTCTGAGACTAATTCCCAAATAGGGTCGTTTAGTTCTAAAATTGACGTGGCATATTGCTATTCGACTATAACTGCCTTACAAATCCACACAAAAAGAAGACAATTCAAGATCAACCCTTCATCGTTTTCAATTGGGAACCACTTTTAAGGCAGACGTCGCTCGTGGCCACAGGCAATGAAGAGCCAAGGTCAAAAATGTCTCCACCCAAGCATCTACATTCGATTGCTAACTTAGCGTCAAACAAGAGCTTGCTAATACGTAAGACAAGAGCTACAATTTTTCCCTGAGCCTATTGGCAGCAGCGCTGTTAACTTGCACAGCCTTCGTTTGAAGACCTGAGCATAAACTTAACGAGTGACTCAGTCTCTACACGCCGATAACAGCAGCTGTATTGAAATCGTTGATATTGCTAGTTAAGTTCAATATTCTTCCAAAGAATCAGCTTGAAATGTATCAAATCCTTAATAAGTGTGGCGGAAGATTCGTTTCACAAAACAACATTATCACAGTTATTGCTGCACATTTTTAACTCTACTTCGTCTAAACTTGAGTCTAAAAGTTATCCTCCATTAGTCGCAAATGCGTATGGCTTGAATTGTGCACGATACCGATGTGATTGCCATCGTTTCCAGTTGGATAATGCAAACCAGACAAAAAAAAGTTGCCATTTTCAAAAAAGAAAAGATTTTATATACAGATTGCTTATTTATTTATTAACTGTCTATATCACGAGCACAAAACCGGTTGGTGAAACAGCCACACACACACAAAGCAGTGGAATTGTGAGATTATTAGTTTGAATAAAAGTCAGATTGCTTAAAATTATAATTATCTAAGTAACTGAAGTAACTAGAGAACAAATAAAAGATGTCAAATCATTTCAAACATAACAATTGAAAACACATAACATGGCTGTAAGTACATCTGACGCCACACTGTCGGCGTTCCCATCATTAAGATACCAAAGGGAGTGTGTGTCAAGGATTGATATACCCTTTAAAAGCCAAACGCTCAAAATACCATCACTCGAGCAAGTTCTCTGTCCGGTCAAAAACACTGAGGGGTAAAGGTATTAGTAAGAGATAGGAGAGGGGGTTCCGTACAACCTGGTCCGTCCAACCGGACAATTGTCCGTCGCTGCGACCCTCAAGGGGACGACTCGAAATCAACGGAGCGAAAATAATAGAAATATGCTTTTGTATTCTTATAGCTCCCTCGTACAGTCTCATGCTGCCCGCCCCGACGTGCCGCTTGCATATTGCAGATCAGTTCTCACTCAGATTTGCTCCGTGTCCCTCCGTATGCGACCCAACGAGGCCACCCTCACCGACGCCGTTCCGTTCATCGGCTTTTTGTCTCGAGGTTTTCGCGCATTCAGGCCGCCACGAGTGGCCTCTGTCCGACTCGCATTCATATCTTCTCTTATACCAAGAAGCTTTTGCTTTGCCACTCTTTCTGCCCCGTCGCACGAAGCTCTTGACTAGTAAGCTCGCCTCGTTAATATGCAATGCATAGTCGTCGAATGCTAAGACCCAGTCACAGTCGATAGAATCAACCAGCCGGTCATCCGAAAAACCCAATTCAATTACGCACCAGAGAGGCTGCTGTTGGCGGCGCACCGCAAAATCTCAACAGCACGAGGCATGCTCTGGATGGGCTATGTGCTGGTGCCTAGGCCAATCGTCACGATTACATAGATGGCATAGAACATCGGAGTTTGCAAAAGGTTGCCCCCCCCCCCCCCCCGGCCCAAATCATACGGGTCTACGGTGTCAGGGGCAAGAAGTAAAGTTAAGGAAGGGATTCCTAGAAATTCAGTTGCTTATTAATAATCAGACGTTAATTGTCGTTTGTTTGACGCTTACACATTAAATATGGACCTATGCATGCTTTGCCATCGTACTTGTATGTTGGACCGCGCGTCGTATTATTATGTAGCAGCGTAGTCAAGTGGTTTATGGCAATGGCTTTAGGTAACGATACTCCATTGTTGATAAGTATAAAATGCAACATATACGATAATATAGAGAAAGTTTGATTAAAGTACGCTGTTTTTTTGAAACAAAATTTTACGCCATAAAGTAAAAAAACTAACTACGCCTTATTACAACTGCTGGCAACAATAAGGGGGTTTGAACGCTAGTCTTTGAGAAGACTGCTACCTCGTCGCGCTAGGATTATTATTATTTAGCCTAGTCGTTCTTCATTGCCGGTTGTGGTAAAAGCAACGATGGCTAATGTTGCTTGCCAAATCGCCCCTTGCCATAAGCATACTCTTACAGCCATTGAACATACTCAACGTAACTGTTTCATAGTGCAATTGGGTTGGTTGTAGAGCGGAGACAGTGAGGGGTCTGTGATCAAACAACACAGAACACTCGTTTTTAGCCACCGGCGAAATTTTCCTGACGACTGAGATTCTTATTCTCTTTCTTTCAAGATCGGGCTGGGTTCGGCCATTACAGCGGCGGTACCCCTTGGGTCTAGTCTTTCTAGCAGCACCTCATCTTGCAGCTTCCTTGCAATACGGCAGCGTAGCAAAAAGCACGCTCAATAAACACGATCAACCATAAACACATTCACATGTTGGCCATATGGCGATGGTGCACATCTTTACCGCTTTCCCCCACTTATAGCCTAGAGAACGAGAAGAAAAAGACGGGAAAAAATAGCCGCATATGGCCAAAACGACAGCCACTCTTGGTCGCCGTCTCCATCGTCTTCGCTGAGACATCTCCAGTGCTGGCCAATGGCAACGCATCAGGCAGCGAGCACAGAACAGGAGACGCGAAAAAGCACGGTTTAGTCGTTTGGAAACACTATGGTTAGCGGGAGCTAGCCAGCAGCGGATGCGTCCGTCGGCTCGGCATTATGATCGCTTCACTCGACAAGAAGTCCCGCTACTAACAAAGGAACAGTATTTCTTAGATTACCGACAACCGTTCGCCGATTATCGCGTTAACCCAGAGATGATGACCAAAAGCAGATAGACGCTGCTAACAAAATTACCATCGTGTTTACTCCAATATAAAGACTAATGTATGCGCATGTATCTAAGGACGGCTGTAATGCCGTTAAGCGTCTATATGGACTCATAGATGATGTGGTCATATGGCCAAGCAAGTGTTGTCGGGTGAACTGAGTCGCCATAATAATGGTCAAAGCGGCCGTTTTACCTGCGAATACGAATCGTGTGTCGAACGCCATGCTTGATAAATACGTGAAGGCCATGGATTTTATTTTTTTTTTTTTCTATATAAGCTGAACTTTTTAGACTGTTTCACCCTCCATCCATCTTGACCATGTGAATTACGAAAAAAAAATGTAGTGGTATTTTAATCTCAAAAAATGAAACATTTTGAATTTTATCTTCGCTGTCACCATTAGGCATCTCATCATATGCTTAGCTTTTATCACGAAACGAACTGTGTCAACGCCCGGATTCGAACCTAGACCACTGTGTCATCCTCAAGTTCAGCAAGTCCAGCAAACATGTTAGCCACTACATATACATATATAGGTACAGAGGTACTCATTCTGGTTGCAGCTAAGTGCACGGAGAGATGAATGATGGAGGCAAACGATTTTAGAATATAATGTAACCTTAATTGGGAACTGAACCCAGGATTTCATCTTGTAAGTTTGGTGTCCTATCCGTCCCGCCACAGCGGTAGTACCTTTCAGTTGCGGACGTGCCGGGCTCTAGTTACCATACGACCAATGCTCAATTTAAGCTAGTGTTTCGTGATAGGAAACATTGATGATAGGACGGTTGGTATAAACCTGTGAGTTCACAAGTTACTTTTCTCTATATTTCCAGTAAACTGGTGTTACAATCGAAAACATGTAAGCTGTTCAATTTTATTTTAGACACTATATCATTATGAGATTTCTTTTTTTAGATTCCCCATCTCTGTATACGAACCAACCTAAATAGGATAAAACTTAAGTTTTGCTCCACAACCGCTTTATGTATTGATGGTTTGAATGGGGTGCTAAACACGACCTCAAGATCTCCCCTTACCATAAGCTCCTACTGGTTGTTAGCAGTTGAATTGGCTCCGTTCGTTCGGGACATCTTGCTTTCCAGTCGAACCCAAGCGGATGTATCCTATCGTGCGGACGTCAACACAGGCTAATTCGAGACGTACGAAAAATTAGACCAGTGTGCGGAATGAGGGTATGCAAGCAGTGCTGGGTATGTGCTTCTTCCGGTTGTCAAAATACCCCTGCACTGGTAGACGACCGGCATAGTGCGTGTCTTTGATTTGTTGGAGAGTACTCATGGTAGTGGTGGAATGAGGGCTTCGAATTGCCCGAATACGACTTGCGTCGCGAGAAAACCAGCTCAGAAAAAGGATTGAAGGGAAGAGGAAAGGGGGTTTACCTTTCTATACATGTGTTTCCTTTCAGCGTCCTCCTTCTTTAACTCCCTTAGGTCGCAAATCTATCCGACTGACTAGAGAACGGTTACTGTGTCTTATTGCCAGGTAGCCGTGGTACGTGTCGCTTGCTGCTACGACTGTTGCTGCTAGTACCACAGAATTCTCGTTAACGAGGACAGTATAGGGATCGTCAGGAGCTGTGGCTGGGCGGAGACTAGCTTGCTTGTGTCTGGCGGAGAAAGGGGCTTGCGGGTGGGTTTTCACTCGGATGACTTCTGAACCCTCGAAGCCAGCCCTCAGCCATCGTTCTGGCTTCCTGCGTCGTCCTCTTCGCTTCTCTTGTCGTCGCAATCCAACAGCCATTCACTCGACGCTAGCAATCGCCGACAATTCCAACTATCTTTATACTGATTCTCTCGTTCCCTGACAGTTGTCTTCGCTTTCCATCTCAATCTACTATGGTTGCAGAAGCCGCTCCAACGTGCGTCACCGGCAGCTCGTCCGTCCACGAGCGCTGAACCTCACTGATCCTCCAACCTCAATCTGATAAGTCGCTTTCAGATTATTCCCTCAGACAACTCGAGCGATGCTGTCGGTACCGGCCGCAGTCGAACGAACCTTAGTCTTCATCTCTGCTATCTTCCACCTTTTTCTGCCTGAACCGCTCGCTGCTAGCATACGATGAGCCAGTTTAAGCCAGTCGAAGCATGCGGTGTCGACGGCCACAACTCGTAACCAGCCGGGAGGAAAGAACTCGCCCTGAGACAACAAGACCGCTTCGGACCGGATAGAGAAATCCAGGCGTTCATTCGGTCCTTAGTTGGGCACCCCAATGGTGCTGCTTGCCCGCCCGTTCGTTCTGCTACCACTTGAGCTCTCGTTTTCACTATTTCTCTCTGGCCATGTTCTTCGTGGACTTGCGGAGAATCTGGGCGGGGCAGGTTAGCTCAGATGGGGTTAGCAAAAGCACGTTGTGGCCCTAGCGACGTAGAATTGACGACAATAGTCGGTGTGACTGCCAAGGGCCTGTTTTCTATTGAGGAAACCAAGTAAACCTCCGGGAAAGGAGGAGACGAAGCACAAAGCTCGAACGAGCTATACGAGAGCCTGCGATGGACATACTCCACGACTGCATGACATGTTTGGCTCGCTGATATTACCTTCCGACCCAGAGTAAAAACCTAGGGTTGTTCGCGAACGATCACAGAGTCGCCAGGCGAGAAACAGGAATTCGCAGTCGATCGTCAACTGCAGTGGTAATCATGGGGGTGGGGCTGACAAAAAAAGTCTACGGAAAACAAGCCGTGATTCGTACGTACAGAGGCGCACGTAGAAGAGGAAAAGCTTTTTACGGGTTTCTGCTGACTACTCAAGGCTGGTGGCACAACTAAACTGTTTTTGTGGTGGACAAAAATGAATCTCGACGCCGCTGTAGGGTTCTAAATAATATCCGTTTCCTGCCATATCGTCTATTCGTAAAATTGAACGTCAGTATAAAATAGAGCAAATTTATTACCTAGTACATACATGACGAATCTATCTCAGGGGGTAAGCCTAGGATCACTCAGTACCTTTAAAGTCATGATCATTCATTTTTTCTTTGCTTACTGTGAATTTGTACCAAAGAACTCCTCCAGTCATCATATTTATTGTTACCACTCCACAGTACTGCGTTGTTATACACAGAAACAAGCAGTTGCTTACAGAAAACAACTGTTGAATTTTCGGAGGTCAACAAATGTTGTTCAAAATTGCCGTATAAGTCCGAAAAACTGATCATATGTATATTTCATCTGCGCCAGAAGTTCAGATCAAGTGGTTAATGAGTACGACCATGGTGCATATCCAGTATACGACATTGCGATTCCACGAACACTACGCAATACACAATAACCTAGTATAGTTTACGCAGAATGGCTAAATATTTATCCCTACAAAGGAAATCCCGCCTGTTTTTAGTTATCTTCGTATAATTTTCTCGAGACAGCGAACGCGTCGATTCCTTCTTCAGTCGCCTTTCAATTTGCTCTATCTATCTATCATAGTCTACCCCTTTGATAACGCCTCTTAGAACCAAAACGCGACCTTAAACAAGCTGTCGACCTATCGATGCATCACCCCTATAATTCAAACGAGTAGACGTGCTGCGTGCCCCAACTAATGTCATTTTTAATATAGAATCCACGGTACAACGTACATCATATCACATTTACCGTAAGTAATACATGTACATGCAAACGGTTCATCGCATTCATAATTACGTATTGCGTGTGTCTAGTAGTTTCAAATACCAAGACAGAACCTTTCCGGATGATAGGCGGATGATATGCGAACCAATTACTAAGCATATCGGAGGAGAAAAAGCCGGCCTGTCGCTCCGTCCAGCAGCAAATCCATCTAAGGAGATGGACCGATTTCACTGTTCAGAGGGTAGTTCGAGTACATTCTGTGGGGGGCGTCGCCACCCTTGCGGCGCTAATAATCCTCTCGTCCGCGCGGTTTCCAAAACCAACCTGTACCGAGAATGAACTCTTCGAACAGATGGCACCTGCGCAGCCTATTCGAAGAGAGCTGTTTACTATTTGGGGAACAGCGCCATCGAAATTCACGCTAAGAATTTGTGCTATTGAGGATATCGGGACTCTCTACTTTGAGACGCAATGTTGCACTACACGTTTAGAGCGGCTTCTCGGTCACGCGAGCACCGAATTTGAATTGGAAGCAACGAAGTAGTTGTTTTGTCTTAGAAATAAATCAGGTAACACCTTCAAACCGGCGGAACGCTATCCTCTCTTCGGCACTCTAACCTCATAACTGGATGCCAGCCAGGACGACTATTTGAGGATCTGCCACAACTACACAGATTGCCGCGCGTCCCTAGAACTAGAAATACGTCGTAGACTCCCTTATCCGCTCTGAATGTTTCCACCACATCAGCAGGTGAATGTCATTGCTGACGCCACTGAACCACCGATTCGTTGACATATTTAAAGATATATAAAGAGAGGGAGAAAGCGAGAGAGAGAGCAAGTTCGTAACGCCATACACACTTAATTAATGCGTGTGTGCTTGTGGCCGTGTACATATATATACATATAGTTCATTTTAGGTATTTATGCATAGACGGGATCTGTTGAACCGTATCTCCATAAGCGCTGCTATATTGTCGTGACTAAATTCCGATCATTTTTATGCTAGGGAATGTTTTATTAGATCTACCAATCTCTTTTTTCGGTCAATTCATCGCAATTTTCGTTCCTTATCGTGAAAATACAGTATACAGAAGCGTCGTTTTTTAAGTCTATATTTAAAGACACTGGAAATCAGACGGACGGTCGACCAATGCTAAATATCTGTTTGAATTCTGAGTCAACGTGGTTGTTCGAAATGAGCTTGTTTCGAGCATCAAGCCGCCTTCCGGTTATCCGTTCGGCCGACTGCAAAATCCCCTTGTTTCGTGTATTGGCGTTCTGCCGTTGCCGAACATGCGGATGGAGGGCACAGAGGTGGATCGCGAACACGTGGAAAATATACGTGGTGAGTATAACCTGAGCCGGACAAAGAGAGGCCGAATAGCCGATCTCCGTACGGCGTGATATGAACGTGGCCGACCTCATCCATCATCTTTTGAATTCTATCTGTTTCACCCCCACCTTCGCCACCGCCACCTAGAGCCCCCGCCAAAGGGGTCATATACGGGGCGCCTGCCGCCAATTGAGTTTCGCTGTTTCTCCAATAGATCTTCACTCCCTGACTGAGTTGAACAAGTTCGGTAACAGCCACTCCACTCCGGCAGGCATTGTTTTATATCTCTCGATTCAGTAGAGGGCTATAGAATGAGCTTGCAGAGGGCGCAGAAGGGAATCACGAACATGAAGTGCTCCCGTACGACACAGGTCGCATCATTGTGTGCCCGGAAAGTGCAATTGGGAGATACATATATGTATACATATAAAGTAGTTGTGTGTATGCGTAATCCGTCGTAAAATGGCAAATTGTCATCCTGCGAAGTTAGACTTCGGGTCGCGAGAGATATTCGTAGATGTGAGTATATAAACATCTAATTGAAAGAAGCAACCGAGATTATACAGACGTCTAAGCTACCTTTGGACTGCGTCCTGCGTTTGGATGTTTGAGAAACAAAGGCGATGAAGTTACGACATTGCTCACATTGTACATTAATTATACTGGTCATCGAATCTGTTTTTGCATAGTTGGATTATGTCTTATACTAGTTATAATACTAAAACATACGTTAGACGGAACAGTCATAAATTTTAGAATAGGCGTACCCTTTTCCGTTCGGCATATTGGTATAGATGCAACAATTTAGTCTCATAACATGTGCTCGTCCTTCTCTTACCAAAAAACAAGTAGCTGTGAAAAAACTAGGCGATCTTAAAAATCGGTTCTGTGTTGCTCACGTTTGAATTGTATGATTACTTATATATACACTAATAGTCTACTTCTATATTTACAATACCCACACCACTGATGCCATACGCACTACGAGTATATTGGTCTTCCTTTCCGTGTCTGAATCAGCCTTTTACCTACGTTTAAGGGCCGTCTGTCGAACCGGTCACACTGATTAAGTCGGCCTATCGTTTCGAATAGACGCGCGTAAATCGAACACTGACCTCGTCGTCGGAACAACTGCCATACGACATTAGGGACAACAATAAAAAAAACTCGAAAGCGACCAAGCAAAATGTCCAATAGGTTCGTTCGATGGTTTCATGTTCGATCGTCTTAGTTTGCTTGACGATATATTATGTCGTACCCGCGCGATGCCTTTTATAAGCTGTGCCTATTCATTAATATCAAGCTAACAGCCTAAAGCCAGCCAGACCCGGTCTGATTCCCTCTGATTGGCACCATACTACACAGACAACATCTATTAACGAGTCTATTTCTCCCTCTCGTTGCCTATGTAACTATGACTTTTTCGTTGCACACTCCTCTTCGTGCAGACATCTTCTACGAGCATTTGTCTGGCGATAATGATGAGAGTAAGCTCGGCTTAAAGTCTTCGCGTTTCTCTTCGAGTTGGTCAGAGTAGTAGATTTCTTTATTCAGCCGGTGGCGTGTACAACTGTGCCCGTTTCCGTACTGTCCTATTCGACCGCACGGCGGACCGTACAGCCGAAAGGCATGTTCCGTGCGAACGATCATTTGGTCCGCTGGTCGTAGATGAGAGATGTGTGTGTGTGTGTGTGTGCTGGCGTCGTACCGTGGTAATAGCATGGATAGGCCAACTACTGATTGATGACGTGTCTATTTTCTATAGAAATGATGTCTGCCATGTTCGTGGACTAGCGCTAGTCGTTTCGACCAGTGGAAAGATCATCGTCAACAATGAACAGAACATCATACGTATCTAGATACATGGCGGTAGCGGTACAATAGATTGATGACCAAGCCTGCGAATGGCCAACCCTTTAAGTCCTGCTTGGCCGCGTAGGACACTGCAGCGACTGCATCAGCACTAATGTTCAATGCAGCAACCGGCTCGTAGCAAAAAGTGATGACGGGAGTCAATTAGATCACCAAATTCATTGCTTCTGTATGTCAGTTTGTAAGTCTATCAAGAATGAGGTGTGCATAGCACTGTTGGGTTCTTTGTGATGGACGGCGACCGGCGACTAGATGTCGTCCAGCTGGGAAGCAACGAGTACGGATCACCATCGTCATCGACTATGCAACTGTGGTCTGGTTTTGTCCTTGTCTCGTAGGTACGGTATTTACATTACAGATGCCTTCGTGTGTGTGTGGCCTATGACATCGAGTGGTCAACGACGGAAACAGTTCTACCTAAAAATAATGAACCAACTACCAAATGCAATCGTAAATGTTTGCATTTGCTTATAGAACAACGAGAATTGAATCCGTTCTCTGAAAATTATTTCAACTCTTCAATGAGCAAGGGAAAAAGCACGATTCCGTGACTAGTGACAATTTTTTTGTTTCGATAAAAACAGAATCCTCTGTCACATGCTATGGCTCACAAAATCATAGGCATCGTCCCATACGTTGTACCCACTCGTTGTCATTTAGTGTTTTTCGTTGTTACCTTATAGACCATGTTCGATCTTATGCTCGCACGGCCAACCCTATCTAGTTCGTTTCCTCTTTTTCGGAATCATGTCATGGCTGCCCGCAGCTGTTGCTACTGCCGGGCTAATAACTAAAGAGTAAGGTATTCCCAATGCTGTCATTGATGACAGTAACACCATCGACATTGACTCGCCTCCATACGTTTCGACTAATAACGCACGATCCCGGACACGCAAAAGCGAAAGAAAGAGTTGTATGAAGATGGACGTTAGACCATATGCCACCAGCAGGAGCTTATCAAAAGGCTCCACAGCGACTGTATGGTGCGCAGTAGATCATTACCACGATGATCGCGTCATGGTGGATAGATATAGACTTGAGAACAAAGGCGGTAATGGCTTTACCGTTCATTGCGGTGTGCACTGACAGCACGAGGCTGCTATTGGTAAAGTGCTACCTACTCAACCTTAGGATTTCAAAAAGCTTGCTCGATATTGCTAGGGACATTATTGTTTGACGAAGATATTTCAGAATACTTGTCGTAGACAGTCGCATGGATTTACATTTCATAAGGCCATCGAATTCACTGAAAACTCATGTCCTCCTTAGCACCGATAAAACTTGTAGATAGACGTGAAACGGAAAAAAAATAGGTCGATAACTGCGACTGTCTACCATAAACGTAGCGCGATTCCGTCCATGATCGTGTGTTTACCTATAGAGTCAAAAGTGTCAAACATACTGTTTAACCCTAACCCAAATTTTAGCCCGGTAAATGCATATAGTGAATCGAACCTTATATCTCCCTACTTTATGCCGATAATTTTTGTTCAGTGTGTTAGCTTGTAGTATTCTTCAAGGACGTCTGATTTGAAGGTTCCAGTTTTGATTAAGACTTACCGAAGCGTCTGAGTTTAACCTCTAACCCCGATGGCCAACAATTGATCTGTAAACAATACTTACCTGTATTGATGGTCGACAAGAAGTACATAAGTAACAACACGTCGAACTCAGCTGTCCAAATCAAGTATCTAGCTACCTGTCGAACAATACAAGATAGCAACAGCAGCATCCATCAAGCTCAGCTTTCTTTGCTTTCATAGCAAACAAATCTATAGCTGTTCTCCTCAGTTCTCCCACCGCGTTAATGATGGCGTTATGGCATCTGCTTCAGTGGCAGCAGCAGCGCCAACCCCATCTGCTAGCGCTAGCGTCTTCGCTGAGCAACCAGTAACCTAAAGCAGGTAGTGAAGTGGCGAAGCTGTGAGGCAGCGTGGCGTCGCGCCGCTTTGTGGCGTGTATATTTCAATCTTCAGCATGCATTTCGCCTCAAGCTACGCGCAGTACATACACGGCAAGCTGGACGCTCTCCCAAGACAGCTGTTCACCTAACTGTTTGTCTTCTTTACTGTGCCTCTTTGCTGTTTCCATGTTTTCGTTTCCCTACGTCTTCGCCCGACAGTGGCACCCACCTCTTAGGGGAGCGGTCTCTTTATCGGATCCTGTACGCAGACTCGTGCACACTTACCTGAAGCAATTGCACCAGCGAAATCCTTTTCTCCCTGGATATTTGTATACATATTTGTCTCTCAACTCCGTATTACTCACTCAGGCCGCTTGCTGTTTGCCTTTGTCCTTCTCCCGGCTTCTCTCGTTATGGCATTTTCTCCTCTATTCGTTCGTAAAACAATTAATCATGAATCATCAGCGACTAGCAGCGGCTGAAGAACCGCTCAGTGGTCGAACCGAGGTCGAAAAGAGCTAAGCGAAGTGTAATAGAGGCTGTGTTGCCCTACATACGTTGCTTCGGCCTCGACTATGCCAGCGACAGTCTCGCAGATCAGTTCGAACTTGCGCGCCATTTTATTTTTCATTTTTAATCACCATCATCATTAATTGAATGATCGCTAACGTAATTGTTGAAAAAATTGGGGAATAAACTCACAAATGGAAATTGCGGCTGCCGCAAGCATATGCATAAAAGCGTATGCTTAGGCACGCACAATTGAGCGGTCTCGGTAAAACAACTAATCGTACATTAACTGCATAATACCACTCATTATGCCTTGCCACCCGATGACCGATGTCAGATGAAAATCAAAGTCCCCAAACAACAAGTGCAAATGCCTCTTGGCAAAAGTGTTGATGTATTCGTTAGGTTAAAAGAACAACTAACGAAACCACATTTTCAGAGTAATGCTTACGTCCCTCTTCTTCTATATATAAACCCCATATTTCTCCCATACCCTATTTTCCGCAGCTTCTCGTATACGGTGTACACTTCTGCTCGCTACAAACCCGCCTCTTTCATTACATCTGCTGCCACCAAAACATCACCAACAACATCTCCTAAACAGTTTCCTAGAGCCGCGTATTTTTCCTAGCCACAGAGGGGCATTTTCCCCCCTCGTTTCGTGCGCTTCAGACAGATAGCACCGGAGTCGCGCGCTCGTACGAGCTCCGCGTTTAAGGACACGAGGTGAAAACGAGAGTTTCATTTCAACACCTCATCGGTCCCGACCATCACCGTGGATCTCTTCTTTCTTCGGGTTGGCAGCAGGCTTTGATTGCCACCGCGGAAGCCGCGGCGGACGCTGGGTCTCACTACCTTTGCCTCAGCAGTTCTTTACACTTAGCGATGGTACTCGTCTAGCGTGCTGAGTCAATCTCGAACAACTAAGTGAACAACGGCGGTCAGAGATGGAGCGAAGCAACCCGATAAATTTAGATACCTGCTCGGTAAACTCACAACTCGACAAAGCGAGCAGGCGGGCTGCAGGACTGGCGGCCTGCCGACCGAAGAGCCATCGGGCGTCTGAAGCTGCAACCGTTTGAACTTCCACCCCATTTCTCATCCCATGCCCCTCGTTTCAAGGTAATAGATCAACTAAATGAGTCAGGTGGTTGCACTTTAAGTAAGCGAGCAACCAAGGAAATCTAGACAATCTATGAGGCGGAATGACGGGTTTGTTGGGGCTCATCTGCAAGTGGTCCATCTTCACGGCTCGTGCCTGGCGCGCTTTATCGATCCGATTCGAATGCTCGGAACACCTCTGGTAACGCCCGAGGAACCTAAAAGTCTGTAGGAGATCCTGACGGCGAAAAGAACTAATTAGGTTACTGACTGCCGGAGAGATCTCTACTTCAGAGGTGTCTATTTGCGAAGCCGTAATATATCGAAGACGTTCAAAATATAGCATTAGTCGGCTTTTGGATCTATAGAGCCATAAAGTAGAACATATAGCGGTGGATCTCATCTTGCGGCACTATCGGCCTCGGTCGACAAACGAATATGTAATGTTAACTAAAGGATATTGTTAACTATGTTGAAAAGTTCTGAATGGCGGCAAACATGTAGAAGATGTTTCCGTGGGAAATTACGATAGAAATAGATTATCGACTAAGCGTGAACGAGAAGTTACATTTTAGTTATTGACTAAAATATAATGCGATGTATTTTGTTTTAAATCAGGCGAATACGAGATTCGTAAACAATTAACACTAGATCTGTAATAACAATTATAATTATCGTAATTATGAATTTGTTTAACCACAGCAATTTTTCGTCTGCTGAAGATAAGTGGTAATAATAACAATATAGTTACTATTATTATATTACGTTTATTATTACATTACAAACGGACTTTTCGAAGTTATACCGACGTTCTCGCATCGTTGGTCTGCTGTACACAATCCCTTGCCTTGTAATTACGTACTTTCACTTTCAAAGTTAGAGCACGATCATTCGGTTATCGTCGAACAACTTCATTACCTTTACTAGTCTACTATATTTGCAACACTCAGCGCACCGAGTTTATTGTGTCTAAAGCCAAATAAGATTATTTTTATTGAACTTAGATTAGCTACGTGGTCAGCGCAACGATATGCACAAGTGCCACCTTTATTCTCGAGATTCTTATTTACGCATCCACCCGTGGGCAGATATAAAAGTTAAACTCTGGGTATTACCCAATTTTTTTACTTCATTCTGTGTTCTTTCGTTCGCCACTACATTTCAAATGTTTCGTGCCGCAGTCTCAAAAGCGATCGACACCATAAATAGATGACCCCTATATATACGGTAGCCTCGCTCGCCTATGCAAGAGTAGGTTAGCACCCGGACACGGAGATGCGACCTAGAAGACGATAATATTGTGCCGCACAAACCATGCCTTTACCCGATTGGCACAACCCTTGTCCAACAGCTACCAGCTACAAGCTTCTCAGACGCGCCAGCGTCCTTAACGACAACGCCCACCTTCCACCAGACACTGAGTTCAACAACGTACGGCTAGATCGAGGCTTGCCTCTCTAACGATTCCGTCCTCGTCGTTACCTCAACAAAATTACGCACTATTTTCGTTCACAGCGTGCTACCTATACACCATCACAGTGAATCTGCCCTTCAGTCGATGCGTATTGTGCTGCAGATAAAACGAGAGCTGCGATGGCGGTCAACAAATTTATTTACATACGTACAGCACATCTATGCGATAGGGGACGTCGTATACAAAGCCCCTACGTTTTCAAAGAGCAAAACGCTCTGACGCTGAAACGGTAGCCGAATCGATCAGGCGCGCTGTTTTTGGGGGTTGTAGCAGGACAGACCCATGACAAGAAAATGCAAAACACCGAAATGGGAATCATTTGGAGTAGGCCCACAGAATGATAAGAGGAGAAAGAGAACGGCAATGAATGAGGGAGGAGGTGTCGAAAAGATCGCGAGCGTTTGGCGTGAGAATGAAAAAAAACATAAAGTATAGGGAAAATGGAGAGAAAAACGAAACCACTAAGCGCATACGGGTGGCGTTTGACGCAGACATCACTGGCAGGGGGCATACTGATTGGATCTGCATGCGTGACGACCTGCCCGCCACCATGGGCAGCGGCACCGAGAAGACGATCACTGGAGGAAAGCAACATTAAGCATAACAATGCAGCAACTGCAAGCAAAATGGGTGCGTTGGACTGGAGTGTGGGCATTGCCCTGTGGGGCCACGCCACACAGGCTAACGTTGTACAAGTGTTTCATACACAAATATGTATATCTGCTATTGTGAGGGAAACGATGGCTCAAGCTGTACAGACTGGTACTGGCTCGGCTGTTAGTAACAACTAGCCGATATATGCCGTACAGTGTTCTATATATATTACATATTATTGTGGTGACGCGTCATGTCGTTCTAGTGCCCCTGACACCAGTTGCCCGCGTGCGTGTCTCGCGCGATTCGAAACGATACGCATAGCAGCTTGGTTCGGCGTCATGAGGTTGGTCTTCAATGGGGAAGACCGAAGGAAAAAGATGGATGATGATTTTCGTCACGTATAAGCATATATTTGCGCGGACGCTCAATAACAAAACCGGCTAATGATCGACTCTGAAGTTAGTGAATTTTGGATCTGTAGACGTGACTATCTGCTGCCGAAAAACATGATGAGAACCGCAACATTGGCCTTTGAGACGGCAATACAAGCTAGGACAGGCAAAGTGATTGCGGAATATCGATACGCCCTTCGTGAAAGGAACGTTTGTCCAACATGGTTGGTTTAATATATGCCAAGAAAATAGACGAACCTTCTTAACAACAGATTGTGGGTCATTATCGCTGTTACACACGTTCTTTGCTTTGAAATTCGTTACCTTCTATAATTCACGTTGAGAACCAAAGCTATATTCAAAGTGTGCTTAAGATGAGGCAACTCTTATTAGAGTTAAAATCTTTTTAAAGCACAGTTTAATGATTTTCTTCAAAAGTTCTTCTTGCAGGTATTCCATGAATAAATAGTCAGTCTTGAGTACTTCAAAATAACAATGATCGCTATCTAAATACGGAAGATATGGGAGCTATGGAATGATGAAAATATATTTTGTAACAGCTTAGTTTTGATGCCGCCGAATTTCGGACAATGGGCCATAGGGCTATGTAATCCTGTCCTGAACAAAGGTTTTGATTTTTGTCAAAGTTATCGTTTATTAACTTGAACGACCCTTACGTAGGTTAGTGTACGTTGTTATCCGAAAAAAAAAAACAGTTAACAATCAAAAGCTGTTTCCGTCTGTATTTCTTCATTTTTCTTATTGATTTCTATTTGATCTGTATATGGAACAAACTAAGTTTGAACATAAAGTGGTCAGCATGGGTGACCTTACATATCTGTGCATGCGCATGACTCGCGATCTACCTTATTCGTTATAAATGACCCTTCGCTCTGGTCAGTGGCTCAGACTGCTAGATACGGATACATATTTGCAGCCTCGTGGGAAATTATAGCAGCTGCGGGCCAAGGGACGCGAAGTGCTTGCTAGTTGATTTGGTTGAAATGTTACAGTTGCAATAATGCAAAGCGTTACATCCAGATGATAGCGATCTGTCGGCTTTGGCAGGACAACAATGTTAAACCAATTTTCCCTTGCCAGTTCGCCGTTCTCCTTATCGGCTAGTCGCTATTCAAGCTCTCTGTGTTCGCGGGTTTGGTTGAGATTTTCCGAGTGACTCTGTGTATGTGTATGTTTTCTCTGTCGTCCTGTTTTCACGGATGCTGGACAACCAAAGATTCATTCTCCGTTTTGAATCTACTGTTACTCCACCTTCCTTGCCCGCCGGTTTGTCGGTGTGTGTAATAATATGGTGACAGACTGGGCCACGGTTGATCGACTGGCCAGCCAACTGGTTTACTCGGTCTTTCGAAAACTGAGTCGTTCCCTCCTCCGCCGTCTTTCTCTTGCGACAGGGAATAGGATTGAGGGGAACAGCAGTGATGGAACCACTGGCGGTAGTGGTCATTGTGGGGAATTGCGGTGAAGCAAAAGTACGACCGGAGGCTGGGAGGATCGTCATGGACAAACGCGGTCCATTCGTTCACTTTGCATGATGAATGGATTTTAATTACGATATCATCATTAGTGTGATTTGCACTTATTACTGGTTAGTAACAGTTAGGGGGTCGCTAGCTGCTAGTTTGCGGCTAGTGGCGATGCCGATGGTTAGTTCGTATGGCTTTGCATGTTGAGACCAATCGTTGATACTAGTAACCGACGGTGGCTCACTTAGCGGCGTATTTCGGACGTACATTTGTGGAGAGTGGGAATTTGCTGGAGCAGACGATACGGGAGCGTTGTACTGCATCATTTATGCTGAGCTACAATGTGGCTAGAGGCAATCGTTCTCTACCGATCCATTGTAACTACTGCTGCTAGTACTGCAACGGGCCCAGTGCAAATGGCAGCGGCTGCAGGCAGGATGGTGACCATTCTATTATTAGCCCTTTGCACCCGGAAACTCCTGGCATCGGCCGGATCAAGGCGCCCGCTAGCCTGTCGGTAGTCAGACCACGCCGTTCCTGAAGGTCTGATTGGAAGATAAGGCTTTGGACAAGGGGAGTAAAGAGCATAGGGACAGTCAAACAGGGCGAGTCCTCCTGATAACAACCAGTCGAAGTAGTTCTAGGCATTCGCTAGGCTGCAGAACCTCCCACGGTAGGTTAACGCTGCTGTCGGACGTCGTACATCCTGTCGGTTAGTGGTCAGTCATTTCACGCCTCCGTGTTGTCCTGGTAAAAATGTTCTCAGCTAAATTTGTGGTTATCAACAAAAGCCAGCAATAGTGGTAGTCCAGTTGTGCTTGAGGGTCCGATGCGATTTTGTTCACTACCATTAAACCAGTGACGTTACGACATTTTGTGGCCGGTAACGACTACGCTAGCTTGGGCATATGATAATGGTAGTTGTACTGCAAGATGCTTTAAGGTGGTACCTTGCCGAAAGTTCCAGTTGCTCCTCTTTATTACAATTTTACGAAGAGCTATAGTTTCCTCGTCTTGAAGATCAAAACACATTCAACACAATTTTAGATTATGCATGGATGTATCAACAATTTGCCGTAACAAATGCAGTGGTTAACACGACAGTGCTTCTTGTTGGGGGATGTATCCACGTACATCTACTCTGTCATGACACAATGATACCCAAAACATGCCCAGCCACGGCGAATAACAAACGCCTTCGAAAACGACAAAAACCCTCAGAAAATGTCCCGGCCAACGTCTGTCGGTGATCGAGTGTCGAGTATGTGGACTGAGACCCGAATGCCTGCCCACCCGCCCGAGTGTGATCTTGCATACGCAACGAGCAGTCGCCCGTCGCTTCAACAGTAGCAGCAGCAATGCGCAAACATCGAACAAACAAACAAACAACAACAGACGTAGCTACAAGAACACCTAGCTACTGGCAGCAGAAAGCCGGCCAGAGAGCGGACGAATCAGACGAGAGGCAACGCGATGGCTAGCTAGCGGGCAACGAAGGAGATTTTTGAAGTTGTACGCCGAAAGATGTCAGATGGGGGCGCATTACGACAGAGGAGAACTGGGTTGACGCTGGGGACGTGCAGACGCGTGCTCAATAGGGGCGAAGCGGAAAAAGGACCACTTGGGTTTGGAGAAGAAGAGTCAGATTGAAAAAGTGCTCGTGAAAGCGAATTGTCTGTGTGGGTAGAAGCGGGTTCATGAGGAGTGAGCAGCAGTAGCGTGAGCTATGTTATTGGTGTTACACCGACATGCTGTTGAAATGGCGGGCAGCGGGTGTCTATCGTGAGGGTAATAGCACTCACTCCAACCTAGCTGCTTGAAAGGGGGGGGGGGGGGCAAGCGGGCTCCAAATCGACTGACTGATTCCAAATCTTCCTCGTCCAACAGTAAACAGCCCGCAGCAGCGGACCGATAGTGCTGCGAGTGGTAAAGGTTGTATTTAAAGTACTAGAGTCTCTGTAGACTATCAGCTATGGCAGCAAAACTGAACGTTAGAAGGCAAGGGCGTAGAAGGAAGAACGCCAAAGGAAATGTGATCCTCCAAGGCTCGTATTTGATCGAAATTCAAACAAAGTGGCCAATGTTTATTTGCGTTATTGTATAACAACAACTAAGTAAACATTTCGCTGTTGGAGACTGATGCTCAGAATCAGCTTTCCTCCAGTGATTAACGGGTATTCGTAATCTAGAATGAGATATTACATGATCTGAATTGTGATAACCGTTGTATGATCTAACCAATGTAGCAAAATAAATCATACCTGCCACACCTCATCCAAGCTCACCAAACCTGTACAACGAGCCTCCATTTTTAGCAGCAACTCGATCGGATAATGGATCTGGCGGATGAAGGTGTCAAATCAGGCATTAAAAATAGGACCGCAAAGCCCAGGACTCTCGACTCACAACGAATACTGTAGGAAAGACCACAATACTAAGTGAACTCAATAAGCAGACGTACACTTCAGGTCTACACCTGCTACACGCGTACAAGCAATTGCATTTTCTATGCGTGTACCTATGGCACCGCTCAAAATGCGCCAATGGATTTATCAGTGAGTGGGCAGTTGGCTGTATCATGGCGATTGCTGCAGTTCTTACGGCTCCCGTTGTTGCTGTTCTTGCTACTGGTGCTGCATTGCATTTCTGATTTTTCAAATCTCCGCCTGCTTGCTATCGGCGCGTCGACTGTAGTCGTGGGCCTGCATCTCCTTCGCAGTTCGCCTTCTCCGTCCCCTCTCCTTGGTACGAACAACTCAGCCAACTCTGCCGCGGCCGAGGCAGTAGCCCGGAGACTGCTCCGGGATGTAAAGTCAATCTTACCCTCGACTGCTTCCTAGACTTTAAGAAACAGCGAAGCGACCAGGAAGCTCGGTTTGTACTGCCGTATGTTGTTTGCTTGCCAGCAACGCAATGGACGAAACCGAATATTGTATGATACCTGCTGCGTTGCAGTGCGCCCACACTGACAAAATTCAACCTCCTTGCGCCCCTCGTAAATTTTATTCCGTTCGAATCGCCTCCCTGCTTGCTCCATCGAGTAGAGCCGCATATGTGCGCCAACAGCCGGTATGCAGGCGAGCGCTTGGCAACTAGAGTCGATTCTACTAGGGACAAAGTGTGATAGAGATAATCTGTCATCTGTTGCCATGTGTACTGTTCGATAGGGCGCGGATGAACGGAAGGGTTATTATTGTGCTATACTAGATCGAATCAATTTATAAGACTTCAATCCGTATTCTGACATTGGAAGGTTCAATCGAGTGTATTTCGAATAAGTTTCTATACAGCCAAACAAAATCAGAGGAGCTCACAGTTATATATACTACGGCTAGCCATTTCTTGTGGGGTAGTTCTTGTACTATCTCAGGTCGAGACGCGAGCGCCTACAGTTCACGCATGGTATCGGCTAGAAACAGCGTCGGTATAGGATCAAAGACTTCGAAAGCTAGCTAGAATTAATATTTTGAGGCAAGAGTCACACATAAAAGGGACACAATCAACAAGTGCACGCTGAAGCGTTGCCAGCATATACATTCTATTTAGAGTTTTTATGAACGCCCTGATTTACGTGAGGCAAAAAGTCTTTGACGGGAAATTTTGCGAAATGCACCTAATGTCTATTAACTTCTATGGTTTGGATGTCGAGACGTGAATGTACCTCACCTATCCTGTAACTTTTGTATGAATAGTGAATCTCAGATGAGCCTTAGCAAATGGTTCGTTAGCATTTGTTTCAGTGTTTACCTGTCAACCGTATCGATAAAAAGGTTCTCATTGCATAGTGGCCTAACCTAGCAAGGGATACAGCCGCGACTGTACTGTCAGTGACAAGATCGACACACATCAAAACTTTGCCCCTATTCTCTCGCTACGAGGACATTGTTTGAACGAGCTCGTCCCTTTCGCTGTCCTCTGCTAGGACTACCACGTCGTGCTATACTAGTCTCTGATCGATTGCAGTCTACGACGGGTAAGAACACCTTGCATGACTTTGCTGTTGTCGTTAATACATAACTTTCTCATCAAAAACAAACAACATATAGTGTCTCCCTTATCAGCTATTTTACTGACTTGTCAGATGCACATTTACGCATAGCGGAACGCCTGTTGTGCGTTGGAAATCTACGGAAGACAAACCATTGAAGTGCAACAAGTAAGTAACTACTCGAGGCCTGAATCAACTGAGATAACGATATCCGAATTCATTACGTTCTTACGATGTACAGGATAGTCAAAATGTAACGTAATTATTATCTATAGTTAATTTTAGTGAAATGAAAAATAAAAATTTGTTAGTTTTTCAAACTTGGATGCACAGGTTTTACGAAGGGATTACGATGAAAACGTTTACGTACGGCTGAATTTTAACGACAGTGAACAAGTTATATAGGTCTCAAGAGTGTTACGTTTAGTTTTGTTCCACCAATGCATATCTAAGAACAATTTCATTGAAAAACAGGAAAAGCTTAACGATTTTATAGACACTGATATGCCAAGTAAACAGTGCAGATTTTCATAAGGATGTTTCCGATGTCCGATATATGCCATAAGGACTAATAGGCCCTAAGAAAATGGGGTTGACACACATATATGGCTTTCATTCATTTAACTTTCATCTTATTTGAATAAACAGTTAATTTTTTTTCATTTAATAGGAAATTAGGACTCAAACGGCCTGCAATTTGATATTTCGGGATCGTTTTTATTTGCATAGATTTCTGTGATAGACGCCACGAAAAAAGCAAAAGAAGTGTGGTTGTACCCCGAAGAATTAGACGTCACCAAACGCAAAAACAATTCCCTCTTTATGTACGAAGTTCTATCGGAAACACTTTATATCTAGCCACAGTAAGAGCACACTCACATAATCCTAATATTGTTCCTACCGCTTATTCTAAAGGTGATTACATCAATGTGTAGCTACCGCAGAGAAGGACCTTGGCTGTTGTGTGGCATGACCTCGGAGGCAGCGTTGCGGCGGGTCACTCAATGGAGATATTGCACTTCGCTTGGCAGCCTGGTCTCGGTTCTATTGGGGCGTCCCTCGGGATCTAAAATGGGCCCGACCTATTCCTTCTTTAAGACAGCAGCAAGCACCAATAGCAAACTTTTGATAATTGAAATCAGCTCAAGTGGCGCAGCCAGCAGTTCCGAGTGGAGCGGCAAACAGGAGAATGAACGCCGCTTTGTAAAGTTTCATCCTCTTCCCCTGCCTTGGACGAGCCTCTTGGGGCAAGCTCCTTTCTGGAGCAGGGAGTATGAAAATTATCTAAATCGAAATTGGGACGCGGCACATGGGATCAATCGACAAACATCAGACTTAAGTGTTGATTTACAGATAGTTTAGACACAAGCTAAAGAGGCTAACCGTTTCTAGGCTTTGGTGAGCGCTGAAGGGCAACAAGTCTGACGGAGAATGAAAGCCCAAGTAGGACTGTGGAGCCACGGAAGTAAACGGCCCGAGGGATGCTGGCAATGAATCGGTGGATTTACGTCAACCTCTTGCAGGGCCGTAATATTTCTACGATCGCAAAAACTAACAGCTTAGCAAATTCCCATTAGAATTGAATGTGACCCATCTGCAATGAAACGATTCATCGATGGAAACTATCTTTTTGTGTTTTCCATTTTAATTTTTTAAATGTTTATAGTTCTCATCACAGCACCAACCTTAGAAAAGAAGGTCCAAATGGTAAGTTTTTAGTCTACAAATTGGAACGAACATTAGACTATATCTATGCTTCTGATAACTTCCGTAGCGTAGAATAAGTTGTTTTCAGTATTGTATATAAGTTGTGTAGATCCCAGATACCGATGTTATTTTAATTTTTGCATATATTTTTCTTACATAGAGAACATTTTCTCAAACAACAATTAGCTAGTAGATCGTTTTCTAGCCAAGAAAAAATCTAGCATCTGCCATCGAAAAGCCTGCTTAGGAGAGTTCTGATTTTGATAAAAAAAAAATGTAAACGAGAGACCACTACGACCCATCAAGCTTTCTACACTCGAGGCTCTGTCGTAGCTACCGTATGATTTTAATAGGTAGCCATGGCAGCCTATCGAAAAATACCTCACACCTTGGCAAGTGGCGACAAGTTTGTCGGTAAGCCTCGCATATTAGTTATTGTGCGAACCATCAAAATATAGGGATGCTAAGGTAGGCTGGCAACGACACCCAGGAAGCTCGACGTCAAATAACCTACCACCAGAACTCGTTGCTACAAGTGCAAGTAGCGGACAAAATTGCGCGCCACACAAAATCATACCAATAGGGAACCCTATGCGTATGTTCGATCTTTCTAAAAGTGACCCAAGCTTAGCGTTAATCAAGTGGCTCTGGAAATGTGGTAGCAGCTTTTTGAATAACGACCTCGATTCGTTCAGACGTTGCGTACATCATTTAAAAAAAAAAAGTTTTCTTTAGGTATAGGTATAGCTTAAGACTGTTTGGTAAACATTCGACAAAACCCTTTCGCTCGTTTAGAAACATCATCTATAACAAGCTTTGCGTATTATATGATCTAGACGTCCAGAGCGATGAATATACTAGATTCTTATATTTTTAAATATCTATATATTAATACTGCAAAAAGTACCTTCCTAGTTGCTAGCCAAGGAATCAGAGCCACTACTCTCATCGGGACATCAGATACAAGCACCTCATTTCAGCTTCTTTTAACCTTCCCATGGCCCCTACACTGATGGCAAATGTTACCCTTTGATGGTTAGTACATGGTATTCCACCACAAAGTTATCGTTACGGTGAACTTCGCTATCCTATTTTTCCGCGTTCCCATCAGTATGAGCGCAATGAAAGGCCCCAAGCAGGCAAATCCAGTCGTCGGGTGTAACCTGGTAGTCATAAAGTAAGGACGTCAGGCTCCACATCGAATCGCAGATGACGCAACTGCACCTCTTCCCAGTCCTACATTCAGAGACTTCCCCTCGATTCTCCTGCCAAGCGATCCACATGGCGTTTTCTCTTTAGGAAGAAGAAACACCCATTGTGAAGTCCGAATCAACCAATAGAGTCAACGGTATGTAACGAGGTCGAGGCAGGTAGACGACCTGCCCAATAGGCCAAAAGAGCTAAGAGCGAGTTGTGGAGCTTGCAAGCTACGACTTGAATGCCCAGCTCGTTGAGAGATTAGCAGAGAATAAAGACACAGAAGCTATAGCGGTCGTCCTTCTCGACACCGGCCCTTTTTTGTGTTTAGCAGAAAGCAAAGGAAATATCACAAATAGAGACAGCAGAAGCAATGAGAGCAGTAATAGCCATATAGCCATTAACAAGTCGTATCGAGCGGCCACTGTCGCCGTATGTCTATAGCTAAACTCCCACGTTTCCAACCAGCCACTGCGGCCATTTATGACCTTTTCTCGGGCGGCACACCCAACTGCTTCGTTCTTACTTTTTATTCCGTTTGATGCCTATTATTGCTACTAACTTACGACTCGCTGATGTCATCTTCGAATGGCCCTCCCCCGTGTGTTGAGTTCCCCGCCTCTGAACCACTGTCATTGCCTTATCGTGTGCTGGCTTGGAGAACGACATGCAGTAGACAAGTCATGTCTACGTTTGCGCTACGCTTAACGGACCTATAAAAATGTATCCTTTATAGATTCTGTTCTATGTACGCCCAAGGGATAGTCACACTAAAGAATGACTAGAGCATGTCTGAATACTAAAGGTTCTAAAGTCCGCCGATCTCTAATTCACAATTATAGAAATGTATATTTGTAACCAATAATACACGTAGCGGGTGGCATTTGCAAAAGGAACTATCGTAAAGTGCGCTTCCAAAACGTTCTTCATAGACCGAATAGATGACTTAGTACGTTCGTTGTGCAGCCAACTCCCACCTCTTAGTCAACGTGCCTTGCCATATAGAAAAGTTTATCACGTGTCCGTATGTCTATTCAAGGATAAATTAATATCTATATATGTATATGTATAAAAGACCAACTATTTAAACATATATCTGCGTAGCGTTATGGGTTACGGAATAAAACGTCGGGTGAACGGCCGGGGATTACGCCTGCCTCAGTTTCGCCTCAATCCCAGCGTTCTCACGTAGCTTAGTTAGCCTTCTAGTAGCCCAGCAGTCGGCATAAATGTTGGTTGGCCATCGTTACGATTGCTGTTTCTCGGCCCCACTCAGACCCTGCAAGTGCACCAAACTGTATCTACCTGTCCGTCCCGGTAAGAGTCACCAATGCTGCCGCTCTCCTCGGTGCACGCAATGCCGAAAAACGCGCGTGTACATCCCGCCAGCCAAATAGGGATAGTTGAAAGAGGTAAAACAGTCCGAGAGGACTTGTGCACACCAAGCGAAGATCGGGAGAATCAGAGGAGAGACAGAGATGCCGAGCCGTCGTAGTTAAAACGATGTGACGATAGAGTCGGCATGGGTACTACTGCCGATGGGGCTGCCGCTGCAACGTTTAAAGTTGGCCCATAAATCAGATTTAGCTTGAGCAGACGGAATTTATGGCGGGTAATTTAAGCATGCAAATGTTTCCGACGACTGCGTACGCAGAGGCAACGTCGGCAGTGGGAAAGCTAGGGATGGTGGTCGAGTTGCCCACAGGGTGGCAAGGCAGCCGGCTACAGTTGCAGCGGGGAAGATGATGTGGGGAAATGTCGCAGGTAAAGACCAACGGCAGCAGCGAACGGCTACAGACGAAGCGCCACGGCGACTACGACGACGGTGTCGGCGGCAAATTTTAAAGGGACTGATACCTTACAACCGCCGCTGCTGGCGCCACCATCAACGATGAAATTTGTGTTCAGGTCGGCTTTCAATCTCTGTGCATTTTATGGTGTCCACAGTTATTCGGATATATTTTGTTATATGAATCTGAGTAGGGAGGATATGATGTTTTGCGAACAGACAACGTCGCACCCATACACACACAACGATAAAAAGTGTCGTATCGTATTTGTCTACAGAACTGTCCTCGGTATTAGTCGGAATATAGCGAAGGCTGTGGGATCGCGTAGAAAAATCACTGGAACGGGGGGTAGACAGAGTCGAAACAAACGAATTCTGCCAAAACGAACGAGCCTAAATTCTGCTAAATGTAGAAAAAGTATACGAATTCTATTTTGTTACACATGTATATAAAAATGACTGTGAAACAGTTTTTCGCACCCGTTTTAAAAATATACTGTTCTCTACCATGCGCTAAATGTCAGATTTGCCATAGAAAGGCAATTATTTACAGTATGTATATACATCGATTGATTCATTTCAGATCATCGTTCAACCTGCTCGCGCCATTATATTTTTTCCCAAAATATCCATGTCATACACGTGTATAACCAGCTGTGCGTAGCCTCAAGGTAAAATGGTAAAGTACTAAAAGCTACTTAGTGTCGATAACGTTCCATATAATTTTTCGCCTTTATTTGCCACTGATCCTAGAGTACACTTCGCAATCAAAGAACGCATTCGAATAAAAACGACTATCATAAAAGTAACCGCCTTGGTCACGTGAACCTTACTAGTCTATTTCTATATAAAACCTTCAAATTTTGTTATACCAATCTAGTAAGCATTCGAGTGTCTTTCAAGCGAACCTTGCATAGGAGTATGTCAACAAATGCCTTACAGCATTTGCTGCTATCCTCTTACGGAATCCCTATAGCAATAATTCCGACCGGTCGCAGCAACACTTTGTTAAACTGAAAAGAAACACGAAATGGACAACATGCGACTATGACTGTTCTTCTTCATAATGCAAGACAAAGTTGAACTCACCGATGGGTCTTCAAGTTTACAGAAGTGTGTTTTTCTCTATTCGCCACAAATGATTACCCTTGATTATTATTTACTTGTTGTTCAGTAATAAATCGTGACTTGGATGCTTTGTGTAAATATCAGCCGAACCGCGTACTTATCTAGTGTGCAATAATATGCACTTTTTTAATCATTTAGTTAATAATGTTTCTAAAAAATTGAGGTAGGTCAAACAATTGGTCAACAACAGACAAAACATTTGGCGCATGCGTTCCAGTCCATTGCGTGTAGATGCCACCATAATTGCACTATAGCTTTTGTAGTATCGTACTTCTATTAGTTTATGTGCGCTAGTAAATGTAGTCACGTAAATGAGGCAAACACTTAGAAATACAAGACGAAGCCCTACTTTTCTTAAAGACAAGACTTGATCTGGCCGGATTTTCGCCAGCACAGCACGGGCAGCGCTGAGCCTTTTAAATCGTCCGCCAGGATATCGTGGCCCATTCTCAGCATCTTGAATTTACTCCTTTTTCTTCAACTCTCGGTGGTATGTTAATGACCTTATAGGAGAACAAACAAAAATACTGCCATAGCCAACGTCGAATCCTACCAGACGAGCTGTGCTCTTTTATATTTCCTTTGCAAAACTGCAGTGCATTCTACCTTCTTGGTACATTACGTAGTGTAGGAACCAGGAACCATTAATAGGAATCAGGCTTGGCATAATGTTTTGATTATTACGCGGTATCATCAACAATGGTAATTAAATGTGTTAGGGAGATAACGAGACGTGTTTTTCCCTAGTGGACAGAAAATTTTTGCCCATTAATGTGTCTTATCTATAAATTAAGACTAGAGAAAAATACGACGACACATGTACCTCTTGGCTTTAACTTGTACTCGAAACATACACTGGGTCGTCTGTCTCAGCCCAGTTGAAAGTCGGGCAAAATCGAAATATTTTTTCATTTTTTCCAAATTTAACATAGCAATTGCTCATATGCATACATTCAATGCAGGTAATAGTCATATGATCAACAAATTGCAAAGCTATAGCATAGCTAGGGTACACCAAATTTTAATCAATACGTTTCGCTCACTATATTTTATAGGCCCTCGACAGCATCTCAGCTTACCTTCTTCCATTTTTTGTATTCCCGTTACATGGGTTTAGGCAAATGACCCTATCCGACAAGCCCCCTAAACTACTACAAGTATTATTGTTATTGTATGGCCGTAGAGTCTGCGGGTCGCTTGTGGCTTATGCCGGTGATGGTATAATTTAGTGCCCTAAGGGGGCTTGAAGCGATGAAGATGACTAAAGCGGACGCAAGTCAAAGCCAACTGATTTGCAACCGGCTGGCAACTGCTTGAGTCGAGAAGGAAAAGGGTAGTTGCGGCATAACGGGAGCACTGCTGCGTAAAGAAAGGTTTGAGAGGCAAAAGGTTCATGGGGAGACGCATGTAGTGCTCCGCCCGCTAGTCGTGGGGCCCAACCTGGGCATCATTCCGTCGCTAACTGGTAGCAGTGGCTATGGCAGCCATAAAAAGGAAAAAAGATCATTGAGGAAGTCTCTTCCCATCGGGCTGTCCGGCTCTGGATTCTTCACTTGTGCTCTCTCTGTCTGTGTACGTCTTTTGCATTCTCCTGGTGTCGTGAATGCCGCTAGCGCCATGATCCACAAAAGCCCATAGAGAACTTTCACTACAGCTGCTTATGATAGACGCAGTAGCACCGACAGCCTGTCAGAACCTTTTTTGTTCCTGCTTTGCTTTTAACGATATCTTACCTCACTACCTTTAGCCCGATAAGTCAGTCCAGTAATGGCGTGTCGTCTAGCCCTATCCATAGCGATAGTCGGTACTCAACATCAATACGTATATCCAACCATATGCACATGTATTTTCTTCCGCAAATGATACTCATATGGATGAGGCGCCTAAAGTGAATGCAGTACCAACAGGCTTCCTTCTTTAGTGTAGATATCTTACAGGCGTTACAGGTTAGCACCTCCCTCGACTGGCTTATCCTGTTCTGAACCAGCGGGTTACCACCTTGCGATTCGCTTTCAGTGGCTTACTCCCCATAGCTATGCCGAATACCACCGGCTGTGTTTCTATTTGCCGTCAATCTTTCATCGCTCGCATACTCCCTTTTATAGATTATATTCGCCCTTTGCTTTTGTACGTATGCATTCTTCCTCCCCGTGTCTTGCGCGTTAAAGAAAAAGTTGAGTCTACAGGAAGGAGCAAAATTAGGGGGCAGGGAACTACTTTTGCAGTTCTCTTGCCATCGACATGGTGCAGCTGCGAAGCGGTGTGAACCTTTCTTTCAGTGGTTTTCTGTCTCAGCGCGTTGTCGCCAACAGCCGAAGCTGTGCAGGCTTTTCCTTACAAACCCTTCGTCTACTGCGTTTCGCCCCTGTATAGCTTCTTTGGGGCTTGCCTCTGTTGGAAGGAAAGATTCCGTTCATCTATTAATGTTCATTTAGCTATTCTTATACATAGCCTTCGAGCTCGGTGGCGGGTGTGACGGCGCCCAGAGATTCGGTCCTTCCGCAGCAGTAGTCCACTGTTAGCCGCGAGGTCGCACAGCCAGGCTTTTGTGCCTTTGCCATATCCGCTGTATTCTATTGCTGCTGTTGCTAAGCCTGCTCCTGGTGGAGTTGTCATGAATGTTAAAATAATGTTCACCAACATTGAACTGTAAACAAACAATAGCCTTTTTTTAGGATAAATAGCAAATCGTGAGCCTTCGACGCATTTACTTGATGATGGCGTCCACTTGTAAACACCTTTCGCTTGGCGCGTAGTGCCACCTACCTGGTCATCACTATCTAACTAATTCAATCGTGTTAAGGATCGGATCAAACTATACTAAATGTAAACCACATCGTGTATCGCCTTATATATTATATGCTCGCTGTATGCTTATATTATAACGGTATATGGTTGTACAATGCTTTATGCTACTGTCATGTCTACAGTCGGCCTGCGGGTCGACTGTGTATAGTTGACTACCATGGGTTTCTAGAGCTTCTACTGTACATTCGAGAAAGCTACCGCCACTGCCACTATTCCTGTTCTTTCCTAAGGGGTAGTTGCGGAAACGCCATTATACACAGAAAACGTCGTCATGGCGCACCCTAGCGGGACCCACCGACCTAGTGTCGTCACTGGTATATTGCATATTTTTGATCATTATTACCGCTAGCCATCATCAGACCAACCCCTTAGTGATCCCCTCTCTATTCCCCGCCCGGAATCGCGCTTGCTCGCCCTTTTATGGTGGTGCATGCTCAACGCACAACCCTTAGCGTCGGCGGCGGCGGCGGCGGCGGCTGTTGCTGCACCAATTCCCTTAGCCTCCAGGAGAAGGACCTAGCTGTCAGGACCCGATAGATCCATCCCGGCCAGTTTCATCTCTATGGCACGCCTCATCATCAAGCATTGCTACGACCATCATCATTTCGCCATTTTCATTAACTCTCTTCGCTCTTCATTCCTCAAGGATCTTGCTCACCCAGTCATTCACTTAGGTCTCATCCCACCGACTACTGCTGTTGCTGATCCTTCTACTAAAGACTGACAGCTATAGAGTCGAACAAACAATACCATGCCAATGGAAACAGCAACAGCTGCAGAAGCGTATGTAGTGCGTTGAGACGGACGTGCTTTCAAACGTGGCAGCAACATCCAGTGCTGGCTTTCACGTCTTCTCTATAGACGAACCGACGAGGAAAATAAGAAAGAAAAACGAAAAACACAAGAAAATGAAGGCGAAAAACGGTAATGAGAAGGATTATCACCGCCAGCTGTCGCTGCTGACCTGCCATGGTATTTATGTACAGGAAAAATAGTTCCCGTGATAGCTTAATAGGTAACATATTCATCTGCTAGTCTTAGAGGTACGTTATGGTCTAGGTTCGAACCCAAGGAGCATAGAGAAGCACATTCGTTCCGTGATGGCTGGGAGCCAGCCAGCCGTCTGATAGAATACCGGAGCTAAAACTCAAAATATAGAGAAGAGGTAGACAAACATAAAAGAGTAAGTCGCACAAGAAAACCGCTTTCAAAAAGAAGAAGATACTCACTTAGGCGCTCCCGTTTACCGGACGGTCACGCGCCCACATTGCTCAGGTGGGCTTTACTCTATTACAGCTCCTTTACATCATACCCTTCCAGTATGTACCATGGCCCTTCAAACCCCGCTAGAGTAGCTTTCAAGGGAGTTGGTAATTGGTAGTTAGTGGCACGTGGAGCAACAGGGAAACTATCTGTCTTATCGATGCCATTACGTGCCGCTAGTGACGAGTACATTATCTCCAATGTTCATTAGAAATGCAGCTCTAATTGTCATACATACTTAGATCCACTTAATGTATACGCGATTGAGTTTAATCGACCTTCGGGTTCGCACTAACAAACCTTCGTTTGAATAAATTTTTATCAAGTGCGCTAAGCAGAATATATACTTGAATTTTTTCGCTCGTTGTTTATTTCATAGCATGAAGAGAGAGGCGTACGAGTAAGCGACTTCAACCTATTAGGTAACACGTTAGTTTCATTTGAAGCCTATCGTGCATGGTTAGCCTACTGCTCGCGTAAACGCTGAAGGTTCTGAGCGACAATCCTCTCGAATGTTGCGATATCGCGGCACGGTTGCGTCCAGTCGTAGACACATTACTTTACTTAGTATAACCATAAAAGAGTAACATTGACGCCCATAAAACGTACCTGAACGATGAACTGGCATACATTAAGAAAGCACATAAATCGAGCAACGGGGGTCTCACTTGGGAATCGATTCTGAGACCTCATTACGTATCAATGCAATACTCACAGAGAGCAGTCCACATGTGTGAAGAGGGGAATTCTAATCGTACCTCCCACAACACATACAAACTAATTCCAAAATACCAAGCCGGCTATCGTTTAGCACCCGTCATAGTCACAGCTTCAATGTATATTAAACGAGCTGCAGGCGCAGTAACTGCAAAGCTCCCACTGTTCTTTCGCAATCTTGTACAACAGCATTGCTGCATTGTTATGGGCGGCCGCAACGAAGCCAACGCCGGGGTAGCTGGCGTTGGCGGACGAAACTTCGCAGGGAACAAGTCGTCGAGCGTATGAAACGGTGAGCAAGGCGCGCACTATTCTGTACGAAAACAACGGCAACAAAGAAGGCGAACGATGTACGAAAATGAAAAGGGAAAAGATTTATAGCTTTGTCTTTGCTAGTGCGCTTGCGTACGGCCTGAGCTGCCAGGCGGCTTCACCCTGAAGTCTGAAAGCCCAAAATCGTAGGCAAAAGACGCTAAACTCACATGCTGCACTGTCCTGTGTGGCTGCAAATCTTGCCCCCGACCACCAAGGGCTACAACCAACCCATCTCTTCGTTCTCCCGCATCTCTTCCCATAGCAGCTCTCTTCAGTTTTGGAATGGGTGAAGCTTCTCCTAGGAGAGACGATCAGGTCAAATCGTGCACCATGGAGTTTGCATGGGGTAAAAGGCGGATAAGATGAAATGACGAATTCTTAACACACTGGAGAGAGAGAGAGAGAGAGAGAGAGAGAAAACGAACAAGAGGCTAAATGTCCATAGAGACGTGACCCATCTATCCTTCAGAATACAACGTTCGCTCACAATAGACACTACTTTGTCTAGCTGTTCTAGGTCTATTTCTCAATCTTTTCTACCACTTATTTTATCGTTTTCGCTTTTGCTGTCTAGCTTCTCATAAACGAGCAGCGAGAGGACGATCCGAAAACTAGCCTGTGAGCTACCCCGTGGACCCTCCGACGCGAGTGGTGGGGAGAAACTCTCGCAAGGGAGACTTAGCACAAGTCGTTCTTCACTACTTGTTAATAGGCAGATATTCAAAGTTTATATACGTCAGTTGCTGCATTTGAGGGGTAAACGAGAAAGGGAATAGGCTTTCTCGTCATCTGCGTTCAGCACATTTGCCATTCCCGGTCATCGTTCAATACCTGCCTTGAGTGAGAAACGGCCTGGTATCATCGTCTAGATGGTACTAAAGTTTATAGTTTCAAATTATTACGACACGGCATTGCAACGAATGTTTTTGCATCAGTTATGATGAGGCCGAAATGTCCTCACTATACGGACAACAAGATGAAAATAGGGCATTTCGCTGCGGTGCTTAGACAGCCGGTCCTATTGCCAAAACACACGACAAAGATTTGAAGCTGCCATCGTTTGACGATCATATTAACAGTGTTTGGGTCAACGGTGTTTGATCACTTTGAAGCCTGGCACCGACTAGCAGCAACCAGAACATGCTCATGTGATTTATTTCACGCCTCAAGCAACGAGGCATCTCCTTTGTAGTACTTCTTAATATTTTTCAGTTTGCTTACGTCTGCAATGCAGTGTCTATATTCAATAAATAACAAAGTTTATTGCGTCTATTCCTTTCATAAACAATATCGTAGTTTTTCCTTCAGTACATCCATTGCGATCACAAGTAGTCCTTTGCTGACGCTAGACGTTTTCCATGTATCTGCTGCATAGTTGTCGTAGCTAAAAACAGAGGAGTGCATATGACAGGGATAAATGAAGTCATATGCAAATTGTCTATTACGGTCGAAACCACTAGAAGCTCTTGCCACGAGACAGCTTTGTTGGTACGTGAGAGTTCGGTATTAGACAAAGGATCCAGGTCTTCGTAAACAAGTTGTTGACAAAAAAAAGGCCTAAGGAAAAACCAAACTGCGTACGAGGCAAGCGGGGGCCTACGTCGTAGCTATTTTTACTTTAACTAGTAGTACCTTTTCAGATTACCTAATATCAAAGGGAATACAAAATGATCTGTTTCGAGCGCGCGCCTTGAAACGAATGATATATCCTGATGGCAGACAAGAGATCACGCGTCTACCCATAAGGCAAGTTATAAAAAAAAAGCATTAAAGCTGGTTAAGCAAATCAAATATTCGCTGACTAAATTTGCAGGTTGGTTGAATAATTCGTCGCCGGACCCCATGAACCACGCAAATTGGCTTTATTCAGTCGAAACCGTCATTGTTTAGAGGAATACAGCTTGAACTTGAGAAGATTGTATCTATTCTCATAGTTATAAGTTACTTTATTTATTTACATACATTGTGTAACTATGTGCATTGTTTGTTAACTAGCGTTGTATCGATTTATGAACAAATAACATAGGAAACCAACTGGTTTCAGGTAAACGAAGGAATTAAATCTTTCTCCTTTAGAGGTAAGGAACGGGCAGAGATAATATTGACATTTAAATTGAAGAACAATGCTAAAGAGGTGCGAAAAATCTGACTTGTATGCTATATCCGCAAAAGGTAATTTAGTAAAGAGGCAAATAGAACATATATATTTCTCGGATTATTACAAAAATAAATCGATCGAACGTCGTAGATGCCTGCTTCCCCAACTGAGGAAAAAAAATGTTCACCTTAGCTAAAGGTCCATGTAAAGAATATAGCTGACAATTCTCGTTGCTTTGTATAAATTACCCCCGAAGTTGTTGTTTCAAATGTGGGCCAAATATTTGTCAAGTATTTTCCTCCCTCGCACGCACAGTGTTGCGCTATGTGATTATCAGCAACACTGAGCCTTAGGCCTATAAAAATAAATTGTCTCAAAACCATATATTGTGCCATTTTGGGACTTAATAATAGGTTTTATCAATGAAAACGTGTAAGCTTTTTGATATATATATAGGTAGCGTACAAAATACACAATTATGTGTCATGCATAGGTGTTAATTACAAGGAATCTTTTCATTCAGTCGCGTTAGGGTGGAATAATAATAACAAGGATTTGAAAGTACAGAAACTTTCCTCATCTCAAAGTGCAATTGGAGACATTTTGTTGCCGTAAGATAAATTGTTTGATTGCCTCAATCGTCCCTCGTGCAGGTGCAATTTAGGGCGTAACATGTCACGTTTCTGAGTGAGCATCACGGTTACTGTACATTGCTAGAGACTGATTGTCAGCAATGACTTCCTAAGAAAATCTAAAGCCACCACAGTGGGATGAGGTATTCTCTCGGCATGAAACGATGTAAGGGGTAGTTTTTTCTACCAGATTTCCGCGATGCGGTACTTAATGCTATTGTAGATGCACTGATATTGCACGAGGTGCATCTACATAAACATTTCGACCGCTTTGATTGCTGTCTGAAAAGCTTTTGACTGGGATTTAAGTTAAATCCTCAGATTGGTTGAGAGGTCATCTACACTTCGCATAGCACGCGTTGCACTGGAAAACGGAAAGGGGTAGGAGGCCTATTTGATATGGGAGTGAGGCAAGAGTCGGTAGCGGATTTTAATCGCGCCTTGCAAGCTTTTCCTTGTCCCCAAGGTGTTCCGAAAGGCTGACCAAGACGGGGCTGACCAACTCGACGCTTAAAGCGATGTTTGAATGTTTGCAAGTGGGGCATCTTTTCAGACGACACACATGTAAGCCGCATGGATAACTTTGCATATGAATTAGTACTGCTTCTACTCCCAGCACTACGGACCGAGCCGATTCGTCGGTACTCATTCCCTACCACCGCACTTTAGCATCACATCGTTCAGTCCTCAGTTATCCCTCTTCTGAGTCGCGGACAACCATCTCTGTCGTACAGCGAAACATGGGTAAATTCTTCTTAGCGAAAGTTAAGCACAACAACATAAAACTGTAGGCTATCCAGGCCATAGCGTTATGCATCCCAGGGTGCAAAATTTTTCCGCCACATACTGGTCCTTGATACAATTGCATGCCTCAAGTCACTATACGCGTCAAGTTCTATAGAGAACACAGATTGAGCATATCTTCTTTGTTTAGATCTATCGTCCTAAAGTCCCTTCGCGTAGCTTGATTTTATGTGAAATCAACCGTATTCTCACGGGGGGGGGGGGGTGTAATTGCTTGATGCGGGGTGTACATCCTGAAAAAGGCGAATTACGAAAGGAAAATACATTAAATAACTCGAGTGTGATCGACGAGACCCCGCTTAACATTATAGACAAGACATATGCTGTTATTTACTGACAGGTATGACCCCTGGTATACAGTGATTAGAACTGCGTATGACTAAAATTAGTAAAATTCTATTAAAAAGCCGCCAGCACCCTATACATTTTAAGGAAAGTAGCTTTAAAATTACGCATGAAACGCCACCTTCACCATTTAGAGCAAGTCTGCACGAGGCTCAGTATTTTGTTTCATTCTCAGCCACGGATCGGAGCAAAGGATAACGAAGTATGTTATTCTCTTCAGCGGACTTGAGCAAACCAGGGATAGGTCTTCGTTTTGTCGCAAGCGAGATCGGTCAAGCTAATGACCGGATGTGGTCACTTTATCCTTCACGAAGCGTTCGTACTTCCGCTTTCAACCGAGCCCGACGCAAACCACACAAGACAACTTTTAGCGGTTGAATTAGCCCATGGCTGGTTAGATCGTTGACTTAAACTGGGCTGGTAAGCAACCCGCGCTCAAATGCCATCTCTCATCCTCGAAGTTGGCGTCGTCTTACGCGCACAAATAACCCAATTTAGCCAGTCGGCGTTGCAAGCGCTCAGACTACGCCGTTATGCGGTTATTCCTCTGTTATCTACCTCCGCCTATCTGTAGCCACAGCTACAGGGAAGGGATTTCTATGCAGATGTCACCTGGGTCAGTTCGGTGTGCTGAGCTTTTCTCTCTCATCTGCCAACATAATACTATGCTACGAGAGAGCTTTTCGGAGCCTTGACTCATCACCACGTCAAGAGTAAACTTAAACTTGCTAAATTGTTCTCCGACCTACCACTGCTACCCAGCACTGTTAGCGGCGGCCTGCGATTACAATCGCATTTTGGCATTGTTTTCTGCCCACAGAAAAGACCCGGACGACGACCAACTGCCTCACCGATCTCGTGGTCTGTTATCTGACAGTCTACTAGACAACGTTGTTATACAGTGTTGCGCTATCATCGCGATGTACCACATGGAGCAACGGAGACCCGGCAAGTGATGAGTTAGACTTCATAACTATATCTCTCATTCATGTTTTGAATGTCTTGTCTAACTGGATGCCAGCCAAAGAGGTAACCGCATTCTTTTTGCCGCTTTCCCAGGCCGCCTTCTTATTCCGCTTTTCCATCCTCCTAACCCAGCGGTCCATGGCCTTTTTCCTGGTTTCACTTCTCTTGTTCGTTGATGACCTAGCCGTCTATATTAATGCAAGAAGTCTCCGTGGTGAATGTGGGCGAGTACCAAGTGCCGGCAGCTCACAAGGTGAGTAGCACAACGCGGGTGGGTCCGTCGTCGTTTTCAAATGAAACATCTAACTAATTAGTGTTTGTGATGCACGTGCGCCGACGTATATAGGATCTCTATAGGAAGCTGGGGTTCGTCCACACTGGTTGGACGCGCACGAAACTAAAGACGGTACGGGCTGAAGTCGACTATGTCGAGGCGAACAAGTTAACAACGAAAATAGTAGCGCTAACAATGAAAGCTACGACGAGCACGTGGAGACGTGGAGGTTGAGAAGCAAGTTATCCTGCAGTTTTGCCAGGTTCGTGTTCATGAGCGGTATCGCAGTCTTACGTTGGGGACGCTGTCGCCCTCAGGGGGTCTTATAAGTTCTGAAGCTTTTATACAATCACCATGGCTAAAAAAAGAGCGATGCGCCACTTCTACTATCGTTTCTCTAGTTCGCTAAATAATCGATGAGGCTTAGCTTGATTAGTCACCTGTGGGTATTAGTTAAAACACCACTTCGTTATACTATCCACTTCATAGTAGTACGAAGCGCTGAAGTAAAACGAAAAAAATTGGAAAGCCGTAAGAGGGGGTCGACCTTTTGCAAATTCAAGATATGCAACGGCTTAGATTAGTCTGCTGAGCGGTCGATTTCTCTGTCAGTCTCTGAGAAACTTCCACGTCGACTCTTTCTTACGGATTCACGAAGTGTCAGGGATCTTAAGCAAGCATCGTTTAGTTGTCCGATACGATAGTATAAGATGCCCGTTACAAACGTTTAGACCACACAACATCGACGCTACAGCCGCGGGCAGACGGTGAAAGGAGCACAGAATGTTCAGAATGCCCACACAAAGTCGAGCACCCTTCGATGACACTAGTAGTTTTTGACGATACGTTGTTACTGTAGCAGCGTTATGACATTAAAAAATTTGAGCGCAATAAAAAAAACGCATAATCACTGCTTGGTGTTATCCAAATAGTATTCGCCTGTTGCACATTATACATCTAAGCCCGGCATGTTTTTCTTCTGCATTAGAAAGACTGCAATTCGATAGATAGCATTTTTTTTCTCTCGTTCAAGCAAACGCTCTCACTCCACAGTCCATGGATCCGAAACCGTAGACTTCGTTATCGTCGTCATAGTGAAATATACGATGCATATGTTATCCATATAAGCAATGATATGAAGGACGATGTTTCTACTCAGGACGACTATTTCCTCTCGAGTACTCCTACCACCAGCCCCGCTGTTGTTACTGCGAATACCCTACCATTCGCAGTATATGTAGATAAGGGTTGTTGCTGCTGCTGTTGCTGTAACATGCCGCTAACGGCAGCAAAAAAGTGCATCACCAGGGGAAAAAGGGTCCATGTTCGCGCTTGGCTAATTAGTTAGCAGAGTATGGCCTGGCCGATAACGGCAATGCGACCAAGTCACACTTCCACTCCAACACGTGCATACATACAAACGCATTGTGAGTATGCGACTATGCCATATCCCCATTTTATGTACCTACTGACGTAGGCATTCGTCTCTGTTGGTTCATACTACATATGGCTAACCCGTTCTCGTTTCATAACCAGTCACGCTGATATTATAGGAAGCAGCGTCAAGGAAAGCATCCGCGCGGTGTGGGAGGGATGTTCGTCCGAGAACGTTCCATTTGGTTTCCAGCGTGAGCCTGAACAGCAATAGCAACCTGCTGATAGGCAACACCGACTCAATAGCACAGTCGTAACAGACACACACAGAGAACGCCGTTCTCAAGAAAGAGACCGAAAAACGATATGGAGAACGCAAAACGCAGAAAACAGCAGTGATAAACAGGAGCAGCGGCTGTGTCTGTAATTGCACTAGTGTGAATGCGATACTTATGGCTTGGGGGTTGAGGGGTGCTATCGCTGACGAGAACGACAACAATGACTTACAAATTGCATAGTGTTTCAATGTAATCAGCCCCAGTCGGAGCGCCAAACATGCTAACGATGACAAAGATAACGCATATATA
>NW_019211459.1:9207933-9239292 GCF_002443255.2 Varroa destructor | reverse complement strand
ATATATGCATTATTGTATATATGCGTTGTTGTTATCCTTACCATATTTGCATTCCTATTGCAGTAGTTACTGCAAAAATGTGGCGTTACACAAACAAATATGTCGATTTAGCCTCTGTCTGAGGAAATGCGTGCAGTTCTACGTGCGAGCACGCTTATAGTGATAACCTAAATTTCGTTGGTAGCTTCTATCAACAATAAACTTCCGACTTTTGCGCTCGAAAATACATGTCTGAATGTGAATGGAAATGATCGTAGCCCATTGCTTCCATAAGATTTGGCTTATCTTGCACAATATCATCTACTTTTACGTTTACCTTGCGTGTATCTATTACGTTTCTATCGAGGACAATATGTACATCCCGACAGATATTTCATCACACAACACTGGCTACTGGATACGTGTTAAGGCCTGGGGTTGTCAGTCAATTTCTTTGGACTTTCGTTCTGGAGGTAAAATTGCCTATTTAAAACATCACCAAATTATATATAATGTATTGTGAATAGAGCATGCGAACTAGCCCATCCTTCTTATGTGTATTAAGTATACACCAGTGACGCCATATTATCGAATAGTAGAAGTATTCATTCAATCCCACAATAACAGCTTCAGCTAAGATGAAGTTTTTAATTCCCTAGAACACGGGCAGTGCTTAGGTTGTACTCATATATGGGAGGTCTGAGTACTTCTGGTGCCAATAACTTCACAATGGGAAATATTACATATTCGTCCATTGCGCGTAACATCCGCCCACGATGGGTAAACCTGTATGGATCTTGCCGGGGTCCAATCTTGTATTTATAAGGAGTAATGGGCGTAATAACGTTCAAGCCAGCTAAACACAGTTACCCCATAAACTCAATGAACACCGAAATACATACTGATGCTATGAAATTTGTCCACGTTATTACCGCTACATATTTGATTGCATGAATAGGCGTTTCGGAAATTCCACTGATGGCAACAAAGAACTGCGTTTTCCTGTTCCTTCGTCCTTCTCTGTTTCTCTGCCTTTCACTTTTCAATGGTAGGGCAAACTTTTGCCCGATCACACGACAATGATCATTGGCAATAATTATGGACAGCAGCGATTCTGTAGGTATGACAAAATGGAACCGGTTTCCAGCCCCCGAGGCGGCCTGATGAGAGACGATGATCGAGAATGGCCCAAATTCTACTCTTGGGCTCGCTGCCACGAAAGCGACATGTTAGTGTGATATGTTCATCCGCATATGAGGGTACGGACATACGCTGCGACACAGCTATGGAATGCGCCCAGCCAGAGGGAACAAGCGACTGCTATGCTACACCGGCTGCTTACGCCAGGTCTCTTGCCAATGCAGCAGTAACAGCGGCGGTAGATAGTACTGTCATCTATAGCCCATCGGGGTCTACTTCTCTTGGTAGACACCCCCTTGCCTGCCCTTGGACGGAGGTAGAAGCGCCCCCGCCATGAACAGCACCGCGGTAGTGAGGGTATCATGGGACGATTACTGGCTCTCTGCACATATCTGTACTGTACACAATTTTCATACGGACACCAGCACAGGATACGATTTGAGTGTCAGCTGCTACGCAATCGCGATCTGTTCTCGAATCGCAAAGTTCAACAGAGAACCAGCTTTCCTCTCATGAACGGCACCCGCATGCGCGGCAGCGTCTAATGAATATTTTACTTGCCAGCGAAAGGCGGTAGTGACAGCGAGAGGCTGATGCGACTTAAAAGTTATGTCGATCTGTAAACCTCCCTTTGTAAGCCGGCTGGAGGATAGCGGGCGGCTGGTGGTTCTTTACAATATCTCCCTACGTCTGTCTTCCTCTCAAACGAAATGGGCAGCAACAGTGCCTGGTAGCTGGAACTGCATACAGGGTTTGCATACTGTGGCAGTGTCGTGCATGAGATATCGCTGTACGCAGATGGATCTGTCACTGATATTTAGACGAAGACGATATCCAGCATAAATGCGCTTTATATAGAGGACGACTATAGCTGGGTTCATCTTCATGGCTCATCCCAGTAATGATTGTAAAACGCGACCTTTAAATCAGTGAAGAACAGATCGTTTTTGAACAAGCTACACACTCGTCTACCTACAGACTGCGTTTGGACATTTGATTCGTACTGATGTATCGCCGATGTATATAATGCAATAAACGACCATTTTAAATGAACGAGACATTTGTATAAGCTTCGTTTCGTGGCTAGAAATGTAATTCCGAGCCTTACGCAAGTGCTTTTCTTCGTTGTCAGCTTATCGCATACAGCCGTGGTGTCCTGATAGGGTCGGTACGGAATAAGAAGGCAAACTGCAATCCAGCGGAAGCTCGCATTCAATAGGTGGATGATGTTAAAGATTTAACACATCTTTGTCATTTAATGATCTAGACCGGAGACGCTAGCGAACAGGGCTTAGAGCACATACCTGCTCCTATATAAGGTTGTGAAACCTGCTGCCTCTAAGGGCTCACAATGGAAACATCACGACCTGAATTGTACTACCACTACTACGCTATACACATCGTTCACTGTTTGCCGGAAAAAAAACATCACCCTCAATGCTGCATAGGATAGAGTAATGACACTTGCAATCATAAGAGTTTGAGCCTTCATCAACGTACATAGTTATAGCCCATATTGTGGTTTCCAAACTGAGACAGTGGTTGCTTGACGGCTGACTTGTTCTATTGAGCTGATCTGATCAGTCAGGCAGGCACGGTCTATAAAAATTTATAATATACCTTTTTTGTTGTTAGTATTATTTCGCTTATGTTACGCATTAAAAAGAAAGCCAGCCCAGCCCAGCCCAGCCCAGTTCGAAGCAGATTTGCCTATTACTGTGTTTAACCGTGTCATTCATAATAAATGGATCTTAGCTACTTTTTTCAATAATAATAATAGCTAGCTATACTCTTGAATTTATCTTGTTGAAGTTGTACATCTTCTATTATACATACCGTAAGCTGAGCATAGAGTTGCACAAAGATTGGACTGAAAAATAGACTTCATCAAAGTTAATCCTTTTTTTTGTATGTAACCGCTCTCTACCGCCTGATCTGCTCACCTAAAGACTGCGGCCTATAGTAGGCAACAATGCATTGCCCCATGTTTTCCGTTGTTCTACACGTCTGAAGGCGCGCTAGCGAGGACCAGCCGTTAGACAGATTCGGCCAAACAAAAAAGTGAAGAATACTGGCCAGATTGTCGTAGATGTACGGGAAACATCCTTAGGATCTTACACACGCTGAGAATACTTATGCCGGTTAACCCACTGCTCACGCGACAGGAGCCCGTGAGCAATCACCCTGTTCTGTTAGGCCAACCTGAGCGGTGGCACGTTTGTCGATTAACTGGGCTACTGATGGCAAATAGGTTATCAGCAAGCAAGTAAGGATGGAAGTTCGTAACTTCGTACGAGCGTAAGCAGAAACCGTTTCGGAAAGATTTACGGTATGAAATCGACAGACTATTTATAGTCTGTTTATTTAAAGTCGAATATAGTTGATATAATTTCCATCAATCGCAGTGGATAAGTAAAAGAAAAGAGTTTGAACGTCTAGAGATCTGGAAAACAAATACTGCATAGGTATTTTCATAAACACGACTGAGTACAGACGATAAAAAAGGTGACTTCGATTGCTTTAACCGTGGACAAGTTTTAAAGGACAAATATGACGCAACGATAGAAGCAAGGGTCCTAACTGGTGAACTTACTGACACCTACAAATGGGGCGTTAACAGATGTTAATGCAGGCGTTATCGCAAAATATTCGGGGGCATCGGTTAATGTCGCTAATGTCCTAACACGTCTACCTTAGCCGGCGTGTTGACTCGTTCCCGAATCGTTCTTCGGGCACGCCAGCAATGGGTCAACTCGGAAAGGTAGATTAATTTGAAATGTATGTAAATGTACTGCTAGCCTTTTACCTATTTTTTACTTTCGCCTATAATAGAACTAGACGTTCAATTTATATATTCCTATCATTAGCCAGAAGGGATGATGCGTGCATGTAGCGGATACGTTTCAGCATGTGATGCAGGCCTGCATTGTATTTAGCATGCGGTTATGGTATTTGTCCTTACTTTTAGCTATTCTTCATCTAGTTTTACTGCTTTCGATAAAATTTAATGTACCCCTTGGCGATTTTAGGTAAACCGTTATAATTAGCAGATGTAATAAAATATGGTTTATGGTTGAGTGTCGTGATGCGAGCTATACGACAGTTGTCGTTGCCGATTCCGCCGAAGGAGCTGCTCGGCTGAGCTTCAGGCCGAACAAAACGCAGACAACAGTGTAAAAGGGAGTAGTCACAGTTGTAGAGCCTCGGGGGAGAGGAAAATGATGCCGAGCGAGAAATACGAAGATCGACCACGCGATAAATGCATGCCTTCACACAAATTGGCGACCGGCTGCATCAGTAATATTAATAGTCAAAAAAAAGAACAGTCGGCGAACGACCAGCGGATTTTCTCTTTCAGCAATTTTTGCCATTGTCTGATTCGAAGTAATGGTGTAAGTTGGCAGCTGTGTGTTGTTGGATTAGAGGCACATTTTTAATATTACCTAAACACCAACATTTATTAGGTCACTTTATGTATCCTTTAAAAACGGAAGATTAACGGTTCGCATCTATATAGGATTTTTTTTGTATGAGATTTTGGAGCTTGAACCGTTAAGGTATGTTATAGAGTTTTTTTTTTTTAATATATTTGCTGTTGACTTAGAATAGACTATACATATGTATGGTCATTTATCATTAAGAAAATTATATTTTTTAGGAATTCCTATGATGGAAGGAATATTTGTTAACTATACTTTTCACAGCGGTTTAATATTAGAATGTGTACGGTATAACTGCTATAACATTAGTACATGAACGGCGATCCTGGAAGTGAAAGTTACTCATCCAGTTGTCGAGCGAATATCCAACTTTATCACAAGTTAATAAAACTTGTTCTTATATTTGTCCACCCAATGGAATTGCCCTCCTATTTACAATAAATTCTATTCACGCTAAACCTATTCTGTACCTATCTGTGCTTTTTTTGAGAGAATTCATCCTCTTGCTTACACTTCGTCGCGGTATATTTAATTAAACGCTGTAGCTCCTTTATTAAATCATAAGGATTATTTACTTTTTCTTATTTTCTACATAAGGAGAACGTATAATTAATTTCTTTTTTGTGGAAAGCAGCATTTAATGTCACGCCGCTTTCAATACAAATTCAGTTATTTTTTAGTAACATATGCAAGCGTACGTTACAACTTTACTCGACACGCACATGACCCCGTTTGTTGTAGACCTTTGGCACCACGCGGAGATGCAGACCCCGCACACATGTCCGTCTATTTTATATAGTTAACATTAATAATAGTTAATGTCTAACAATGCATCTGTTCCCGTTACAGTTATGTTTGTGGTTGTTTTGAAGCTGCTGCCGGTCGTGGCTGTACACGCAATAACTGATTTTTACCCACAACGATTGTTTTGCTTCCATCTTGTAAAGTCCTACATTAGCCTATACGGTTGCTTCTTTTTTTTTTACATATATGTATATGTATACATGCGCACATAACTGCGACACAAATATTAATAACTCTCGCTTGATGACTGCTTTCCACCAGCGTCACCAGCCCCGTAACTGACCAAGCAGACGAAAGATATGTTAGCCCCATCCTGCACACCGCAGATGATGGCCGACCACATCAGCAGGTACAGCTAGTTGTCGGCATCCGGCAGAGGGCGTGACGTGGCCGATATTCACCAATATCGCACATCGTTATCCGCCCTCTGGCGGGCAAGAACGAGTTAGATCGAAGTACACGGACGACGAACAACTTATGGATGCACTTATTGCCGTCCTAGCGCCATTCACGAATGCCATCTCATATCGAGCGACCGTTCAAAGGTCGTACACCATAGCACCTAGGGGTGTGTCCATCGTATTTACCTCCACATATAGAACAGACGTGGAGCACAACCCCATACCCTGATAAAAGCAAAATGTGGAGAGAACTCGTGCTGTGCCGTCCAGTCCCTTTGCTCTAAATGGAGAGATCAGTGAGACTATCCGTCAGCGGACCCTCGTTCATACCTAGCGCGCCGCTAAATTTTGATCGAGTGGCCATCGAATAGGAGCGGTGCTAAAATAGCAGCAGCGGCAGTCGCAACGGTTTAAAATGCCTGTATTATTATTGCCGTTGGTGTTGTTGTCATTAGAGAATAGTGTACCGACGTCAACGATAGTACAGGGTAAAGCACGTCGTGCCGCCGGTCGAAGTGAGCGAACATATAATGCGCCCAATGCCGAGGCTGCATGTAGCGAGGGAAGCACGAGTCTCGGCCCACCTCGAACCTCCAATTCGTAACCTCATGGCGCCGTCAGGAAAGTACCTTTGCTGACATGCATACATTAGACGGTATCAGCCGTTTGGCCCGCGGCGCCGCTAATCGCTTCGTATTCATGCCTATAATACACACAATTCACTAGAATATGCTAGGAACCATATCATTGCACCTATGGTAGGAGCACTAGCAATTAATAGCCCGTTGTAAGTGGCCTCGATCAAGCCTGAACACGTCTATGAACTCGAAACCGAACGTCAACTTAGCCAGGCCTGCGCACGGTTAAATATTTTTAATAAATGTTGTTAGTGTACCAAGTTATGGAAATACACAGCATATTTATTACGGATACGTTTCGTTGGCATTTATTTACGGGAAATGACACAATAGCCTATTACTAAGCAAATGAAGACCCTATGTGGAATGTTCTTATGAGCCATACTAGGATATCCGTTAATATATATATACATATGTACATTTTTTTTGTTAATTATAAAACCTAGAATACTCTATTGCGCATAACAGTGTGCATAAGGTATAAGCGTGAAAACTGCTTAAGCTGTCCGCGATCTGATGCCGTTTCACCTTGTAGGCCATTGAGAAAAGGAAAATGTGCTGTTTTTCCTGAGAGAAAACCGACACGTACAAACTCACTCACTCACTCACTCACCCACCCACTCACTCGTTTTCGATTTGGCTGTGCTCATTTTGAGTTTTGTTGATACGTCTCAGGCTCGATACCTTAGGGCAGGGGATTTGTGGTATACCCATCTGTCGTTGTTGTCGCCATCGTCGCATCATATCGTCAGCGATCCAGTTCGACGAAATCCAAATACCTCACGAGCGTCTGCTGATCCCGCCATGCGGAGAACCGAGAACCGTTCTGCCATCTTCCCATTTCGTGTGAAGCGGCATCAAAATGCCTTATTGGCATTTTTCTAGAATTTACGAACTCCATGAGTCTGGTCATAGACCTATAACGACCCGCCTGGCCAGGTTCGTTCGTTTGCCATACCAAATAGACCGGCATCCCAGACGCTGCAATGGACGATGGAGGCTATTTCTTTAATAATCCATCTCTTGAACAAAACGAAAACAAATCAGTCAGGAAAAAAGAGCGACTGAAGAATGGAAGGGCGGAAAATAGGGTAAATAAGATTCGATTAAATGGAGCGTATATTTGCGTAATGTTAGTGTACTCAGATTATGGAAAAATTTGGCTCTTTTCTACTAACTATTCCGGCAGGACATGGATACTCTGCTACAGTCGGTGTGTTTGTTACAGACACGGTTAGAAAAGTTCTCGTCGTTCCATTCTACAATTTTTGTCCTTACCGTAATATATATTATACGTTATCATATCGGCAGAAGCAGCACCCTCAATAACGATGATAATGATTACAACGATAAATAAACACTAACTAAACATCAGCTTTTTTTTTATCAGAGAAAAATTAAGCCTTAAAAAGGACTGCAATCGGGCATGTTTTTAATGATAAATAGTATTATTTATTAGCCTAATGCAAAAAATTTCGCACGTTAAATTTGAGGAACAGGTTTGCAAACTATGAGGCCGTTATGTACTATCTAACTAACTAACTAACTAACTAACGTGGTTGAACTACATTCGTTTGCTATGCTCACATGCCTTATATTGATCGTGTGTATGTATGTCCTGTGTGAAATGGTCGGGAATCAAAGTGCTTCGAACCGTATAAGCGTGTGGTCGTGGTACAGACGAATGCTTGCTCCCAGGCCTCCCTTCTTCGAGGACCACCCAGTCACTCGACGTTTCATTGCAACTTCCCAGAATTCGAAAACGTGGCTTCGACAACCTCAACCTGAGAGAAGCCGCTTACCTTCGCTGCTCGCTCGAGGTTTTGAGGATTTGAGGCTTTTTTGTAGTTGTTTTATTGAGAATTCGAAATTGTAGCAGCTATACCTGCAAACAGACATAACAGTAACAGCACGGGTATGAGAAGCAACTGATCCGTCCTATTTGTGGCGAACTGTAGATGTATTCTCCTTTAATCAGTCTCAAACGTGCTTGCAAACATTCGTAGATATCGAAAACGCTACGAATGTTTGATTCGTGTCATGGTAATTATTGTCGTGACATTGTTGCGCCCCGTGACGAAGTCGTCATCTGTTTGAAGCGGTACTGCACAAAATCGATATACCATATTATAAGATATTCACAGAGTTCATCGAACAATGTGCTACTCTTCTACATAGTGAAGCTCACGTTGAAACGGCTTGTTTTACAGTATAAAACGTATGTAATTTTGCTGTTCAAATATGAGCGCCGTAACGTTATCAATGATAATCATGGGCAATCGGTGACTTCAAAAAGCAGATATGGGCAAACAGTTGGGTGGGGAAGGAGTTGTGAACAAATCCTTCATTTCAAATGATGTCATGCATTGCGTACGGTTCGACAGGTAAAATGTGGCTCTTAAATATTGCGTAGTAAAGGGTTCTTCCCATTCTTATTTGATCAAAAAAAGTATGATTGTGAATAATTGCCGATTAAAATTTCTACGTTATACGTAAACTTTAAGTCCACGTTCGAAACACGAACTTCTTGAAACTACAGACGTAACATAATTTAATACCAAAAATACGCAATTTTTTTAATGCGGGCTTTAAAAATATACGGGACGCTTACGACCCAGAAAGCCCATAAACAGTATTCAGCGACTGCGTTTACTGCACGTCCATACTTTATTATGCATCACTCACGTCTCCGCGTCAAACAGCTAGTGGCGCCCTCTTGCGGAACGGAGATCAATTTCTCTCTCTCTCTCTCTCTCTCTCCCTCCGTCCCTTCCTCCTTGTAAATCTTATTCGCATGTCACCATCGGTCAGCGTGACTCCTCTAGGGGTGAACGAGTAATTGGAGAACTCGTAGTATAAAATCGGGGATCATTCATTCACGCTTCGCTAAAAACGCACGATCCCGTCGTTGACTAAAACATCGGCAGCGGGGCGGACCAGCAGAGCTGGTGCTGTGCGGCCGGCAAACAACAACTTATAGTACTATCACTGCAATTAATAGCACCTGCAAAATGCACAAACAGAAAATATATATCATTTGCGAATAGACGGCAACAGAAAACCGAAGACCAAATCATGGCAGGAGTCGGGTAACATTACTTGACGGTAACGATAACAGCGCATTCGGAGAGCCGCCGATGAATTGCCCTTTGTCTTTGTTTGGGACGAACTTGTCGAAAACCGAAATAAAAACAACGCCCGAGCCGGCTTTACTTGCTTGAAGTAGCCTGAACTGCTGGTCGAAGGCCATCGTCATGTGAAGCGCGGAAAGTGTTGCTGCGTGAGGTATATATGCTTACGCTAGCGTGTAGATAAGCAACAGCTGGCCGCCATTGTAGGCGAAAAGATTTAGGCAGGCTATCCAGCCATGGAATCCATGGAATAGATTCTGCTCCCCAGCGAAAGAAAAAACTCGTTTGTTGAGAGAATGGCTCATTGACCTGATGAGCGTCGGTGGAAAGGGGCAAAAGACAATGAACTATGGTGAAGCTAACGGGGAGCTGGAACTTAAAGCCACCGTTTTACAGAATATGCTAGTGTAATTAGTTTTGTTATATGTTCTTTCTGGAAATTACGTACCTTGGAGAAAGGGAAAAAAGTCGATGTGCAACAGAGAAGCTCAGAAATCCGACAAGAATGGGAATTACTCAAACAATTTCTAATCTTTACAGCCATTATAATTTGTAAATAAAATATGTCTGACAACCAGAATGCAGGTCACAGGACTCAAGTTGGTTGTAATGGCACTCGGTAGTAATAGCAGAGTGCTATAGACTAGAGATGTAAGAACAAATATGGGATTCCTGTATAGGTGGTTCGAGTATCTAGGCAAAGCAAGGTGAAAAGCAGCAGGGTAGCTGTCGGATATATATATTTCTATGTTTTTTCTGAGTATATATACTTACTCTGTAGCGTTCCTAGGAGACAGCGGAAACAATTTCTTCCCCCAGCTTTTTTTACATCTTGTGCTATTTCAGGTTGGATCCTTTCCATCGAAATAAACTGAGTGGCTTCGTTCTTTCTAATTTATCTATTTGCTTCCCCCTGACCCCAGGTTGTTAAGACAGCGGATAATCAGTTCACTCGATTGTTATCCAGCAGGCCTCTGTTTTTCGTGTTGCGCGCGATCTGAGCCTTTACCAATCTACGGGCAGTGACAGGCTGCAGGGCTACGCTTTTCCCCCAAACCACTACCACATGTCTTCATACTCAGCGTCTATCTAATGTATCGCAAATAAGATTCGATCCAATGCCGCTCACGTCTGGTAACTTTATTAGCTAGGTCAGGTTATGCTATCGCAAAGACTACGACACGCCGCTGCTATAGCTGCTGCCGCCGTCTTGCCGCAGCCCTTCTAATGTTAAAAGTAAAGTCCCAGTGCGAACCCTAAACGCGGGCAGCAGTAAGCAGTGGGGGGGAACAGGATTCTTGGGGATAGATAGGAAAATAAGTAGAAATGGAACGAGGCCAAGCGAGTTTTAAAGCGAGCGGGAACTTGGGATAATTTGAGGGTAGAGGGAATTTCGCTGGGGATGTAGACGTTGCCATCTAGGCCAGGAGCACCGCTGTTCCTGAGTGCTGCCAGCAGGCAACTCGAGACGGCGCCTAAAAGAGTTTGCCTAGGTCGTAGGTTCAAAGGTTCGTAATTATTCGAAATCATTTGCAAATTTCGTTGACGACTTCGGCTTGTCTACGTGATACGGCGCCCATGACTATCGTGGTGTCACTCTGCTGGGACTGTTGAATACGACAAGGATAGGCTATAAATAGTAGGAGCCTGTATGGCCAAAACCTATGAGACCACATGCATATCGAACACAAAGTAGAAGTACAACGTAGGCTCAGTCAGTGCAAAGGAAGTTAGCATGGATATCGGTGAATCCTTCTAAATGTAATCACTAATAGAAGAGATATTAAATACATGGCATATCACCAGTAGAATGGGTTCGAAAGCTAAAATCTTTACGATATGGCCTAAAGCCCTACTTTCTTTGGTCACATTCAATACTCGCGGCGCATATAACGACGCATGCGTGTGACCGGAAGCGTCCTTATGCATGTCTATGAACAATTCAACTAAGTAGGCTTTTCGATACGTTGCGATGAACATAATTTACGAGACCATATCATCCTTTGAACCACTGAAAATGTTGTCCTCCAACGTTGTATAATATCAAAATCGCCTCGTTTGACAATATTGATGTTTGGGCGGCTCTCGATACATTACGATTACAGTTCATAAGGGGCGCATACATACGTCATACTACACAGAATGTATGTGAGTAAAAAAAGTCATGCTTTTTTTATATGTGTCCATCATATGGCACATAACTAGAGCAGTTTAGATCTGTACATTGTCCCTTCTCGGAAAGCTTTCGGGTTTATGATGGACAGTTATACAAGTACAACTCCATATATACTTATTCCAAACGGTAAAACAGTATGCGTAGAGCAACCTTACAACCTGTGTAGTGACCTCCTTTCAACAACGCCCGTCCGTGTTTCATAAATATGGACTGTATTCACTTTGCCAGCCGTCTCCTCACTCTCGGCCTGAGATCACCGTTGTCACTCTCGCTGCGGTACGCATAAGCTCTTCGTTCGACGCAGTGTTACTGCATGTGCAGCAGCGGTGATGAGGTTTTGCCTCCCAAAAGAGGACAGATTTTCCCTCGAAGAGGATATGCGAGCAACCATTTCGCGGTCTTCGCATATTCCACTTTCCTAGGGTCTTTCCCAGTCAGCCCTCAGTCAGGTTGTCCGGAGTGGCATCAGCAGCGAATAGATTCGGGAAAAGTCGCAGAATACTTCTCGTATTCCATCTTCTGGCTCATCCGCTTCGCCCTCGTCACTACTCACGGGAGCGACACCGCCCTCACCACTGCTGCTGCAGCTGCGATAATAATCACTGGCAAACAGCAGACGCTAGACAGTCTCTCAGCCTCTTCGCAGTCGAGCGAACAAAAACAAAAAACAACATTCATTCATCCATTCATATTTTCACCAAGGGCAGTAGCAGCACCAGCAGCGGCAAAAGCAGTACGAAGAGAAACAACAGGGGTCCGGGGTGGGAATGGCAGTGCATAGTACCATATTGCGCTTGCCAGTCGGCTGGATGGCTAACTGAAGCGCGCAGGAGCTCAAATTCAAGTGAGAAGGCCGGGATTGACAGAGAGAGCATTTGGGGGGGGGCGGCGATTGTGGCAGTGAATGACTTGCAGAAGCGCAAAGATACTCGTAGTCCTACTACAACTGACTGGGCAGGATATATGCAGAGTATATATACAATACATAGCAACGTATGGGGCTCAAATGGGACGAACGAGGAGAAGGGAACTAAGGATAACGCGATGGAGCCCGCCGCTTGGACAACGCTCGAAGTAGGGGAATGGCGACGTAGGGGTGCGATGGGTAGAGCGGGTGTGCCTCAAGGATCGCACTGGGGAAAATGACCGCGGGCTGGCGGTTGTCAGTTGTAAACGGCTACGGTTCAGGACAAAGCCGGACCAAACCTAGGCTGCTGTTCACCCGAACACTCGAAGGGACCTCCTCTCAAAGGTCCGCTGATGTCTGGCGAGAACGAACGAAGGCAACAAGAGACCCGCCGAGGGTTTGGGGATGAGGTACTCGACGAAGGGAGGGTATAATTAGTTTTCTACCCCACGGACGAAATAAGCCTGCCCTGGCCGTTCATTCGTACATTTGCAATTAGCCGACGACAGACATGGAAGCAGCGGCGGTAGCAATCGTCCGGATTTAGCTGTGACCGAGTTGTGGCCACTCACAATAAAAACGATTGAGGAATCGTTACCGGGATGAACAAGAACTGGTGGTGGCTGTGGAAGTGTTACTAAAGAAAAGCAGTGACGGTTTGCTTCGATGGGGGGGGGGGGGGGGTATTTTTGTTAGGTAAGAAAAACTCTTGACAAACTTTTTAATGCAACTGGATATCACGATCCTGAAGGTTCGTGTACAAAGAAAACAGCTTTATTTGGTTGTATTGATAGTTTTGGAAATTCGAGGTCTTCTAGTAACATTAACCGAGACGATAAGATTTTTTTTGAGGAGAATATGCCAGACTATACAAGCAGATTTATAATCTAAAGCACCTGGAACTAGTTGATTTTACAAGATAGATATGATTATAAATGATCGCTTAGAGAACCTGTATTCTTAAATAATGGTTTTCGCAGACAAAATATACTGCATATTTATCAAGCTTTATATCTAGAGATATACTTAATTAAGCCGCGGTATAATACCGTTCGCAACCTCGACGTTGCATGAACCGAATACATAATAATGGCTCGACATTCAGCATACGCAAGCCTTTCTACAAGAAAGTCGAGCCCATTTAATCACTATAATTTGAATGCTGCCCCCTTGACAGGAAATTGTATTAACGCTGACGCACCGTAGTATTCTAGAAGCATGACCACCTCGCAGCTTGAACGTCTGACGTGGTCTTCACTTCTGCACCTTGCAGAACAGAACGCCATCATAACAACAGTTCTAACAAAGTCCATGTCTCACTACGGACATATGCCGTACACGCATTCGAGTTATTTGATCCTTAAGGCATAAACGCCTACTATTATATAGGCTTTATTGAACCTGCACGTACGAAGTCGGCGCATTGGAGGTTCTGCAGAAGAAGCAAAAACCTGTACAGCGTACCGCCATTATATTGCTACAGCAACGGCAACGGCCTGGCCCGCGTCGCTGACGGCGGTGTTCACTACTGTTGTAATTCAGTAAAGCCCCCACGCGCTTCTCGGGCCAAGGCTGGTTTTCGAAGAAAGCCAGTCGCTAGCTAGTTGCTACTTGTTCGAGACATCGAGACGCGTTATCCATTTTAATGAATTTACAAGCAGCACAGACGGCGTGAGCTAGGGGCATTCGAAGGCAGCGCTCGGTAACAACGAAGTGACAACAGAGCTGGGGCAGAGGCAACAACAGAGATGCAAACGAGGGCTAAACTACACCATGATGGTGATGTTGTAGGGGCGCGCATATTGTTATTGTAGTTGCGCGAGTGGAAGGATGTGTGTATGTAAAGAGCGTAGGTATATTCGCTTGGCTGTGTTTATGCGTCTGTTATAAATCTTGTGTTTGTTTTTCCAAGACGATGCTGTTTATTAGCTTTACCTACGCTCGATTTTAAATCTCCTTCGTGGCATAGTCCTCTCCCATTGAACTTAACTAGCACCTGCAATAAATTTTCTTTCTGATTGGGGGAAATGGTATTTAACTAACTATTATGTTTAACCACTAGGCCGGCTTACATGATACCCTATCCCGGACGACAATGCCTAACTAGCTAAGTGGGTCTAATGCGTTATATTAAAAAAGATAGAAGCTATCTAATACATATGGGATCGTCAAGTATACTAGTCGACGAGTAAACATTTCCTGCATTTACTATGGCCCAGGTAATTAGTAACAAATTTCGAAACTAGAAACGGACACCGATTTATGGATGATCGTTCCTATAAAAATAACAGTAGCCATTTACGCCTCATACACATCGATTAAGCCTACAAACACATTAAATAATAAAAAAAAAATGACAAATGTTTGTCTGCGAGGAGCACTAACTCTTATTGAATATTGAATGACCACGAATCAGCGACACGAAGCGAGTCATCGCAGTCATGCCTTTTCGATACATATATCATCAGATTAGAAATGTTGGATAACAGGTGGTGTGGCAGGCTGAAAGCTGATTCAGGTTGGCAAGGGGTCTTTTGATCAGATCGGTTTGTCGGCTCCCCATTTAGCCGATTCACTATCTGTCGACATCGTGCCTTTAGCGACGAGTATAATATTTATAACGTTAGATCGTACACGTAAATATATATATATATATATTATCGAAAATTGAGGTATTTACCAGAGCTACAATTTTATTTGACAATGTCTCACGCGGTATAGCGAACCGTTAGATTCTCTGTGGCATTAACGACAATAGGATCATGCTATGCGCTTACTTAGTCGACAACAAAGCTATTCTTCTGGTCACTGCACTTTATACTCGACCTTTATATGCCAATGGACGTTGAACTTGCATAACACTAAGGGCTTTTTTACCGCAAGCACCCCCAACCCTGCTAGTTAGCTCTTTTCCTTTACCACAATGCCCCCGCTTTACCCCCGCGACAATAGCACTGGACACAGATAATAGCTATGCCACTGGAAGAAAGGTGAATGTCAATCACACCGCAGCACGCGGATACAAACGCATTCGAACTTTACCGTCGTCAACAGGGAGTTCGGCCTGTTTTAGCTATTGTACTTTGGCTGCGATCGTTGTTACTACTATGGTTACTAGTTCTACCGCTGACAGATCTATGGGTAAGCCATTTGTGGAATTCCGCTGCCAGCCCTGAGCGGTAGAACCCCCAATCTGTAGAGCGGCTGCTCCCCCGCTGGTTCTGAAGCTCTCCGGCCATCGCGGATGAAACTGCTGCGGTAACGGATCGCGTCGAAGGCGCTCAGCACACTAGGATAGTGCGAGGTCAGGAGAGAGACTCTACAGTATTATTGTTATTATAGAGCTGGCTACGGGCATATATGTGGAGATGACGCGGGGCAGGTGGACAAAAGGCGAAAATAGTCATTTGTGAGCGAATGCAAGATAACCGAGCAAAATAACGGGAGACAGAAAGAGAGTGTAGAAAAAAGGGGCACAGATGAAGACTATAGACATACAGGAAGTCCAGCATGGCAAAACTTGTTCCGCGTGGCTACTTGCTGGCCGAACATGTGTGTGTGTGTGCGTCTGTGTGTCTGTATGTGTGTGTGTGTGTGTGTGTGTGTGTGTGTCTGTATGTGTGTTTCTGTACGGTAGACCCAGGTCGCTGTCATGATCAATGTGCCTGACATTTTACACGCTGTGTATAGCTTCGGTGTTCGAATTTCTCATTGGTCGCGTCTACCATACCGCTTCTGTCACCACAACAGTCATTGTTTTGTTGTCCACGGCCATGCTGATCCTATTTAGATAGTGCCTATTTCAATTGGCCTCTTACACATTTCTGGTTTCTTTGGTCCTCGAATTAGAAATAAAGGCAAAAGAGAAAACCAAAGAGAGCAGTTATTCAGAACGGGCGCTAATTCCTCAATTTCAGCGTCGCTGTTTATAGGATTAGTTTCGCATCAGTAATCTCAATACAAGCAATAGAATGTCTCCTGTAACTTTGAACCCTCATTTCTGTTCCCATGGTATTCGTCAGCTTTGCAATCATCTCATCTTAACCCCAAAGGTAACCATTGCGGGAAAGACTGATGCTAAAAGAAGAACGAAGGCAACCGAACGATGACCGAGTTGACAATATCAAACGAAAAAAGAGCAGATCGCTCAGAGGTCGCTTTTATGGCCACAAAAGCGATATCTGAGGTATGAAAGGCCGCTTGCGGTCGCTTGCTCCCCCTGCCTCACCCCCAAAGACAAAGTTGCCCTCCAACCCAAAAGCCGAGGAGTCAACATGTGAAAGGCAGGGCATCGAAAGACGAAACGCAGAATTTATATGTCCATTACAACAGTAATTCCAATGGCATGCGATGGCTGTTGCTCCAGCGGCCGCGCATGGTAAAGCGCAAGCCGTGGCAAAACAGCGGGAAAAAGGCCATGAGCAAATGACAAACAGACTGGCAATATATTTGAAGGATGCTGTCGACTAGCTCCACAGAAATATCATGTGGGAGCTATATCGAACAATACCGTAACGTATATAATAAAGATGGAGATTACACACATTTTAAAAAGATACGTCGCGTTACATCCAAACATTTTGTGTTATAATAATATTGACGAATAAGGACTGAATTTTAATTTTTGTATGTAGGTCAAACCTATCGCTCAATGCTCTAATGGGCTTACTTCGTTCAACTGCAAGCTTCTTTGTTGCTACTCAGTAATAATTTGGACGTGTGGCTATTACGGTTTGTTGTGAAAACATTTGGCGGTCGACTATTGCCAATAGCGACAGAAGCCGATCGTCAACATGTGCATCGACGCTGACTGTTTGTAGCACACGTTATCATGTTGAATATAGACTCTTCCTTTGTCCCACATGAATATGACTGAGTTGCCACATTCGCTCATAGAATCTTTAGTTATTGTGACACCACTTTTACAGGGGCGCGTGCATGGCCTGTTGTTGCATTGCCACAAGCTTTACTAGGGTGCTCAAACTTTTGAACTTCTCTCCTTTTGTCGATTCTCTCTCTTTCGCTCTGTATGAGATCTCCTAGCGGATGATACACGGAGGAAGTGAGGCATTCTACAACCATCGCCTTCAGAAATAGCAACGCTTCAAGAGGCTCAAATTTGCATATACGGTGGGCAAACGAGTAGGTTCGCGGCTAGCTGGCTATCTCGGGCTGGCAGCACTTAGCCGCGAAGGGAAAGGTATCCGCGGACAGGAGACCAAAGTCCGGCATCTGGCGCTTTGTTTAGTCTCTTGCCAAACCCTCAGTAATAGGTTCCCTTAAAGCCCCGGTGCAAACGCTTACCTATATTCTATGTTTACGTACTCATCTGAATTTGTTGGAAGCGGTCAGCGGACCACCGAAAGGGCGCGCATCGGTGATGGACGGCCAGGTGAAAATCTAGTTGCCGTAGGAATACCACCGGTATCCCCCTAGGGACAAAATTGTTGGTCTCTATTCTCTCGCTTTCTATATATATATATATATACATATATATATATATCGAAAAACATTTGTGCCTATACCGAACGAAGTATCCTATCTTGTAGCAATTTTAAGCGTCGAGCAAAGTTATCACGATATCTTAGTGTTTATCATATATCCTTAAGCGCAGGATAGGTATATAGGTACGTATGCCAGCAGTTTCGAGTACAGCGTAACATGGTATGTCGTGAAGCGAACGGGACCTTGGAAATAAGGCGGACAGGTGTGCATGTGAATACAATATGGGTATACAAAAAGCACTGGCGGTAAAATTGCTAGACAAATTATGACAGAAGTCATAATCTATTTGGCACTAGGTGTAGTTCTAGTCGTAAGAGCATAGTTAATTGATATTTTAAAGGGCAATAGGTTGTGTATTTCTTCCGTCTCCCACACTTTAACTAGCAATATGCCTTTTCTTTGATTTGATAAAAAACCATCTGCTTTAACACACAGTTAAAAGCATCTAACATTAGATTAACGGTCCATTCTTCGAACCATTCGCTTTATCAAAAATTGTAACATTTCTGATCCGCTAGGCCTGTTTGATCTATGGAACACCCTAAACATTTTTATAGTATCACACTAATTTCAAGCACATCATCGTATGACACGGAAATGTAGACGTTACATCGAACGTGAAGCCTTTGCAAGAAGACATTGACGACTCTTATACGAAAACCTACTCCACCTGAGCATATAACGAAAAATAAGGACAAAGCCGGTAAAATAAGACAACCATTACTGATTTGAGACATGCTCACTGCCCATATGCGTACTCCAAATGTTAGGCCAATTTTACAGCCAGCGACTGTAGCCTTTAGCATAATCCTCCCCCCGCGTTCAGCAATAACATTTCTACACGAAGCGGCACGTACCCATATACTCCATTCCATCCAAGGCCGGTATTTACATATTTATTCATTCGGCGTTCAGGTGAAAATCCGATTTCTCATTAGCTGAGTAGCTAGACATTTTCAAGTTGGCTAATCCGATGCGTTCCAATGCTGTAGGGGGCTTTGATGTGGTCAGCTACAAGTATTGTGTCATCATCAAGCCTCTTCCAACACCAGTTGATAATACAAGATAACGTTTATAACGTCCGGCTCTGGAGAGCCCTTCATTTTCCCACAACTCTCTTCTGGTCTGTCCTGGCGACCGTTCTTCCTTTCTGAGACATCCGTTCTCCGTATCTGAGCGGAACCGTTACCAATAGAACTGTTTGATCCGGCTCAGTGTCGAAGTATGTTCCCAGTCCAGTATTCTGACCCAATAGCAGTTGGCTATATCCATAACCTATTAATTTATGCTGCGCTTTCGTGGTTTGCATTCGGGTACGACGTTGGTGATCTGATGGTTGACGGACCGTGTCCGAAGGCGAAGGTGACGCGTAGAAGCCGCAGTTCGCTCAGCTAACACGGGTAGCAGTAGCAGTCAGGTGTCAATGGCGAACGAAGTGCACACCCATTCATTGGATGTATAGATATTCCATAGGATAGGCCAGCTATGAGGGAAGTATCGCTATCTACGCTATTCTATCCGTGGACTGACTGATAGAGTGGCTATTATCTATCTCTGTCCCCCTCTGACCATGTGAGTTGTCTGGGTATAGCAGTTGTCTGTGGGGACCGTGTGGTGCTGCAATCTCTAACTGTGTAAGTATTTGGATATAGAGTTCAACGAGGTGAACAATTCACCACATTTACAATTCTATGTAAATATAATGATGGTGGAGGTTAAATAGTTGGCAACGAAAATTGACCTGCAGGATTTACTGGTGTGCAGTGCTCTTCTACGCGACGCTTCTATACAAAAATAGCTTACAATTAACCCTATAAAAATCATAGGCTACTTGATAGGAATAGCAAGTCTGACTAGAGTGACCTCCTACGTGGTCATCTTCGCGAGTTAATACCACACCAATACCTTGCTGCGATTCTCTCTATATAACCATGTTTCTCGCTTATCCTTTCGTCTCTTTACGAATTGTCTGTGTCAGTAAGTGTGCGTGTTTGTTGGGGGGGGGGACGACGACACCCTAAGCCCATTCCTAGTTATACTATCTTCTAACTCCACCATAGAAACCACCCCACAAAACAAATAGCCAACGCCGGCCACAGAGGGACATCGAGCCACAGCGATCTATATAGACGTCGTCGCTGACCTTCATACCGTAACCACGCGTGATAATTTGTCGCTGGCGGGCCCTCCGAGTTGATGATGACTCGCTTCTGTTCCCTAAACTCTTCGTTGGTCTACATGAGCTTTACGGTCTTCCGGTGGCCTCCGCGAGACTCTGCTAGATATTAATTCGAATGCTGTTTTTAATAATACACCTTCTCTGTCTGCTTGCCTTTTTATCTCGTTTGGCGTCCCTCATACATAGGTTATGCTATCTCATATAATGCTCCCCCGGCCACTATGGTCTTTTTGACTACTCCCTGCCGTTACACATTTTGTCCTTTCACACAGTTGGATGCGCGGATAAGTGGATAGTGTTATCGTTAGCTTTACTTTTACTACACAGATTTAACCTTAAACCTAACACTGCTAATCAATCGAATTTTAAAGGTTCGTATGTACGTATGCGTTACCGCTACCACGTCAAGATTGACACCATTAAAATGCCACCGAATCGACATTTAAATAGAAAAGCAATGACTGCCTTAAGAAGTGGTCACTTTATCTGGATATATATATATATATACATATAAGTATACGAGAAATGTCAGTACTAGTATCTTAATTATTACGGATACAATTGTAAACCACTTTATGATGCTAAAGGCGAATCATATAGTAAATCGAAACAGAATATACAGGCACCGATTAAATCTTTTTAATTGAAGATAGTTTTTTTTTGCCATTTGCTATTGACTCATCATCCCTTGCAGACTGTTTAACAGACTCCCTTTGTAGCATCCACGAAGTGTTATAATAGTACAATTTTTTATGATCAATAGATTAATAATTACGATACTTGATTGTCCCGATGATGGTATCAAAACGGTACTCATTGTCGTTATCACTATATAAGTTGTTGACCTTCAGAAACATGTATCAAAGTCCAAATGGACGTAGTAAAACTATTCGTATCAAATAATCAATGGTCTAGTCAGCAAGGACTGTCACAAGACTGGCTAGGGAATTTCCAAGTTTACTGTCTCGCGTTCTCTCTATGCAGGATGACAAAAAAAAAGGTACATGAAGATAATTGTAATCTGCCGTAGGGAAATCTTGCCAGAAACAGGGATGGCTGATTACTATCGCCAACCTAATTCTTCCCGTGAAGTCGCTTCAGGTGGCCGTGAAATTGTGAGCAGGCTCTAGTTCAGGCTTATCTAAAATAATCGCTTGATTCTGCGGAGTGAATGACGGAGTCAACTCTGGTCGTCGTCCATATAATTACAATGTTGGATACACACTCACGCCACTTTTATAGAGATTTTAGGATAACGATACGGATATAGGGGCAAAAGGCCTGACTGCTTACTAAGCCTGTGGCTGGCTTTTCTAATGCTGTAATGCTTTTCGATGGGTAAACCAATTCGGCTAGTGGAATTCTACATTGTACCAACTTGAGGGTTGTTAATATTAATTTATTCCGTTGCATTATGTATTTAATACACGTTCAGTTATCACGTATGCCAATTGGTATTCTGCCTTTTATCTCTTGTGTAACATAGCACCGAACAAATCCTTCGCTAGGAATTGATACGATTTTTTTCGTAAGGCGCTAAAGTGACAGTCAGCTGGCACGTCGTAAGGCCATATCTGTAAAACAGCCAAAAATCCGAGTTTTTGATATAGTTCAAATAGAATTTTATTTAAAAGAATGCATGAATTTTTTGCGCGGCAGGAAAGTTTAGAAAGGATAAAATCGATCGTAAAAAACGCATCCCCGTGCCCCATCAATCACCAATACAAAAATTATCATCTTCGTTTCAATCACTTGTGTCGTTTAGAAGGAGCTTGTCCAAGTAAGTATGAGTCAGCTAATTTGATGACAGAACCCAAATCAATATTAGTATCCTTCTGAAAACTGATAAAATTAGGTAATTGATAAAAATCAATATCGATTGCGTCTACGTTAGATTTGTGTGGACGTCTGCGTTTCTGCTCTCACATGTGACCGGCTTCAAGTTATACTTATTTTTTTTCGAACACCTCGTCCTACTAACGTCGCCTGCGTATGTCACCGAGCAAGATTTTTTTTCTTACCATTATGCAATGTGGAGCGTGTTAGTCTAGAGTCAAGGTTCTAATAAACGCTCGCTCATTCCTGAAGGGCGGCTCCACTCACTTCGCCTAACCACGGTATACCCCTTGTCCATGAGTACCACTAGCGTACATGCACATGCATTAGGGACAAGCTGATCGATGCTACCTCTGTTCTGCTCTTGGTAGAGCTCAAATCAGGCCAGTTACGGCTGGTATGGCGTGGCTGTTTTTGGCAATCTTAATTTCGTGTTGCCTTTCTTCGTGGTCCTTATTGGCCTGTCGGAGTCCCCAAACCAATGGATCCCCAGACTATCATCGCTATCTCGCTTATAGACTCGCAGCCTGTTGATAACGTGTGATGTTCGAGCCGCTGAGTTAGTAGCTACGATTTGCATTTGCATATGAAAGAGTCTGCCAGAAAGGTAGCCATTCGTTGTGGGAGTCCGGTATGTAGACATACCGGGTACGATACGGGCACGTATGTAGACTGTAAATATAGTGTTACTGAAGTGAACGGCAAAAGATTTGTTGTATTGTTAAAGGGCCGCAAGGGAAAAAGCAATTTAATCGAAGCATTACTTCTGACTTTGGGCTTGGCTAGCTGTAACGGGAACACAGTATATACCGTCAGACTGCTATACCAAATGGGGATACTGCCCCACGTTAGCACCGATAGATTCGATTAAATATTATTTTTAAATTGTATCATTAGTTACGGTATGCCATTTTAGCTAATGCATATATATATCTGTGTCAGCTATTGACAATCGTAGGTAAATTTTATGCAGAATAGTAATGCACCAAGGATTTATAATTTCGAGATCATAAACAGAGACTGCAAACAATGTACGTTACTCCTCAATAACAGTTTTGGATAAATACCTGAAAAAGCCTTAGTTTCGAAAAAGTACAGGTTCCTGTGAAAAGTCCTTCCCCAGCAGTCGCTTCGTGACCATATTTTAACTATATAAGAAAACAGGGTTCAACTATGTGTTGATCAGCTGCTATGGATAACCAAGCAACATCTCATGTAGTTAGCCACCATGAGCTTTGATTAGCGTGATGCAAAAGCATGCGTGCATCTGTAACGCAAACCATCGGAAGTGACTGTCTTACTGGTGTCCGGTAGAAGCTTTTCTTTTCCTATTGACCTGTTCATTTCCAGAGGGAAGTTGATTCAGAAATTTCGATCACTGCATACGACCGAACCGGAACTGTGTAACTAACAAATGGCCTCTGGATAGCTATCAAGCAAGTTTGTGTCAATGATACCTATTGAGCTCAGTCTACTGTATCTATCTGTCAACGTTCCCCCGAGTTCAGCCCTTTGAGCGGAAAAGCTGATTAAAGTGAGGTCTTCTTCTGTTATCAATAACAGAACGATCATCAGTGACGAGTGTAGACAGGGCACATCCGTTGGCAGAAAATGATCTATATATATTCAAGTAGCTAGATATTGATTAATCACTTGCCAAGCCATTTCCCTTTGACCCCAAGTTTGTCCTCTACCCTATGGCCTGTAGCGTATCCTGTTTGTAATCTGCATCTCTCGTTAGCGCAGGCTGTATGAGAGAGAGGACTCGACAAGCCGGAAGTTAACTCTGCATATCGGGAGACCAATGAATACCTCTGTGGTCGACTTGGTAAGCATAGGGGGATCGGTGATAGGGTAAATGGATTCATAGGCGAAGCACAGATGACGAACTTACGAGTTACATCACTATCCTGAACTATACAGAAATAAATGATTTTAGTTATTTTCATCCAGGTTCTAGACACTAGACGCTCAACATTGGGATATCAACAACTAAATAATATTGTAACTATGCACTTCATGCGTGGAGACGCTTTGAGGGAGTTACTTTGTTTGGAAACGTTAAAAACGCTGCTCCTAGCACCCTAACCTAATCTCTCAACCCATAATGATTCCAAAGCAGACCGGCGAAAAGATCGGGCTAGTATGTAATTGTGATCAGTCGCGAAATAAGTTGTTTTCTATGATTGCCTTTGTATATAATTCCATACTTTGATTACACCCGTTTAGTGCTACGGATTCGGTCGGAAAAACACACACTGAAACCAGCCGATGAGGGCCAGCTATGTTCCATACTGTACCATTTAAATATCACATGCATATTTATTTCAACAACTTCGTTTGATTTCGTTAAAATTGGGCCTATTCATTATCGACATTGATACGTATTATCGCCTTTCAGTATTATTCACTGCTAACTTTCTTATTGTAACCCTTTCCTGGTGCATTTCCTTCCGCATAGCTTTGCGAATACAAAGGGGTTTGTCGAAACTGCCACCTAAATGGTCGAGTAAGGCCAGCAAGCATTGGACAAGTTAGCATTCCTCATCATTCACAGCGACCCTATCAGGGTCAAGTGTGTGCCAGGAGTCGTCAACGCCTTTTGGCAATTACAACTCATTGTCCGTCTTAGCCTTAGCATCTTCCCTGCGATTTCCTGCTAAACGAATTAATGAATTATCAGAACTAAACACGTCTCTGAGGGTGTTCGGAAAGTCTTCGGTCTTCCATACTCAACCCGAATAAGCGGCCAGGAAGCTAAAGTTGACTGGTGTTCCAAATCGCTTATTAAATCCAAGCACTCTCTCGTAGTCGCACACAAAGATGACACGAACACATCATTTATCATCGTCGCGCAATGCGTGCGACAGTGGCTTCAACGATGACACCAAAAGAACCTAAGAACAATGCCCTCATGTTTGATGCTCGGCCTCAGATTTTTCCTGCTGGATCCCGGCGATCTATAGTAAGACGATAGAACACGCTAATACTGGATATAGCAGAAGTGGGAGTACATCGGAGGAAGACATGAAATTGAAACAACGATAATGCTATACCCTATCCGTTCACAACGATGAACCAATACGGGGCGGGAAGCTCAGCGTTATGTATAATACTATATATACGTATGCAAATGGAACCAGAGGGCTAGCAATAACTTATAGTCGTAAACAAAGACAAGTGTTCTCCATATTTATTCGCCTAATAAATTAAATCGTAACCAGTGATGGTAAAGCTGTGAGCTTGTATACGCAAAGGAGACTGATTTTTGAAAAGGAAAGAAAAAAAGAAAATGCAGAGCGAAGTCACGCTTCCTTAATATTCTCAAAGCCTGCAACAATCGACAAGTACGTCACTGGCAAGATAGGGCACTAATTATATTTTCTGGTCATAGTAAATTTATGATGTATAATCACTGTTCTAATATGTTATATACGCATAGTTTTAGCTTGCAAAACTTTTAGGAGCCAAATTTGACCATATATTATAAAAGTTAGGCGTCTTCATAAAAAGCCGGTAATTAATTTCGGTATTTGTAAACAATGGTATGACAGAGTGATTCATCAGCGCCTATTAATAGTCACGAGGTGTGTATCGTTATATGTGATAGATGCATTCTGGAAGGCTTCTTTAACTAGTTGCATCACCCCACGAAGCCATCCCTTGTAAGACAGCCAAAAGGACGTTATACTATAATAAGTAAGCTGTATGTTTGTTATAGCTGATGTGGTTCCACACTTTTGCACTCGTTTGTTTCTTTTGTATTATAAACAAAGTTGACGCGACCAAGACTACTATGTACGTTATAAGCAAAAAGCTCATATTTGACAATTGAAACATTCTGATACTCCTACAACTTACTGTCCGATGGATAATCACACCAAACCTCGTAACACTGACGACAATGCGAGGATACAAATTGTGGCTTGAAAGGCAATTTTTATGTAGAAGTTATCCTCGCACCCACACTTTCTCAACAGAGCGTTTTTCCAACCTTCTCGTTCCTCTGTCTTGTTCCTTGCCAGTCACCCCTACGCATCTTTTCCCGTAGAAGAATTCTGCCAACTACGGCACGAGCTCCCTGCTACGGATCGCCGTTGATCGTCCTGCTGTGATCCTCTGGTACGATATTTTTCAGGGGTGAACGCAGGCGGCCGCCACACTGGAGCACTCTACTCTATGCGCTTCCCATTCTTCGCGCGTCTTCTAACAAATGACCGCCATCGGTCATCAGCAATGACTACAGCTTCGAATGCCCGTAGCCTCATCCCACATCGACGGAGCACAGGCCTCTTCCTCGTATGATAGAGGCCTAAGTCGAAAGAAGCTCAAACCTAAAACCCTCGAAAGCTTCAAGCTATTCCTCTGTGACCACAAGTACAACGATGGTTCAGTGACTATCGATGCGGTAGAACTGGCAGGAGGCAGCATTCATCTCATGTCTCCACTCCACAATAGTCTTGTACTCGCTCGTTGCTCGTTCTCCGGCCGGTGTTTTGCTCCCCAAGAACTCACTCCCTCCCATCCAATGAGCAACGCGACGAGTTGACGCAAGGCATCTCCTTGGTCGCCTGGCGCCGGTTGCCTGTCGCTCCAGTCGCGACCCACTCTCTACGATATGTCTTTGGCCCTCCTGGTGAGTGTCGTTTGACCCACAACTGGTTGTCCAGTCGGGTCGCCAGGGACAGTTGCAGAGCAAGATCACCTCTGTAGCATCGGGAAGAAAACAGACTTCGCTCGTAGAGGACATTTAAGAGTTTGCCACTGTACTCCGAAGGAACAAGAGACGAAGAAGTGTCCAGGGAAAGCGATGGCAAAAGCCTGCGATAGTTGGTGGCCTATAAGGACTGATACAGAATTTGCCCACGAATAACGGCACATAAAAGCACGAACTATAGCAGTGGTACCGCTTACAGAGGCAATACCCAGGGCGACGGCGCACAGCATGGTATCGGAACAAATGAGCAAACACGCGATGTACAAACGGATACAAACGCACACATCGGGGGCCTGATGAGAGTCTGGAGGTCATTAAAGCTATTCCACAATCGAATGCCTGGCCAAAGGGTCAATGCAGGGAACAACATTATTTGAAAGACTCAGTCCCGCTTGAAAATGTCCCCCAGCCATTGTCCACTGCCACCAGTTGAATAGCGGAACCGAATAAACTGTAAGAGGCGTCTCTGTACGTGGGGAACGTCCGAACACTTGCAAACTGGGGAAATAAGGGTTCGAACGTTTTTTTGAGACGCTTCGGTGGCTCAACCGCTCGAGTTGATAACGTGAGCGGGTCTTCGAAGACTGTCCTGTTAGGTAGCAGCTGGTAACGGAACATTTACTTTGGGGTAGCGTGGATGCCACCTCACACTGCAATGGTAATATATGGAAAATAAGCTGTGACACGTTGCCAACCTTTTCTGCGAACAAAAAGTAATTATCTGGTCTTTAAGAGAAAAAAAAGGCAGACTAAACTTTAATATATTTTGCAGGAAATTCATAATTTTTTTTTGCTTTATTATAATCTCATATACGCATTTCTAACATTTAGTTGTAATATTAGGTATCGGTAGATAAGGTCATTGTGCGTTCAAAGAAGCAACAGCTAAACAGTAGTCGATATTTTCGTATTGAGTGCCAAATATTGTAAATTAGACAGAAATGTAAAAAAGTAACCGCGCCCTTCGCACATTTTTGCAGCAATAAGTTATTGTGTTATATATTCCCCATCATTACTCTTAACTTGCTGCTATCTTTCCAGCAATCGATTTGCCGTAGCAGTTACCGAGTTTCGCCTCGAAAAAGTTTTCCAACTATGTTTTAAGTTCTTAACTTCGTGTCGAAGGTAAACCCATAAAAGTGATCTGCTAATTGGGTGCAACTAGGCCGAATAAGCGTGCCGATCAATTGTATTGTTCGAAATAAGCAATTTCCAGCGAATCAAACTTTCGCAGTCCTACCAGGCACAAAGTATGATTCTTTTTAGGTGAAGATTTGGTGAGACCCTAAGCCTTGATTGCTCTCCGGAATCACTAATTCCTATCTCTGGTTAATGTTGACGCACAGACACGACTTGTTATTACTGGTGAATTCTGCGCGAACATTGATTGTTGTGGGCGCGCGACGCTCGATACTGGAGGTGCAGCATTAAATCCACGTATCGTCAAGTGGGGGACATTTTTAGGTTCCGGATATCGTTTTCAAACTTTTAAACAATCTTTCCAGTAGCAAAGTCATTAATGTAGGCCAGAAGTACGTGGCAAGCTATTTCGGCACCGTATTGTCGGAAGGTGTCGAAAACGCAATTTTTTCGGCCTGGAACGTCCATCTTTGAAGGGTTCTTCCGAGCGGAACTTCCACTCACAACACAAAGCCGTTATAGAAAAAGTAGACCTGTACATGAGAGGTAAACAATGTGTGAGGGCTAATAAGAAACTTTTAAGCGGCGGATTTTCCTGTTCAAGATAATATTTAAGCTATAGAATAAGTGGTCGAGAAACGTTGCCTCAGATACAGGAGACATTTATTGGAAATATTTTGATCTTTTAGCCGTTCTCCTCCATGTAATGACACGCCGCTTTAACTTCAATTAAGTGAAAATCTACTGCTCCTTCTAATCCCTACCACCATGCGCTCATACGCGCATCTGGAGTAAACCTAGAATAAAAACTATTGATGTTGACGATTTCTATATGCTGCTAGAATGTCATTGAAAGCTTTTGAGAACATAGTTATAAATTTACCGTATTTTATTTCGTTAAGTTTTGTCGAAGCAATGTACAAATGGTTTATAGCGTATATATTATTCACTAAACAAGGATCAAACATATAACACTCATACGATCCTGACTATCTGGTTTCTGCATGCTGTATACAGAGCAGATGACATGCTTATTCCATACATCTCTTGATTGGCATAAACCCGAAAGGCCTTGTTATATAGGACTTGCATATAGGGCCTGATTGGGACAAAGGTTCAGGTTTCTCTCTGATTGCATGCGCGAATGTACAGCCATAGGCGGTTGATGGGCCTGCCAGGCGAAAGCCATCTCAATGTCATCTAATCAGATTTCGGGGTTCCCGCGTCCTGCGACTTTTCACTGCCAGCCCCTTTTTCCATTTCTCGTTAGCTATATGCCCCTTTTAATCTGCCCAGAATTCGCGTCGCAGATCTAGTTCCTACCGCATGATTGCTTTGTATAGGTGTTCTGAGAACAAGGACACAATTTCAAATAAAATACGATGATAGAATAATATTACAATCATTAGATCCCTTTTTCCCTCAGTATTCGAAGCCCTGCATGGTCCTGACTCGTGTCATTTTCCCCTCGACCTCCGTCCAATCCGTTTGGCCTTCGCGTGTTCGTGTCGTTCCGGTTGCTCGAGCCTGGTGCGGAACCGCCAGGGAAACGTCGATTCACAACCCCCATGTTCTGATCGGCAGTTGACAGCAGATAATATCTTGTGATGGATCACTCCGCCCCCTTCGGTTGGGACGGGCCTGACGCGTGTACCTCCGAACTGGTGGCGCCGGGCTGCCTACGCTAAGTGGCCCCATAGCTAGAATTTAACCGGGCATGGAACATCATGAGATAGAACAAAGTCCGTGTGTGGGAAGTCAGCAAATTGTTCGTCTAAATAACCTGGTTGGCTTGGCGATATTGTGTACAATCAACAACAGCAATCGCCTGTATTACTCTCGCCCCTGCTAATGTTGCTGTTGTGTAACAGCCTGTGGGTCCGGCGATTCATAGTTTGCAAGTCAAGTGAGATTTTGGCAAGGAAAGCAACTTAATAGGGGTACTTGGTCGCTCTAGTTATTAGGGAATGGGGGGTCGCTCTAGTTATTAAGGGACTAATACACTATAGCTAGCGCATTCTCAAACGTACGGCGGTGGATCTTGCAATAAATTTGCTTATGTTGTGCGCTTTGTTACGAACGGTGAGAGTTTGCGGTAGTTAACCAAATCAATGAGGAATATTATTTAGTTAATGTTGTGACTCTTTGCAATATCTAGTTTAGATAAGAACGCGATACCCTGAACGACGGACGGGACTTGTCCTTGAAGCCTAGAAATATGCGTATTACATTATGTACATAGGTGTATATGGAAGGGTACAGCCATAAAGGACAAACTGTTCAGAAATACATAGTTAATTTTCGAACGATGTACTTGGACAAACATAAGTCGAGCCAGCGTCCTTTTGAGGGGCCTTCTCTATCTTCACAGTGAGGTAATCCATATACGTAAGGTGTATTAGGTCGATAGGAAAATGTCAGCAGTCATTCTGGAAGTCATTTTAAGCAAACCTAAAAACCGATTTATACTCAGCGCTTTAACGAAAAATGTGACTTTTGTCTATCTATGGAAAATTACCTCGTAGTAGTCTTTAGTTAACGCGTAACGAAATCATAGGAATCTCGGTCGACTACATACTTGCTGCGAGTCTTTACTAAGCGCGCCCGACTCTTGCGAGCGGCACGCCGATGTACAATATATAAGTGCAGGTTACGAGGCATACTTTTGCAAAGACCATCCTAACTGATCCAGATCTATTTGTTTTCACGCTGATTTATTTAGGTCCTTCATGTTCATGCCCGAGGACTCTTTCTACGTTGTTTCTACTCAGGCGGTTGTTTGTTTATGAGGCAGTTGCCTGGGCTGGCTGTCGGATTCGCTACTGGCCCTAAACAGCTGCCGCTGCCGGTGTTGTCGTTGTTAAACCGCATAAAAATTCTGCTGCCCTCATCCCTTTACCCCTTCCCCCAGCGGCCTCCACTTCTCCCGGCCGCCTAAGGCGTATTGCCCTTTCTACTGGATGCGCCTGAAAGCTGCAGTTTTTGCGAACTGCCTTTGTTGCTCTGGCACTAGAATCCAAGCGGTTTTTCCACGAACCGAACGGATGCTGTGCCCATCTCGTCCGACGACGGTTCAACACGGCGGCCGCGTGTTGAGGAATGTCTGTGTGGCCGACGCCGAGGCGTTGCAACGAGAAGTGGGCGAGAAGCGAATTGCGGAAAGGGGGAGGAGGTAAGGGGCAAATATATTCGGGGCGCAATTTGCAGTTATTTTAGCAACGAAAATTTGCGAAGAAGAAGAAAGCGCGAATGTTTCGAGAGATTGGCTGAGGCGATGGGGTCAGATCATCGTTGCGCATACCCAGGGTTTTTCTTCTAAAAGAAAGTAATGATAGCCCATGGTTATTTTTTTTTGGGGTGGGGGGT